>NC_071354.1:58457543-58773709 GCF_943734655.1 Sabethes cyaneus
CCCCGTCTCCACTACCGAACACAGGACCGGGGCGACGATGAAGGTGCATTTCTGCAACGGGCACGACTGTGTCGGAGGGATCAGGGGCTTCCATAATGCCTGATCTTCGTACGAATCAGGAACCACTATTCTCATATTCGAATAAACAAAAGGAAGGGGAGTTCGAACGTTCGAATTGATTCGAACGAAAACAAGAATACGGAACGGCTTTACTTTCGAACGAATATCATTCGAAAGAAAATAAGAACAAGGGTGACTGTGAAGCTGAGAACGTCACAATCGTGCTGGTTTAGTAATAACCCCGGAGTCCCTCAAAGTAGTATCTTGGGGCCCTTTACTGTTCTCGTTGTTTATCAACGATTTCACAAAGTTATTATCACATGGTACGCGATTGTTGTATGCCGATGACACGAAAATCTACCAGCTGCTTCAAAGCTACACACTAGCTTCACACACAATTATGGGTCATTTTAGCTTTTCTAAAAAATAAAAAATAAGAAAACTTATCCAATTTAATTCTACTATGTGTATTTTATTCACGACAGATACGTATTTCGCCTACGACTTGCAAGCTTCCTCAGTGTCTGTTTTCGAACTGACACTGAGGAAGCCTGCAAGTCGTAGGCGAAATACGTATCTGTCGTGAAAAAAATACACATAGTAGAATTAAATTGGATAAGTTTTCTTATTTTTTATTTTTAGGTTTCGTATTCTACTAAGACGCTCCAAAAACTTCAGTTAGCTTTTTCTGCCGGTTAATGCGTGAATATTATACTAATTGATTGATGAAATTGTTACTCATAGGTAGCATTAGCAATTTGATCAATCATTAGGTGATATTCAAGCGGAAATTGGCAGCTAAAGCTAAAATGAGCCACAATTGTGTGTGACCCATGATTGTGGATTGACTGTACATTTAAAAATATATTAAGGTTAAAAATTTACAAAGAAGAATTATTCAATTCAAGAATTATTAATAACGTTGATAGCAGCAACGTGTAGTGCTACGGTCTATAGTATCTGGTAAAAAACATGGGAATTAAAAGTCGACCAACGATTAAGTATATTTTCGTTTTGTAAACTTATCCACGGTGCCTAATTCTGCGCACTTTCTTGCCCATGTTCATAATTCTGTGCATGTTTGTTCCTAATTCTGCGCACCCAAAAAGTAACAATAAACACTAATAACCATGTTGTTTATGTCATTATACGCTAAAAGCACGTCAAAAATCCGTCATTAGGCATTACAATAAATAAATCCATGATTTGACGTTCTTGTGCTGTCCAGGTGGCACAGGAATATTGTTATCATTTTGATTGGCTTGTTTTAAATATTTTATTGTCGATAACGTGAAGGGCGTGTTGATTCGGGGTTTCTGCATACTGAATATTACACTTTAGACATATATTAAAAATTGTGTTTTCATGTAGAAACACCTTCGCCACTGCCTGAAGTTGGACATTCAAAAAAGTCAGAAAATATGGTTCCATAAATTGGCGCTCGTAGGTTCGGACCCCGAGTCGCAACACAGGATTCCAATCAATGCACGTTAAACGTTCTACTTGAATTTTCATGCCTCTATACCTCAGCCATTTGGGTGAGGTTGTGTATTCTTTCGTGATTTCTTCGAAGGATACATTACTGCGCAGAATTTGGAACATGAATAAAAAATCTGTGCCTTAATCTGCGCACTACTGCGGTGCATTTTTCCAACGAAAGCAAGGCATGCAATCATTCTTTTTGTCTGAAACATGACTAAAACTAATTATTCTTTCTAACTATGGTGGGTAATTTGATCATTGCAAGGAATTTTGACCATAAATTTGTTAATTTTCTAGAATGACAGTTTTAGCGTTGGCGCTAACGACGTTGTTTTCTGACATATAAAATACTTTCAGTTTCACTTTAATTTATTTCGCTGTCAAATATTATGCCTCTTTGGTGAATAATGGCGTAATATTCAACAGGTATTTATAAAAAAATAACACAATGGTCATAGTTATGCATAATGTTGAAAAATACATATATAAAGAAAAATGCGCAGAGTTAGGAGCTGCGCAGAATTAAGAGCGGTCACGGTAGTTGTTTTGACTCCTACGTTTTATCCAATGCTGGAAGGTGCATGGGTCGAACCTAGAATCTGAGATTATAACCCGATGCGAACCCATAACACACGCCAGGGCATGTGGGGCTCGCTGGTACTTGTACCTTTGAACTATAGAGGCGCTGGACAAGAGTAAACCATGAGATTAGCCGCTTTAATTAGGTTTTACTATGTATTTAGGAGCGAATTGGGTAAAATGGACTATTCTTGCATTTCGCACCGTATGGAATGAATGGGATTTGTTTCTTCGAACGTTTTGACAACATTTGGAAGCTATTTGAGTTCATTTATGGCAGTATATAAGTTTTCATACTGATTAATTGGCGTTTATCATGATTTTTGAGGAATAGGGCAAAATGGACCACTTCCTGAAGTCTGCGTAGGATGGAAGCATCTCCAATCGATTTTTAACGAGTGTATCTTTGGAGCAGTTTATTTATAAAAAAAGCAATATTTTTACACTATTAAAGTGACCGTGAATCGGTCCAATAGAGTGATACAAATTTTTGTTTTTTTGAATGCGTCCAAAAAAAATTAATATTTTCATAAACATTGTAGAACACATTAAAATAAGGAACTTTGCTGCATATTGTAACTAACTGTCTCTTACTGGTTGCAAAATATTATTTGGTTAAGAAAACCTCACATCAAATGCCAAATAAGATGTTATAACAGAGGTCCTTTCACCACTAGGTGGATAAAATCGGATTTTATTTCATTAAAAACAACGACAGCTTTATATTAAAACAATAATCATTGCCTTGGCATTGGGCTAAAGTTTGGGTTAAAATTGTCTTCGACTGTGGGGATTTATTAAGAACCTCAACCTTACTTGGAAAACAAAAAATAATTTTAATTTTATTCAATGAACGTAACGTTTCGTTTCTGCATGTAGACTGGTAGTTTTTTGGGGTAAATAGTTCGGGATCACGGTTTTCAGATAGACAGAACGGATGAATTACGAAGATTTGTCATAAATGAGATTTCAGTACCTTAGGTCATAGGGGTACTTAGGTATCTTGTAACACTACATGAGTGATCAATGTTTAGTTGCTAGGTATACGGGGCTGGTTGGACGATAAGCATATTTAAAGCATTTCCCAGAATTGCCTTAATCAGTTTGTGATAGAACGTCATCAGTAAAGTTAACATTTTCTGCATCAAAACAATTTTGAAAAGCATGGAATCGACTGTTGTTTCTTCGAGCGACCGCTTTACAACCATGTCCAGGGAAAGACAATCCTGCAAGTCTAACGGCAATCGAGTCAATTCGGAGGACCAACGACTTCATCAGTTGGACCGACGTCATAATAGTATACGCTCCGGTCGACAACGTCTGAACCGGGATGGTCGATCGGCACATAGTGATCTACGTCGAGTGGCTGAGAACGCTCACGCCGCGGATTTCCGTCGTTCAATCCAGTCCCGGTTAGGGCGCAAAGCAGGATCGCATGTCCCCAGACGCAGCAATAATCGAATGGATGACGACAACTTCGAAAATCGTCCGCAAGACCGTAGAAATGTAAGCGTATTTGATCGACTTGGCGCTAGGCCCACCGCAAAGCAACGTCTACCGCAGTCAAATTCCAACAATTTTGTGCGGGTGACAACCAAAGAAGAGTTGGACAAAGAATTGGACGATTATATGAGGGAGGCCGGTAGATCTCCGGAACGGGAAGAGTCTCAGAATACATCAAATGGACAACGGGACCAGGGATGCCACATATAATTCTGTGTTTTTTGTTGGAAAAATCTGACAATCTGTACGGCGAGGAAAAATATCTGTGCAAAAATCTGTCTAATGCAAAACAATGAGAGTGAAAGAGATAGAGAGTTATTTTGCTGACTATTTCCGTCTCTTTCACTCTCATGTAAAGACTCAAAAATCTGTTTAATCTGTGTAAATTGGCGAAAATCTGTATTCTGTGCATACAGATTCTGTACAGGCGATTTCTTTCAAATATCTGTTAAACACAGAATAATCTGTGCATGTGGCAACCCTGAACGGGACTCTGGCAATAGACGACGTGCAAATTATAGAACAAAGCAACAAATGGATGAGGAACTAGCCGATTATAGGAGTCAGGCTGCTTGGTTGAATTCCATTTAAAGATCAATATCAATATTGTTTAAGAATTATTCTAGAGTTCAAATGTAAGTTACTAATTTTAGTTGTTTTAGTGTTAAGACTTGAGTTTTACTGAACTTCAAAGCCGTATGTACATTTGAAAATGTAAAATAAAGACATAATGTTTAACTTTACAAATGTGAGTTATTAAATTTCCACAAAACGTGTTGTCTATCTGGGTCTTCGTGAGATCAATTTCCCTCCCATAACATAAGCAGTAAATCAGCTGCTTATTAGCATATCTGGCTTTTTATACTGCCAAACCTGGCCGTAAACGCACTATAAGGATACCGGATGCCTTTAAACGAGTAAAACAGCGAATTCGATGGAAACGTGATCAGTCCGGTCGTAAGATGGCCAAGGAATTGAAAATTTCGCAGTCGCATGTAGAATACTTTCAAAGATGTTCCTCGAATAATTCCATACAAAAATCAACCGGTGCACGGATTGACTAAAAAGCAGAAGGTCACAAGAGTTGAAAAATATCGGCAGCTGCTCCAAGCAAGGATTTGCTACTGTGGCGTTGATTGTGAAATTCTGTTTTCGGTCGAAAAAAAGTTCCTACTACAGGATCACCGCTACGAACAAAAGCGGATTGGGTATAGGAGCACATCTTTTTGATATTTTTCGGGATAAACTGGCTGTTCAAAGGTTCCAAAATATTATCAGAGTGATGGTATGGCGATGTTTCTCTAAAAATTTGAAATTTCCATTGCTGTTCATTGAATGTGATGTTAAAACCAACGCAAAATGTTACATCGGTTACATTTTGAAGAATCATTTGTTACCTATTGTCAAAAACACTACAAGAATGCACCATACTGTTTCCAACAAGATCCTGCACCATCTCACCAGACCAAAGCTACACAGGCACCAGGCCAAAGGTACGAAAGAGTGGCTTGCCTCTTCGCCTGATTTAAATTCCCTCGACTTCTATGCATGGGGTTACATGCTAGGCAAACTATGGAGCACCAAATTATTGACTGTGGAAACTATCAAGCAATGTTTGGAAAAGATTTGGGAGGAAATGTTTCTGGATAACGGGAAGTGCCAGCTGTAACGCTTTTCAATAACGATTGCGTCTGGTAAGCAAATCTAAGAAGAGAGAGATTTGAATTGGACCAATTGAAGTCAAATGTTTTCGATATATTTCACACGAAATACACTCAAAACAACCATTACCGACACGTTTAACATAATCATAAACTAATTGAAATCTTGTCTTGCAGCATTCGAAATTTAAAATACGAATCACACTTCGAAGAATACAAAAACACTGGCACAACTATGATCATAACGGAAGTCGATGATATGATCTTATTATTAGGTGCATATTGAATATAAATCAAAATCCTTACAACTATTACAATGACATCGGTTATCACCATATATACTTTCGTAACTGAATGTTTCAAGTAGCAGCAGTTTACTAACCTTTGTTCTTCTATCACGTCGTACTTTGGATTTTCTCTCTCACTATTTTCTCTTGCATGTGGGTCATACTTCCGTATAATCGTCTTGTACTTATCAACATCATCGTGTTTCACATCATCTTTCGATTCTCCATACCCGGACTGCTCCTCGTGACCGTAATCATTTCCATCCTTTTTGTGGAAACTCTCCTGATGATGGTATCCACCGGATCCTTTGTCACTGTTCGTTTTCACATAGCCAATTTCACCATCTTGGGTTCCTCCTGACCACCCGTACATGTACGGACCATCGTAGATGCTGGACGTTATTCGCAAAACTTCCGGATGTGTCCTCGGAATAAAAGGATTAGGATCGAATATTCCCGGAAAAAGCTTGTAACCGCCGGCAGTTTTCTGCAGAAGCACACCGAAAATCACAGAAAAGTTCAAAAACAACATCGTAAATCACTAGCGTTTCAGTAATCCGTTCAGTTCCCGCGACCAACATCGAATGTCACTGAACTGTACTAGCCAAGTCAATTTTATAACGGTCTAATTACATAATTTCAATGCTCGAAAATCGCTCTTGTCTTTTCTTGACTACCGAACGAGCTTTAGAATCAATCAAGCGAGACTTCTCCTGAAAGCGAGAAGAAAGTCTAGGCAAAATACCTACGCGCGCAACCGACAGAGAAAGATGAAATTGTCAGGCTGCGTCAACACCTCTCCTCGTGCGACGGTTGACCCGCCCCGCGGGGGTCTTGGCAAATTTCAATTCAATCAGCTGACTTCGGCCACCAACCTTCCCCTTCCCCCCTCCGATTGTTCACAGTCAAACCCAGTCAGTCAGCCAGTCAGTGGCTAAGCAATTTGAATAAATTGTGCTGCGGACGATTGGCAATGTCTGCGGTTTTCACTCGAACTTCGACGCCGGCTTCGGTCCCGGCTCCGGTGCGCACTTTGTTGCTCTATTCGATCCGACAGGTAGCGTTACTAAAGTGTTTTGAATGAATTAATTATTGTCACTGGGTTGAAAGTGGCGTGCTATCGATGGTTCAATCGTTGGACGACAGGGTGACGAGAGAAACAGGAAGCGGAGGTGTGGGTGGACTCCGTCAAGGGGCAAACTCTTTGTTTGTTTACATTAATAATGTTGCAGTGTTGAATGGGAGACTAATTACTGTTAGCCCTGTCTTATCTCTCAGTGGCTGAAATGAGGATTAAGTTTTTAAAGCAACATGCTCCAATTTGATCTCAATCAATATCTACTAAAGTGCGAAAGTCACCTAAAATTCCCAGCGTGGAAATTTCATACGAAGCGCTAGGTTTTCCATCAGTTTAGAAACGCATTTTGTTTTGCTTGGAACTATATAAAAAGAGCATACCTAAGTCCAAATGTATGCAAATAAATATATCTGCTAGCATGCCTCTAATCTAAGCATGCCACGCTTCCAAACGAACAAACCCACTTTGCGATCGGTGCTCTAGTGGTTGTGTGTCATGTTTAGGAAAACAAAAATTTTCCGTAATAATCTGTCGGTGGCCGCTAACTTCCTGAAAACGTGCTCTCCTTACTTGGTTCATGCGGAACGCAATAAGGAGCGAACCAGAGGAATGTTTACTGTATCTGTACTGAAGCAAAAGTTCGCATTAAACTGACTGAAATTGATTCCATTATCGATTTTCACAGCATCAAGCTCCTCGACCGTTCAGCATTCGGCTGGCCAAGGCTCAAGATGAAATGCACATCATGAGCTTCATTCGTAAGAATTTTTTTAATGAAGAGCCTCTACTGAGAAGTTTGAACGTTACCAGCGCAGTAGCAAATCCTTGCTTGGAAGCATATCTTTTCGATCACTTGAAAGATGGTAAAATACTGAAACGTCAGAATTGTAAAATGATTTCTTCAGGAAGCAATATCGTTTTCAGGATGCAGCTTAATCGCTGTTGAACCGGACAACCGAATAGTGGGCATCGCATTGAATCAGCGCAACTGCGAGTGGGAGGGCGACTTGCTCCGAGAGCGGGCCGATCGTGTCCAATGTGATCCACTGCGGAAGCTTTACTACATTTGGTCGATCGTTTCGAAGGAACCGAGACTTCACAGAAAGTTCAATACATCTTGCATCTTTGAGGTTCGTTTCGAATGATGTCCGAAGACTTGTAAAGCTCACTGTAAAAGCTCATGCGCAGTAGAGTGGTATCGGTTCGGTTTCGCTATTCTCCGTTATGCCTCTGGCAGCGCTGTTATAGCCACCATACCATACCCAACCAGCCAACCGACGTCAGCTCGATTGCTGTTAAACGTTTCTTTCAATTCTTTCCCCTCAGATCGCTATCCTCGCAACGGCACGCGAAGCTCAGCGCAGGGGTATTGGATATCAATTAACGGTACGTTCGCTGCATTTGGCACGTGATATGGGATTCCAGGTGGCTCGAATGGATTGTACCAGCGAGTACAGGTAAGCATAAGTGCTGTGTGGATGTGTGTTTGCGCGCGCGTGTGCATTTTAGCACATTGTAGTTAGCCCCCCGGCAGATAGCATCATTTTTCGTTCCGTTTACTTTCTGAACCGAAACTTTTCGTCCAGCTCCAGATTAGCGCAACGTGCCGGGATGGAGTGCATGTGGTCCGTGCCGTACAAGCATCTAGTGGACAGTACTAAAAAGCCGGTAGTACAGCCGGAAGTGCCTCACACCCATATTCGCGTACATGCTATCCAGCTACGAAAGGCTTAACCGTCGACATTACCGCTGAAGGGCAGTGTTTGCGCTTGTATTTATTGAATAAATTATTTTAATTGAATTAAGTTCCCTGTTCGGGTCACACTAGCACGATTTACCCCGGTTTGCAATGGCTGGAGCGGCGCCTAACTGAAATTATGTGGTGAAACTTGAGTGGACATGTCACATTTCATGTACGTAGGCGAATTTTAATGCTATTTTCATGCTACGACAGAAACTAATATGTTCGATATCTAAATAATCTTTTACTCACCCACTTAAATCTGCTTTTTATTTCATTAAAACCATTTTAGTCAAAATTTTACTTATTTTTACTCACGCGTTAGTTGCAAACAAATAGGGTAAGGGATCTAGTTTTTCGACCTTGAGTTACTCTAAGTGTGTCCAGTTTTTTCGAATGCAATCTTTAATGAGAAATTCTATGAACATAACAATAATTTTTTTTTATTACACATTTTACCTTTGTTATACTATAACAAAGGTTTAAAAATTGGTCGAAAAACACGAAATTGATCCGAGGCCCGGAGGGCCAAGTCACATATACCAATCGATAGGGTTCGACGATTTGAGCAATGTCTCTGTGTGTGTGTGTGTAAGTATGTAATGATTTTTTCTATCGCCTGTTTCTCAGAGATGGCTGAACCGAATGGTTCGCTATTACTTTTGTTTGAAAGGTGTTATTGTCTAGTAGATCACTATTGAGTTGTTTCGTGACACGACATTTCGTTTAAAAGTTATAAGCAAAAATGTGAAAAATACGTGACACGGGTTTCTTCAAAACTACATGACCGATTTCAACGATCTTAGTATCAAATGAAAGCCCTTATTAAAGCTAAATTGTCCAGGAATTTTTAATTGAAAACAAATAAGTAGTTTAAAAGTTATGCATTAAAAACCTGTTTTGACAAGGTAATAATTATCGCCTGTTTCTCAGAGGTGGCCAAACCGATTAATGCGCTATTAGTCTCATTTGAAAGATAATATATCCTAATAGATCACTATTGAATGGTTTTTTGATTGGACGTTTAATTTGAAAGTTATGAGCAACCGTATACACCACACCAAAATTTACAATAATTTATGATTTTAACCAAGATAAATTACCTAATTTCAATTATTTTAATATCAAACGAGAGGTTTTGAGACTACGAATATATATGCAAAATTTCATAAGAATTGGTTTTGCCGGTCAAAAGATATTAACCCTCGAACACTCGCACCAACTTTTGTAACACAGTTACTCGCACGCACTATAACCCCAAACCAAAGAAAACGTGTGCACTAGAGTTTTGTCTGGAAAAACTTGGTTTTAGGTTTATCGAACCTTTGGAAGAGTTTCTTGAAATTGGAAGCTCTATCGTCTGGTGGAATTTAAATTTTTATTAATCCCCCTAAAAGTGAAATAAAAAAAATATTTTTCTTCAGTGTCAATATAACACATTGATGTGTTCTGCAAAGTTATAGAGCATATTATTACAAGAAATTTTGCTAAAGACAGTAACCTTCTATCTCTGCAGCGAAGATAGAAATATCTTATTTATTGTATATGAATTTGTAAAATGAGTTTTTCTATTATTGCTCTTTTTGTAATTGTTGCATGACTTTTTCATGAACTACAAAATTGTACAAATAGTAAAAATACACAACTTTTCTGAAAATAGTATACCTGTATGTTTGCTTGTTTAGGAACTGTAGAACTTTGATTATAAAGAATACCCTAATATTGACTCCGAATTACTCGACTATCAGCAGACGGATACATTTTTAACATTTTACATTTGCTGATAGTTTTGCTGCATAAATTTTCCCAACAATTTAAATTATTAATGCATTGAATAATTATGATATTTTGCTCACAATGAGTTTGTTGAAGAATATACGTTAGTTAAACAACAATTTGTAATTTTATAACAATATGGCGTTGAAAAACCTACACGTGTTGTATAAAATACAACAGCGTGAGTTAATAAAAATTGATGAAAATTATTCAAGAAAACTCTATTGATGAGATTCAAATAGAATGGCATTACAGGAAACTATGCATAGTCCAAAAACCTATAAACTAGACCTTTACTAGACAATGTATATGCTAAAGGACAAGATTTCCTCTTACAACTTACTTTTATTTGCACTTACTCAGATTAATAACAACTTACTTATCCTTACTCAGCAATTTCATGATCCTTTTTTCATCAAAATTTAAAAGTGTTCCTATTTTGTTCAAATTTTGTAAACTTATTCTATTTTCAAAAATATTATGTAAACCAACGCACTACGCAACTACAACCAATAGATGAATTGTTTTCCGAAGACGTGTCGATTTCTATCTCAAATAGCAAGTAAGACCGTATAACAAAGGTTCCTTTCACCACTAGGTGGATTAAATCGGTTTTTTTTTTCAAATATCTCGAAAACGGCTACATTCAGAAAAATAATTATTGTGACCATTTTTGTTGTAAATCACATAAAGAATTGTTATTTGTATTAAAAATTACATTAGGGTCATTCCATGCTAAGTGACCGAAAAAAGTTTAAACGTGTAATCGACCTTCACGGATTTGAACCAAATTTTGCTAGATTGTTCGTTTTCGGCCAGGAAGTAAAAATCCAAAATTTGGTGCCGACCGGAGTCCAGCGCCTCTATGGTTCAAAGGTACAAGTACCAGCGAACCACATGCCCTGGCGGGTGTTGTGGGTTCGAATCCGGTTATAATCTCAGATTATAGCTTGGTTCGACTCATGCACCTTCCAGCATTGGACAAAAGGTAGAAGTCAAAATGACGTCAAGTGTGGCTACCAATATCCCCCTCCCCCTTTCCTTTCCACTTTTCCCCTCCTTCACCAAAAATTTTCATTTCTTTCCGCTACCGTCCCTTCATCAATTGTAGAACCATCGTTTCAAAAAATGTGTATAGGAGCCCCCCTTCCTAAAGTGGGGAGGGGTCGTAATTCACCATAGAAAAAAATCTTGCTTCCTAAAACCTTCACATGCCAAATTTTGTTCCATTTGATTGATTAGTTCTCGAGTTATGAAAAAAAATGTTTTTCAATTGTATGGGAGCCCCCCCCTCCTAAAAAGGTAAGGGGTACCAATTCATCATAGAAAAAATTCTTGCCTCTAAAAACCTTCACATGCCAAATTTGGTTCCATTTGTTTGATTAGTTCCCGAGTTCTGAAGAAATTTCCACTACATTTTTTATGGGGGAGAGGAGTCATAATTCCCCTTCTAAAGAGGGGAGGGGTCTCAATTTACCATAGAAAAAATTATTGGCACCAACAACACCCACATGCCAAATTTTGTTCCATTTTCTTGATTAGTTCTCGAATTAAGCAGAAATTTGTGTTTCATTTGTATGGGAGCCCCCTTCTTGGTGGGATGAGGGGTCTCTAACCATCATAAGAACCTTCCTTGGCCCCTAAAACCTCTACATGCAAATTTTCACGCAGGTTGGTTCAGTAGTTTTCGATTCTATGAGGGACATCCCGAGAGACAGACAGACAGAAATTCATTTTTATATATAAGATTTGTATAGGAGCCCCCCCCCCCTTACTAAAGTGGGGAGTGGTCCTAATTCACAATAGAAAAAATTCTTGCTTCCAAAAACCTTCACATGCCAAACTTTGTACCATTTGTTTGATTAGTTCTGGAGTTATGAGGAAATTGGTATTTTATTTGTATGGGTGCCCCTCCCCCTCCTAAATAGGTAAGGAGTCTCAATTCATCATAGTAAAAATTCTTGCCTCCAAAAACATCCACATGCCAAATATGGTTCTATTTGCTTGATTAGTTCTCGAGTTATGAGGAAATTTGTATTTCATTTGTATGGAAGCCCCCCCCCCTCTTAAAGGGGAGAGGAGTCATAATTCTTCTTATAAAGAAGGGAGGGATCTAAATTTATTATAGAGAAAATTCTTGTCTCCAATAACACCGACATGCCAAATTTCGTTCCATTTGCTTGCTTAGTTCTCCAGTTATGCAGAAATTTGTGTTTCATTTGTATGACATCCCCCCTCTTAATGGAGGGAGTGGTCTCTAACCATCATAAGAACCTTCCTTGGCCCCAAAATCCTCTACATGCAAATTTTCACGCCGATTTGTTCAGTAGTTTTCGATTCTATAAGAAACCTCCACATGCCAAATTTGGTTCTATTTGATTCTGATTTCTGATTTGATTAGTTCTCGAGTTATGAGGAAATTTGAATTTCATTTGTATAAGAGCCCCCCCTCCTAAAGTGGGTAGGGGTCCCAATTCATCATAGAAAAAATTTTTGTCTCCAAAAACACCCACGTGTCAAATTTGGTTCCATTAGCTTGATTATTTCTCGAGTTATGACGAAACTTATATTCCGTTTGTATAGGAGCCCCCCTCTTAAAGTGGGAGGGGTTCTAATTCACCATAGAAAATATTCATGCCCTAGAAAACTTTCACATGCCAAATTTGGTTCCATTTGCTTGATTACTTCTCGAGTTATGAGGAAATTTGCATTTCATTTGTATAGGAGCCCCCCTTCCTAAAGTGGGGAGGGGTCCCAATTCATCGTAGAAAAAAATGTTGTCTCCGAAAACACCCACGTGCCAAATTTGGTTCCATTTGCTTGATTAGTTCTCGAGTTATGAGTAAATTTGTATTTCGTATATATAGGAGCCCCCCTCTTAAAGTGGGGAGGGGTCCTTATTCACTATAGAAAATATTCACGCCCTCGAAAACTTTCACATGCCAAATTTTGTTCCATTTGCTTGATTAGTTGTCGAGTTATGCAGAAATTTGTGTTTCATTTGTATGGGAGCCCCCCTCTCTTAGTGGGGGGAGGGGTTTCTAACCATCACTAAAACCTTTCCTGGCCCCAAAAAACCTCTACATGCATCATGCCGATTGGTTCAGTAGTTTTCGATTCTATAAGGAACATACGGACAGACAGACAGACAGACAGACAGAAATCCTTCTTTGTAGGTATAGATATTTGTATGGGAGCCCCCCTCTTGGAGGGGAGGGATCTCTAACCATCATAAGAACCTTCCCTGTCACCAAAAACCCCTACATGCAAATTTTTACTCCGATCGGTTCAGTAGTTTTCGATTCTATACTTACTTACTTAGGTGGCTTGCCGTCCTAAGACAAAGCCTGTTGAACAAAGTTTCTCCATGTAACTCGGTTGAGGGCTACCGCTCTCCAATTCCGCGGACACCGGGTACTCTCCGCCAGATCTCGCTCCACCTGGTCTAATCATCTTGCTTGCTGCGCTCCTGGTCGTCTTGTTCCTACCGGATTTGAGCCGAACACCATCTTTGCAGGGTAGTTGTCCGGCAACTTTTCGATTTTATAAGGAACATAAAGCAGACAGAAATCCATTTTTTAGGCATAGATTTGTATGGGAACTTTTGCCATCGAGAGAACCTTCCGAGTGGGAAGCGTGAACGTTCGCAAGCCAAAAGTTATCGGTGGACGTGTAGAAAAACGGCGTAGACGGGCTATGATCGGCCAAAACCGACGCACTTTCGAAATATCCGTTCGAATCAACGAGCAAACAGGAATGCAGTCACCAAACACCAATCAAGGATGGCGGACGTCAACATCGGTCATGAATCAGACAATTTCAGATACAGAACAGTCCGTGCGGAATAGAATGGACGAGTACATGAATGGATCTCCCAATGATGCAACCCCTGTGTCGGTAGCCAGATACGATTTCGTAAATAATTCATGTGAAGTTATTGTATGCACTGAATGTATTAAAAAAATAAAATAATTATAAACAATGAAATAATTAAAATAACGTCAATCATTAACTAAATAAATTTTATTAAAATAAAAATATGTGTAATTTTATTTTACAGACAATAGACGTAAAACAAAAACCTGACGTACGTATTCTTGACAGATACGTATTTCGCCTACGATTTGCAGGCTTCCTCAGTGTCTGTTTTCGTTCGTTTTCAGTTCGAAAACAGACTGCGAAAGCCTACAAGTCGTAGGCGAAATACGACTCTGTCAAGAACAAAATATACATAGTAGAATTAAATTGGATGAGTTTTCTTTTATTTAATTTCCAGATCCATTCTAGGTCACAAATCTGAAAAAATTTGATTTTTCCAACCTATTTTTACTAATATCACTCCTTGTAAAAGTTCCACCCGCCAAGTTACCATTCATAATTTTATCATTCAGTCCATTAAATTGCCTTTCTAAAACACTTAAAAGTTCGGAAATCCGTCAAGTATTCGTTGAGATATAGTACTTTGAATTGTGGGGTCAACTTGACACCAATATATAGACAAAGGGTTAAACACTCATTACTTTGTCCTTTTAGATCTCCCAAGAGATTTTACATCGTCCCTCAATTGAAAATCAATACTTTTTGGGTAACCGGATATCCTTTACTTTACTGGACGTTAAGTAAATCTAATACGATTTTCTCCTCATCATCTGCAAGCACATGGTCAATTATCAGCATGCAGATAAAGCGCTGTGGAGAAAGCTGGATCTTTTTTTTCTATTAATTAATGTATTAGTGACAGATACGTATTTTGCCTCCAAAATGCCGACTACTTGCCGAAGTAGCATGTCGTATTTGGTAATTGATGCATATACTTACAACCATTTATTTCTAAAGGATTCGATAATACCATGAGATGTGCAGACAATGAATTGGCTGGAACTTAATACATTCTCCTACTCGCAGCAGCACTTCCGAAGAGCAAATAATAAATTTCCCACCACACAGTGTAAGAATGTTACAATTTATCTTCTCCATTTCACTGTGTCTCCCAATGGGGGACGCTTACCTCCCTTCTGACGATTAGCAATCGCTCCCTGGAGCAGCAATACCTTGCACCACTGCAAGCGAGTGCAGCATTTACCGAGTGTCAACCAGCCAAGGCGGCGCGTATGTATGGTATGGTTCGGGGGCGAAAAGAAATGTCACTGTCGGTCGGTGGCGACGGGATGCACAACAATGGTACCAACCGATACACATTTCTCGGGTGCACCAGCGATGAAAAATACAACAGAATGACTTGGTGCATATGTAATCTTTCGTTAGGGTCTAACAATGCTTCGGCTGCAGCGGAGGATGAGCAAAGCATTTGATGGAGCTTGTGACTTTTATCCTTCAACCGCGTTCCTGTGCAGCCACTTGCAGAATTCTATCACTAGGTACAACACTCCGGGGCAGGCTCTGTTGCTCCCAGTCAAATAGATTCGAGCTGAAAAGCTACCAGTCAGGCAGTGTTGTAGATATTGGATGAGCACCCGCCGCTGGCTGGGTGGCACGTTCTGCATCACTTCATGTTGGCATTTTCGATACCACCAGCAGCAGCAGCATCAGGAAAGTAAAATTCATTCCATATCAGTCACATTTCTTCCTGACTGTTTTACGACCAAAATTCAATTTGGTGTGCTTCTAAACAATTGCAACTTGATGGGAACGTGAATAATAATATATTTGTAGTTGCAAATAAATGGTAATTCAGCGCTTAATTGTTTAATTTTTCAAACTTTGTAAACCTTAAGTTTTAGTTTAGCGTAGTTCAAAAAATGAGTATTTTATATATTTGGTGTAAAAATATTTACCGACTGTACTTCTAAGGGTGCTGAATGTGCAGTCTGCTTTTAATCACCATAAATTACATCAGCAAATTTGAAGCGTCATGAAACTATAGCATACAGTTTCATCAAAATGTAACTGTACCAAAGCGGAGAAACTTCAAACAGTGCTATATGATTAGTTTAATTGATTTACGTTTGCTTTTGATTTCCCTGCACATGCTGCACAGCCGATATTTTATGATGCCCCTAGGTATGTAGGTACGTACGAGTACGTACAGCTAAAACGCGTAGAAGCCAAGTCACCCATAAAAATAGATGCAACACGAACGCAATGGAGCTCAAAATTGAGTTACGATGTTCGCACTGAAACAATGGCATATCATGAAATATGCGCACTTCCGCAGCAGCACCGATACATCAGGATGCCCGCGTTCACTCGAATGATTCCATATTCCACATTCCAAGCCAGTCCGTCCGTACATTTTCCAATATTGAATCGCTACGATATCCAGCTAGAAATCCAACGTTTCAGCGTTTGTTCGGTTCTATCACGGTTCAGCACAACCATCATAGGATCAGGATCAGGAAAGCGGCGACGCAAAGGTTTGTTCAAAAAATGTGTTGCAGCCAGAGTCCAGCAGGCTGGACATCTGGGTCGGCTCGCCCTACGTAGAGTAGGGTTAAGCTCTTGGAACTGATAAGCCGGTTTCTGGTCCATCAGAGACCGGAACAATGCTTCGGAAGTTTCCTAGCCAGCCGGTTCCGACACGAACCGTGCGTCGTCGGCCCACTGCTGCTGCTGCTGCCGCCGGTTGGCTGGCCGGAAAGTAAATTCTATTTTCCAATCGAACAGTTCGATGCATAAATTAAATTATACCGAACAATAAGCTGCTGCACCTGTTCAGCAGGATATGTTTGGGCAGGCGAAAAAAAAAGTTTCTGTGCCAACTGCCGGGTAAAATGATCCATTGTGAAATAAGGGCGCAATGTTCGAACTTACGGAGGCGTACTGAAGTTCAAACATTTGTTAGTAATGCATGAAAAATTCTGCTAGATGAAGCATCCCCAAAAGCTTCCGATGGAAATAATTTGATAGGAATTTTGAAAAAAATAATCCATTTTTCGTCCATCCAAAATTAACTAAAAATACTTAAATCTATACAGAGATTGCCATAGGTTCTAGTAATACATAGATAAAATTATTCTTTCCAATAACTAGTGACTCGGACTGGGTGAAGCCTACAAACATGATTTAATGCAATCTTTTATCGGACTGAAACCGACACGAAGTTATCAGTAACTAGTAACGGTCCAGGTAATCCCGATAGCCCGAGATAATGTTGTCATCGAAACTTATCTGTTGCAAACTGGGTAGGAGGGTGGGGGTGCTAGAACTGCATTCTAAAAGACTTTGTTGCATTTGGAAGTGTTTGTTTTGTAGCCTGATCGGTCAATTTTATTCAGAAGTGTCAAAATGTATCTACTTTCTACGGGGGCTGAAGTAAGTGGAGAAAATATCTGTTTTTTCTGCAATCTATTGGAAGAGTTTTTCCTCCAACGGAAATGCTAGTATCATCACATAATAACGACTTAGTGGAACATGGCTATGCCTAAATAGGCCACTTGGTCCATAGTTTGAAGCTTCCGCTGAATATTTATTCGGCTTCAAAAAAGTTGTAATTTTAGCATTTTTCATCGTTTAAAAAATATGCAAATTTTAAAAAGCCTATGAACATATTTATCACAAATTGCCCTACGGTTTCTGGTTCATTTTATCCTACATACCCAGATAGCTTACTGGCAGCTACATACGTACCTACCAATAACGAACGCGAAAAAGTTTCCCTGATCAGCTGGAGCTGAATGTGGCCGAAAAACCAGCTACTGACAGGTGTAATCTGATGGGCTGAATTTAGTATCAGTTCTGGCAATATGGTCGAGTCGTTCACTGCCAAAATTCCGTAGTCAATGAAGATAGTCCGTACCGTAATTCTCCGAACAGAATTTACGGAGAAAGGTAATAAAAATCTTTGAGAAAGACTGCTTAATAAAGAAGTAACTTGGTTAATATTACTAACAAGTTGTTAGTAACAACTGAAGTTTTTGTACCGTCTTAAGTCTTACTTGACATAGTTTCATTTTCGTATTGTGTCTCGTTCGGCGTGCACTTACCAGAGTTTGAGTTACGGTCGTTGATAATAAATAAATTGTTAAACGGTGCTATATGCGGCACTATTTTTGTGACCTTAAACATCACGGCACAGAAAGAGGATTTGTATATTATACACTAAAAAGATTTATCGAGACGGGATCTGTTGAAAACCGTAAAAAAACCAGAAGAAACCGAAGTGTTAGAACTGCAGAAGTCGAAAAGGTTGTTCGAGAATAAATTCATCGCTGTTGCGACCGGTCCTCACGGAAAATGGCACTTCAGCTGAATATCAAAAGGAAAATTCTTCCTCGAATTTTGAAAATGGATCTGGATATGAAAGCATTCAAAAAAGGTAAAATCCATGGATTAACGGAAGTAACAAAACAAAAACGGCAGGAAAGATGCAAACTGCTGCTCTGTTGGCACGCTGTTTCAGAAGTGATCTGTTCTGTTGAGAAGTTGTTTGTTCTTCAAACACTGCATCATGGACGTTCCAAAGCACAATCGATTTCGTCCAAGTTCTCCTGATTTGAACCCATTGGATTTTTGTAAATGGGGTACATGCAGCAGAAGCTCAAGGATTATAAATATCATAATTTGGATGAATTTAAGTTAGTTATCAACAAGATATGGGATGACATTTCGATGGAAGTAGTGCGTGCCGCATGTAACGACTTTAAAAAGCGTTTGAACCGTGCTATCCAGGTAAATGGCGATTCAATAGAGTAATGATTGCTTGTTGCGTTCTGTACCTATGGGTAAACAACTTCTAAAAGTAAAATTCGAAATTCAGCCTTTATTTCCCAAAATATATGACTTTGTTTTTGTTCACATACATCTGTATCACACTGTAATTCTACTATGTATATTTTATTCTTGACAGATACGTATTTCGCCTACGACGCCTACGACAGACACGTAGGAAGCCTGTGTGTCGTAGGCGCAATACGCCTAGATTACTAACAACTGTAACTTTGGTAAACGTGAATGCGTGAGACTTAAAGAAGGTATATGAAAATAGGAAATGGGAAGGAAACGACTAGGAGGACTATACTTTTTTGTTATTGTCGGGAGATTAGCACCTTCTTCTTCTTCAGCAGCAGCATAGAGCCGGGGTGGCTCGTGCTGTTTCAAGCACTCGTCTCCATTCAACTCGGTCTTGGGCCACTCGTCGCCAATTTCCTAGTCGTCTCAGAAGTCGCAAATCGCTTTCGACCTGGTCGAGCCATCGAGCACGTTGGGCGCCCCTGTTCCTGGTGCCGGTGGGGTTGTTGAAGAGGACTGTTTTCGTCGCACTGTCGTCCGGCATCCTTACGACGTGTCCGGCCCACCGTAGCCTGCTAACTTTCTCTAGATGTACGATGGGAGTCTCCCCAAGCAGTGCCTGTAGCTCGTGATTCATACGCCTTCGCCACTCTCCGCTTTCAGTTTGTACTCCGCCAAATATCGTCCGCAGCACTTTCCGCTCAAACACGGCAAGGGCGCGTATATCATCCGTGAACAGCGTCACGGCTTCAAGTCCATAAAGAACTACCGGTCTAATAATGGTTTTGTACATTGCCATTGTTAGCTTCGTGCGGCGGCGTATGCTTCCTGATCGTAGCGTTTTACGAAGAGCAAAGTAGGCCCGATTTCCCGCTTGGATGCGCCGCTGGATTTCCTTACTAGTGTTGTTGTCCGCGGTCACCAGCGATCCCAGATACACGAACTCCTCTACCACTTCTAGTTCGTCGCGGTCAACGGTTACCGTCCACGGGAGGCGCGCGTTTGTTTCCTTTGAGCCTCTTCCTTTCATGTATTTGGTCTTCGACGCATTTATTTTTAGCCCAATTCTCCTAGACTCCGCTTTCGGTCTGGCGTAGATTGCCTCCGCTGTCGCAAAATTCCTGGCAATGATATCGAAGTCATCTGCAAAGCCTAGAAGTTGGCTACTCTTGGTAACAATCGTGCCTCGCGTTTCGTTGCCCGCTCGTCGGATCACCCCCTCAAGAGCGATGTTGAACAGCATGCAGGATAGACCGTCACCTTGTCTCAACCCTCGTCGCGTATCGAAGGGACTCGAGAGTGTCCCAGAGATGCGTACGACACACATCACTCGATCCAATGTAGCTCTGATCAGTCGCGTCAGTTTGTCAGGAAAACCGTATTCGTGCATTATCTGCCATAGCTTGTCTCGATCGACTGTATCGTATGCTGCTTTGAAATTAATAAAGATGTGATGCGTGGGCATGTTGTACTCCCGACATTTCTGCAGGATCTGTCGGATAGTAAAAATTTGGTCCGTAGTTGCGCGAACCCCCATGAAACCCGCCTGATAATTCCCTACGAAACCTTGTGCTATCGGTGACAGCCGGCGTAACAGGATCTGGGAAAGTACCTTGTAGCCGGCGTTTACCAACGTAATACCACGATAGTTGCAGCAGTCTAACCGATCACCCTTTTTGTAAACGGGACAAACCACTCCTTCCATCCATTCCTCCGGTAGCTTTTCCTCCTCCCAAGTCCTCGAAATAACCCAGTGTAGAGCCTTTGCTAGCGTTTCTCCGCCATGTTTATAAAGCTCTGCCAGTAGCCGGTCCTTCCCAGTGGCTTTATTGGTCTTCAGCAGCCTGATTTCTCGTTTGACTTCTTGGAGATCAGGTGCTAGGACATTACTATCTTCCATGGGCGCTCCTAGATTAATTTCCGTTCCGCCTCCTTCTGCGACTTCGCCATTGAGGTGTTTATCGAAGAACTGCTTCCACCTGTCGACCACCTCGCGCTCGTTTGTAATTAAATTCCCTCCCTCGTGCCCACACATGTCAGGTTTCGGTGTGTAGCCCTTCCGAGTTAGGTTCACCTTCTCATAAAACTTTTTAGCTTTAGCTCGGAATAGTTGCTCTAATTCTCACGGTCTCTGTCCTCTTTTTGGCGCTTTTTTCTCTTCAGGATCGTGGTCAACTGGTTCCTAGCTCGTCGGTATTTGGCCAGGTTCTCTCTAGTGGCAATACTTAGATAATTTTTCCGAGCATTTTTTTCGCCTCCACCGCTTGTTGGTATTCCCCATCAAACCAATAATTTTGTGTACTCCGAGGCTTAATACCTGGTGCCGCGGTAGCGGCCTCTCCGATGGCCGAGCGTATTCTGCCCCAACCGTCTTAGAGGTTTGAAGCACCTAACTCCTCGGAAGAAGGCAGTGCCTCATTCAGTACTCGCGCGTAGTTCTCGGCAGCTTGTGGGTTATCTAGCTGCCTGATGTTCAGCCGAGGAGGGCGGCTTTGACGTGTCCGGTATACGGTGGACAGCTTTGAGCGCACATGTACTGCTACTAGGTAATGGTCAGAATCAATATAACCTTCTGGATACTGCGTTCGCTATAAAGCTGTGCGAGTTCATGGTTCATCCTCCGCCTCCATACTCCGTTCTCCTGTACGCCGCCGAAGATCATTCTTAGCACTCGTCGTTCGAAAACTCTGAGAACTGGCAGGTCCTCCTCGAGCATTGTCCATGTTTCATGCCCGCAGAGAACAACCGGTCTAATAAGCGTCTTCTACAGGGTGCACTTTGTACGGGGACTTAGTCTGCTCGACCGCAATTGTTTGTGGAGCCCATAGTAAGCACGACTTCCGCTGATAATACGCCTCCGAATCTCACGGCTGGTATCATTGTCCGCCATTACCAGTGAGCCAAGGTAGACAAATTCGTCGACTACCTCAAACTCTTCGCCGACGATAAATATACTACTACCCAAGCGGTGTAGTTCGGCCTCGGTTCCACTGGCCAGAATGTACTTTGTTTTAGACGTATTTACCTTTAACCCAAACTTTTCTGCTTCGCGCTTTAGTCGGGTGTACTGTTCAGCCACCGCCACAGATGTTCTGCCGATAATATCCATGTCATCGGCAAAGCAGACGAATTGACTAGATTTGTTGAATATCGTGAACCGCGTGTTGATATCCGCTCGGTTCATAACACCTTCTAGCGCTATGTTGAACAGCAGGCATGAAAGACCATCACCTTGACGAAGCCCTCTGTGTGATTCGAATGAACTTGACAATCCACCCGAAATCCGAACACAGCACTGTGTACCATCCATTGTAGATTTAATCAGTTTGGTGAGCTTCCTGGGGAAGCTGTTCTCGTCCATGATTTTTCATAGCTCTTTCCGATCGATGGTATCATATGCGGCTTTGAAGTCAACGAATAAATGATGCGTGGGAACTCTGTATTCACGAACCTTTTGGGGGATTTGCCGCAGTGTAAATATTGATACGTTGTAGACCCACCTTCGACGAAGCCGATAATACGAGTAAGGAGATTTAACGATACTTTCAAGCTAGAAGTCGAGTCTACTTTTCTCTCCGCGAGACGCTTCGATCACATTCGGACCCAACGTGCTAGGTGGCTCGACCAGGTTGATGCCGACTTGTGTCTGTCGAGACGCGCAACAAATTGGCCACGAGTAGCTGAAGAGCTAGTACAGTGGAGAGGAATTCTCTCTACTGGTAAAAGCAAGAAGTAAGATAGTTTTCCACCGGATTTTAGGCGTGATTGAAGTAATCTTTAAAAAAATAGATAAACCGGATGGAATAGCTTTGATATAAACGACATTTTTAGTCTTTTATCATGTTTCTGCAAAGTTTTTTTCTTTTGGTGTATTTTTTCTGGAAATACCGTGACCGCTCCTAATTCTGCGCAGCTCCTAATTCTGCGCATTTTTCTTTATATAAGTATTTTTTAACATTGTGCATAACTACGACCATTGCGTTATTTTTTTATAAATGTCTGTTGAATATTACACCATTATTCACAAACGGGCCATAATATTTGAGAGCGAAATAATTTAACGTGAAACTAAAAGTATTTTATATGGCGGAAAACATCGTCGTTAGCACCAACGCTAAGATTGTCCTTCAAGAAAATTAACAAATTTATGATTGAAATTCTTTGCAATGATTAAGTTACCCAGCATAATTAGAATGAATAATTAGTTTTAGTCGTGTTTTATACAAAAAGAGTGATTGCATGCATTGCTTTCCTTAGAAAAATGCGATGCAATAATGCGCAGATTTAGGCACAGATTTTTTAATCATGTTCCAAATTTTGCGCAGTAATGTATCCTACGAAGAAATCGCGAAAGAATACGCAACCTCACCCAAATGGCTGAGGTATAGAGGCATGAAAATTCAAGTAGAATCTTTAACTTGCATTGATTGGAATCCTGCGCTGTGTCTCGGGGTCCGAACCTACGAGCGCCAATTCATGAAACTATGTCTTCTATTTATTTAAATGTCCAACCTCATGGGGCTGTCAGAGAGTCTGGAAGTGGTTTCTATATGAAAACACAATTTTTAGTATTAGTCTAAAGTGTAATGTTCAGTATGCAGAAAACCCGAATCAATTTGCCCTTCACGTTATCGAGAATAAAATATTTAAAATGAGGCAATCAAAATGATAACAATATTCCTTTGCCACCCGGACAGCACAAGAAGGCCATATCATGGATTTAATTATGGTAATGGCTATTGCCGGATTTTTTGGTGTGCTTTCAGCGTACAGCGTAGACATAAACAGCATGGTAGGAGTATTTATTTTTACTTTTTGGGTGCGCAGAATTAGGATCAAAAATGCGCAGAATTAGGAACATCGACTAGAAAGTGCGCAGAATTAGGCACCGTGGATAAGTTTACAAAACGAAAAATATACTCAATTGTTGGTCGACTTATAATTCCTATATTTTTTACCAGATATTATATACCGTAGCACTACTCGTTGCTGCTATCCACGTTGTTAATTTATATCTAGATTACTTAGAATAGCGGAAGAATCATAAAAATATCTTAACTGCGCAGAATATGGTACGTTCACGGTACACTTGATTTCGTACAACTTTTCCTCTCATACCTCATTTCTAAATGCGCCCTTTCAAAACGTTACTCATGACTAAAACATGGAAGTAGCACTTCCAGGCCCTGTTGAATGGATAGGTAGATACGGAGAGTATCAAAAACAGGATAAAATTTGTGAGCGATTAATCGAGTTATAGAGCAGGAGGACATTAAGAAGGCAATCTGTGAGCTGAAAATAAGTTATTGAGAAAATGCTAGAATATGGTTTTCCGATTAAATTGGTTAAGCTGATTCGTGCGACGCTAAATGGGTCGAAATTATGCGCCAGAATAGGTGATGAGATCTGCTTTCGTGACGTTATCTGGCCTAAAGTGAGGGGATGTACTCTGCCATTCAACATTATCTTAGAAGGTGCAATACGTAGAGCAAACGTGGAAAAGAGCGGGACTATCATCGCGAAATTGTACATGTTTTTGGTTTTACGGATGACGTTGATATTATCTGGGGAATGGGCGGACGGTTCTTGACTTAGTGAGCGCTAACAAAATTATCAGCAAATGTAGCATACTTATCCAATCCTTGTATCCGATGATATGCAGAACATCCAAACTGAGCCTGGTGAATCGGTTGGCTGTCTACAAACAAATCATCTACCCGGCGATAGAGTACGCGGTCTCGGTCTGGTCTGGCTGTGCTAGCATACAGAAATAATTCAAGTTTTGAATTCATTAGGTTCAGGTTTAAGTTTTAGGCTAGATAAGTAGGTAGGATATATTTTTAATAATTCTAACAAACAAAAATGTTTCAACATTGTAAAAATATTAGATTAATTGAATTAAGTCAATGGAAAAAGCAAGAAGTATAACAAAGATTAGAAGCAATATTGTGATGCTAAGCAGTAAAAATTGTAAGAGACAAAAACAAACAAGAAATACACATGAATTTAGTCAAAAAATGTGGCCTGCTTAAATGTCCGGATATTGATGCGACACGGTATGTAAATATATCTCTAGTTTGTTGGACATTCTCTGCTGTAGATTTCGTAGTTGGTCTGCATCTGCTCCGTGTCTAAGCAATACACGCTATCCGACCGAAACGTTTGCACGTTTCATTACTTTACATTACAGTAACGATATACGTGTGCTAAAGTTATTGCCGGTGCCTTTATGGTTACAACTGTAAGCATATGTATAAATAATAAATTCTGTAAAGTTTCAAGTGTGTTCAATTAGTGCACCCTATTCTGCAGAAGGTACCTTTCGCATTACCTTGACTTTCCGCCTAGCAGAACAAATTCCGAAGCACATTCAACATGAACATCTAAAACGTTCAGCTGCTCAAGTTAGTTGGACTTTGCCATTCTTTGAAGATTCCATAACATATGCACAATGCTATGCAAAGTTTTTGTAAGCTGTGTGTACAGTCTGAAATCCATTCTGCTTCAACAGGCGGAACCTGGGGGGAGTAACTTCTTGTTCATCCGTTGGTCAGTCCGAATTCAGTGGAACCTTTTCTGCAGTTTTACTGCGGAACCCTCCTGAATCTTCCAGTTTCATTTTCCGGTGGGGTAAATAATTCCGGTGCAGAGAAGATCTCTACCGTGCCCCTTTTTGTTGTCACTTGTGAAGGCAAGTCGGGCTCCGACCTCATCACTTACGATGAAGTTTCGCTGCACTACTGTTGTGAAAGGGCTGCTGTTCAATTCTGGCCAGCCAGACGGATACCGACAAGATAGAACAGGAAATGAAAGTTTAATTCAAACAAAAGCTAAGTGTTTCAGCATAATATACATGTGCATTTCGCAAGATTCGTTCCAGTTCGCCTCTTTCGGAGAGCTGACGTGGGGAGAACAAGATTCTTGAGAGTCTCGAATGTAACGAAATTCAGAAAAATCCTTCTGCCCTGATCTCCGATTCAATGGAAAAGCAAAGCCAACTTTCCGAGGGCTTAAATGTTTAACATTCAGACAATTTCTGTGATGGCAAAATTCAGTTCAAGAGGTTGCTGCTGGGGAAAATAGACTTTACGTTTTCCGTTTGCCGCACTTGGTATAATCGAAAGATGCACCCAGACCCCACCCAACCTGGCGGTGAGTAAAATTGAGCAGACAACTAACCAGTAGGATAGCAGTCATTAAGTGCATACAAAGTTCCCATCAAAATTCAACAGTCTATGGTTCTGTATTCGTTGCGAGAGAAGTTAAACTGTGTTCAAACTTCCTGTTCAAGAGCTGCTGCTTGCATTCGCATTGTTTACTCCACCTGCCATCCCAACAGCAGCGACGCGACACGGTTTGCACGGGGAAAGCCAGTGAGTGTCTGGTTATGTTTTCTAAGAAGCTTACTCGTTTTACTACGACCAGCATTCGAACTAACTGCTAACCGTCACTGGAGGAGTGTTTGCATTTTGTTTCGACAAGGGGAAAATTTGTTGCGCAAATATTTGCTGAAAAAAACTGATTTCAAAATTGCTTACAGGGCTTGAACAAGTAAAAATATTGAAAAAATCATAATTTTTTATTTCACAAATTTTTATTCCACTCTAAAGTTAGCTGCAAAACCATGATAAAACTGTTAATAAAGCAAAGTTATTTTGGTTGTCTGTATTACCACGATAAGACTACTTGGCTACGCCACATCCCCTAACAAAGGGTGTTACTGTGAGTGTATCGTAGCAATACAATATAGCATATACTACAAAATGGATCTCACTGAGGTTGCATGTCAAAAAAACGGAAGAGAGTAGACACGAAGAGAATCTCTCATTGTCAGATACGTCGAAATGACAAAGTACCCGAGAAATATTGACTTAATTGAAATAAAAATGAACTGCTAGATTTAGAAAACTACGGGCTATCAAATGAGGTAAAAAAGCTACTTTTTTAGGAAAGTTAAAATAACTAATTCAACACACAATGTATCAGAAACTCCATCTGGTATTCGAAAACAGACATTGATGAAGCCTGCAAGTCGAAGGCGAAATACGTATCTGTCGCGAATAAATATATGTGGCAGAATTTAATTGGAATAGCTTTCGTTTTATTTAATTTCAGGTCATTTAAGTCGCTATATACAACACTATTCAGTTCAAAAAAACTTCAATAATCTTTAAAAAATTGAGGGAAATTTCTACTTGTTTTGTATTTAGGCCCTTGCAAATCATATTTACAGTTTTTGTCACTCCCCCCCCCCTGGAAATTGGCTTGAAAAATCGGGGGGCAAAAAAATAATTTGTAGGATATGAGTCAAATTTCTTTTCATAAAATCAATTATCTGTGGGCTCTACAGTCTGAAAAACTCGAAAAATGAGTCTCCGAGTTGAATTAACGCTTCTAGCACGAAACAGAAATGGAAATTCGAACAATGGAATTTCCGAAAATCGTCCAAAATATTTTCTTTCGTTTTTGTCTTTTTTCGTATATTTTTGCATAGAAAATAATAACGTATATATTATAAGCAAGAATAGATTCGGTTTTCACGTTTAAACCTTAAATAAAATCGCCATCGGGGATTTGAAATGCATACCACTGCTTTGTTGTTGAAATATGCGATCTGTATCGATTTTACTCGATGTAATAATTTCTGATTTACGACAGCCCCGAAACGAACTTACACTCCAGAACAACTGGCGTCAGAGATGGCACAATGCATCATGCTCGGCTTGCAACGCGGAACCCTCGGGTCCAAATCTAGCGGCGGTATGTGATAGTTTAAGTTTTTTACATGATCTATCTTAAAGCATGAAACGACAGAAGTTGGTAGAAGATAGAAGGTAAAAATGTAAAAAATAGAACTAAATATTTAATTTTTGACATAGTTTTTTATAAGCTGCTTAGCGTTCTATGCAGTGATCCCACGGTAACTTTGAAGTTCGGTTAATTACTTACAAGTGAAGTTGCTTAGCAAGCTATAGATCTATAGACATAAGGTGTGTTAACATTGCCTAAACACCATTATTCAAAATCTTGGTTACTTTCAAGTTGTATGTTGAACTCTCAAGTTGCTACAAATATTAAAGATACTTTATTAAGAATAAAGTTCGGTTTACAAACGTAGTGTCTTGTTATTCAGCTAGAAAGTTCTGCGGAACTAAATTTAAACCAAATATGAACTTCGTTCTTTAAGTGAAAATCGAACTTTTGGTTGCTTGGGTACCGTTTGTACTTCGCTAATATATGCATATGCTAATTGATCGAAACGTCTTGCGGAGGGAAAAGTAGGGTCGACTTCAGTTTGAATACGTTGTTGAATTTCCTTACTCGTATTATTGTTGACGGTGACAAAATATGTCCAAAATATAGCAACTCATCAACCACTTCAAGTTCATGGCTGTCAATAGTCACTGTCAGTGGGGGGCAAACGTTATTTTCTCGAGAGCCACTTCCTAACATATATTTAGTTTTCGACACATTAATTTGTAACCCTATCCTCCTAACCTCCGTTTTTAGTCTGGCGTAGATTGCTTCCGCCTTAGTTAGCTGCGAGGTACGATGCTGGTCTAACAAGCCAGTTGTCATATGTTCGAACCTCGGCTAGGCGGTGCTGCTAGACGGAGTCAGTGGGATTGTTGCACCTGCTTCGTAATTTTCCTATACTCTAAACAACCGGCTGCGAAGTCTGTCGAAAAAAAGAGTAATGTCTAATGACAGTTGAAGCCCACGGCTTTGCTTTTTGGATATTAAAACGCGGAAACAATGTTCTAATCTATTCGTCTGCCAATGCCATGGATATTGTTGACAGAACGTCTGTAGCGTTAGTTGAATAGACCAAAGCGCTTTGATATCCGCTTGGTTTATAACGTCCGGTAGCACTATGCATGAACATCCATTTCGACCAATGGTCTCTAAAAGCCTCTTCGGAATTCGAATGAGCACGACAATCCACCCAAAATCTATACACATCACTACTTAACATTCAACGTAGCCCTTGTCAATTTGATCAGCTTTATGGAAAAGACGTTATCGTGATTTTCCGAAACTTTTTACGGTTGATGGTACCATGCGTAGCTTTGAAATCAATGGATAAATTGTGCGTGTTAACTATATTCACTTCCTCCACGTTCCGTCTTCCATCTGCACTGCGCCGTAGATGGTGCGCAACACGTTCCGTTCGAAAACACTAAGGGTGCGTTGGTCCTCCACGAGCATAGTCCATGTCTCATGCCCGTAAAGGACTACCGGTCTAATCAGCGTCTTGTAGATTGTTAACTTCGTGCGGTGGTGAATTTTGTTCGATCGAAGCGTCCTGCGGAGTCCAAAGTAGGCACGATTTCCAGCCATAATGCGTCTTTGTATTTCTTTGCCGGTGTCCGACACGTCGATCGTGTCGTACGCCGATTTGAAGTCGATGAATAAATGATGCGTGGGCACGTTGTATTCACGACATTTCTGCAACACTTGCCGAAGCGCGAAGATCCGATCCGTTGTGGTACGGGCACCCATGAGTCCCGCTTGATATTGCCCCACGAACTCCTTTGCAAATGGTGATAATCGACGACATACAAGTTGGGAGAGTACCTTGTAGGCGGCGTTCAACAGTGTGATTGCGCGGTAATTAAAACAATCCAACTTGTCGCCCTTTTTGTAGATCGAACACACGATGCCTTCGGTCCACTCCTCCGGTTGTAGCTCCTCCTCCCAAATCTTGACAATGACCTAGTGCAGCGTTCTAGCCAGTGCGTTCCCACCGTATTTCAGCAGCTCGCCGGGTAGCTGATCAGCCCCAGTCGCTTTATTGTTCTTCAGCCGACCGATCTCTTCTGCTACCTCCTGGAGGTCTGGGGCTGGTATTCTGTCGTCTTCTGCACGTGCTCCAAGATCTGTTGCCATATTGTCACCTTCATGTTCAGCTACCTCGCTGTTAAGGTGCTCGCCATAATACTGCTTCCACCTCTCGATCACCTTACGTTCGTTCGTGAGAAGACTACCGTTTGAGTCCCGGCACATATCGGCCTGCGGCACATAGCCTTTGCGTGAACGGTTTAACTTCTCGTAGAACTTCCGTTTATCGTTAGCACGGTACAGTTCTTTCATCGCCTCGCGATCTCGTTCTTCCTGTTGGGTTCCTCCGGAAGACCGAGTTTTGCCTGTTCCGTGCTTGTTTATATCGCTGCACATTCGCCCTCGTACGGTGTTGCAGCATTCTCGCACGTGCTGCATTTTTCTCCTGCACTAATTGCTCGCATTCGCCATCGAACCAATCGTTTTTTCGCCGCTAGAGCAGTACTGCCGATAGCGGTCTTAATGCCTTTCCAACCATCTGCAAGAGTTGCTGCGCCAAGTTGCTCTTCCGTTGGTAGCACTGCTTCCAGCTGCCGCGCGTATTCCTGGGCAACTCCGGTGTCTCGTAGCTGCTCGATGTTGGGTCGCGGCATACGACTTCGACGCGTGTTATACACCGTCGAGAGTTTTGAGCGCATGCAGACTGCAACTAGGAAATGATCCGAATCTATATTCGAACTGCGATAGATGCGAACGTTTATAACATCAGAGAAGAATTTGCCGTCGATTAGAATATGGTCAATTTGGTTTTCTATTCGTTGGTCTGGTGATCTCCAGATGGCCTTGGGGATATCTTAGCGGGGGAAGAAGGTACTTCGGACTACCATGCCGCGGAAAGCTGCAAAATTTACGGATCGTTGGTCGTTGTCGTTCGTTGAGGCATGCAGGCTGTTTGGCCCGATTACCGGTCTATATATAGCTTCCCGTTCTACGTGTTGGTTCATGTCACCGATAACGATTTTCACGTTCCGTCGCGGACAGCCATCACACCTGCTCCAGCTGCGCGTAGAACGCCTCCTTCTCGTCATCGGGTCTTCCTTTGTGAGGGCAGTGCACATTGATGATACTGTAATTGAAGAAACGGCCCTTAACCCTCAACTTGCACATCCTTGCGTTGATCGGTTGCCAACCAATCACACGCTGGCGCATCTCTCCCAGTGCTATAAAGCCGGTTTCCAGCTCGTTGGTGGTGCCACAGCTCTGGTAGAAAGTAGCCGCTCGATGCCCGCTTTTCCATACCTTCTGTTCTGTCCAGTAAAGTTCCTGCAGTGCTACGACTTCGAAGTTTCGGGGATGTAGTTCATCATAGATTATCCTATCGCAGCCCGGGAGGCCGAGCGATTTACAATTCCATGTCCCGAGTTCCAATCGTAGTCCTCATTTCATCGCGTAGGTCGACGCCGATTGTTCCGATCCCTATTTTCTTCTTCGTTGTTGGTAACTTTTTGTTTTCCAGGGCGGCTAGCTGGGCCTGCCCCTAACCCCCTATCTCGCCGGAGGACCATCGTACATAGCACTGTTTAGGGTCCCTGCTGGCATGAGGACGAGCGTAATAATCAGCCGCCCCTAACATGAAGAACAGACGCTGTTTGAGCCGTACCCCCTTGGTGAACAGACGCTCGTGTTTGACGAAACATTTCCTCTACCGCCGTGCTATAGTTACCGTGCCAGTATTCGCGCCGCACCTCCTCACTTCGCTATTGTCAGATTGACAACATTGCTCAGGCTATCCCGCATTTGGTATCATATGACTCGTGGAGGTGTGAGGCGGGAGCTTGTAGGGACCAGTGCTGTGTTTGACGCTCCTTCCAGGTTGTCAACTCACCATTTGAAACCCTAGAGATGATGTTCTTGTCCTTGATTTTCCATTTTTACTTTCGCTCGATAGTATCCTATGCAGCTTTGAAGTCAACGAACAAATGGTGCGTGGGAATTCTGTATTCGCAGCCCTTTTGGAGAATCTGCCGCAGTGTAAGTCTTTGATCCGTTGTTGACCGCCCTTCAACGATGCTGGTTTGATAAATTCGCACAAATCTGCTCGTGATTGATGATAGACGGCGGATTTTTTTTCCTGTATGGACTCATCACTGCGACCAGTATTGTTGATCTATTGTGATATCGCCCGGGTGTTTGCTGTATAACCCGCACTGCATTAATTTTGCTATAATCGCTATTGATTGAGCGATATGCTTATTGAATTTTATGCTTGCTAGAGTGTAATTGGGTACTCTTCCTTCAATGCATTACTCTACTTTACCCACCTCGTTCTACATGACAGCGTGCAACCCCCATTTACAACCATCCCTGGTGTGGCTAAACCAGTACATTTTACTATAAGAGTCATTTTTGCACTGTCAATAGGGCATATCGGGATAATATAGAATTCAGCCTGGAGGAAGGGTGGTGAGGGACCTGAGAATAAACCCATGCTAAAGTCACTTTGACATCGAATGGTCTGATTCTACTAAAATTCGAACCCATGACCATTCGCTTGTCAAAGCAGACTCGGTAACCTTGCGGATACAGCGCACCGGACAACACTTTGTAGGCGTCCTTTCTCGTCGCGTGGATCTATTCCGATTGTTCCAATTTGTTTGTTTTTCATTCATTACTTGATAATTTTTCGTGGTTGCTATCTACATAGGGTAAAGAACCGGTTTTAAGCAGTCTAAGCGGGTCACTGATTGTTTTACCTTATTACAAGCGATGGGTTGACTAAGTGGGGGATATCAGTATACCAATCTTCTTGCTATCTTTAGTTCTTCAAGCTGTTACCATTGGAAGACATTATTGTTGTGCTAAACTTTTGATTTTCCGCTTTAAAAGTTGGAGCGGTGGAACTAATTTTGATCAGACCGAACATATTTTCACCCGCAAGGTGCTTTTTTAAGTAATCTTGGAATCTGAATTTTTTTACGTCCCCGTAAAAAAATCCCTCGAACTTTTCCCCCTATTCAGTAAGTTTGCGTTCCTATCCGCGACCTACTAATCGGCATCTGATGCGTAATCGGCATAGCGTATCGGCATAGATGCGAGAAATGCCATCTGTCTAAATTGTTTATCGGGGCATACACTCACCGCACCGTTCGGCAAACGGTATTCGTCATCTCTTTTATACTCTAGTGTTCTTATGGGAAACTGCGAGTTTGACGTCTCACTCGCTGTTCATAAGAATGGTGGGAGAACAAAAGAGGTAAACATAGCAGTCCGACTCAGAACAGTGTTGTCAAAGCAAAGCAAGTTGAAACACATCGTTGCTTCATTAAATCACTGAGAAAATCTTCGAAAATTATTGAAAAAGCTGTCTTTTTTGTTGTTTTTAATAAAGATCAATTAATTATGAACATACATTTCTCTTGAAAGTATTGAACCACGTTTTCGCCATTGGAGGTGTCAGTTAATTTCAAACCTAGAATTCTTATTTCCAGAACCGAAACAGTGTCTTGGCAACACGATAGTTCATCAGTTTTGCTGCAGCTGCTGCTACTGGTGAACAGGTTCCGTCAATTCAGAATTTGTTTTCAGGTTTGTCATAAAATAATAAAACTTTCGGCTAGTGACAAAGCCTTAGATAATAGAAAAAAAGATAGTGAATAATATGGTATATGACAATTGAGTGCTTGACTTTTAGAGTGGTTGTAATCAGTGCTGAAAAATGTAATGGATTCGTTAGTAGCGAGGTGGCGATTGCCTTTAGCAGCTGAAAAATATACGTTTTTGGACAACAATTTTTAATTCATCATAGTTCTTGTCGGAAACCCAGTAAATTGTGTTTGGGCGAATCAAATGTATGGTTAAGTGATTTGTGAAGATGATCCTATCAAAAGATTTTGAAAATATGAATAAAAGAGTGCATTTTCGGCTCATTTATTTTCAACTGATTAAAATAGGTGACACTGCTTAACTCGTTCCTTACCCTATATTTGTTTTCCTAGATCTTTTGACCTTTAGTACTTTCCTAGAGTTGGGTTCGAACGAAGTAAGGACGGCTCACATTTTCTTTTTGAGCAGATCAAAAGCCACGGGGTTGATTCGATGGTTTACCGAGAGAATATAATTTCCGAAAAAAGGTATATTCTGCGTAAAAGATTTCCACTGAATAACTTTCAATTTCTTAATAATTTCCAATACAACTCATTTCGCTTGACTGAATCGTACACCACCTTGAAGTTTGTAAATAGATTGGGGATCTGCAAATTTTATTCTAGGAATTTATGTGATGTGATTTTGTGTGAAAAGTCATTACCGAACCTTTGTCTGGAATGATGTTTATTCATAACCAGCACAAACAGCAAAGTACTCTGATGGCTACCTTGCGGTACTCCCGAATTAACAACAACTCCTTAATTTTCCTTAATCTTCACATAATAAACTCGGTGATAGCATTCTAAAACTAAGATACAAAGACGCTTAAAAATAATGTGTAATTAACCAGAAAATTTATCGAAAGCAGTTGCTGTCAAACTTCCCTCTATGGAACGGTACAGCTGCACAGTTTAAAGTTCGAAAGTCGTTTGCGTTCTGCTGCAGACTGCTGTTGGCGAGATACTTATTGGCTCCCATTCTTCCCGATGCGATGGTATCGCCGCCGGTGGAGATCTGGCTGGAGTGTTCTTACAGTCAGTGTTTGTTGTATTGCAACAGCAACACAACAGTTACGGTTAAAAATTCATGCGTTGCAAATAATGGCAGTTGTTTCGGTTTCAACAATATAAACTATTTACGTACAGTTTGTTGTTGGTGTTGGGTTTTGTTACTATGCCAAAGTGGGGTAGAAAGTTTAGAAGAAGGACACCGGTAATTGTGAATAAACATTCACTTCCTATTTACCGACCCTGAATTGGGATGGTTAATACGACATTGTAGCGAAGTTTGCTTGTTTGAGTTGTGTTTTCAGAGGTCTGCATTTTTACCCTGCCTTTTTAAAATGCATGTAAATCAAACGTTAAATATTACTGTGAATTTTGTTCTTCAAAAACGTCATATTTAATTTCTTGCTTCAGGAAAAACTGTCCGCTTGCATTTTTAATGAATGGTTATTCTAATAAGTTATGCATCGATAATTTTAATTCTTATTTGAATATGAGTTTTACAACATATTTTATGTTGTTTGTCAGACAATAAATGCGATGACAAAAATTACCAAAACCAAAGCCTTGCATATGGTAGCTGTAATTGTGTTTTCAGTATTCAAGCTGCTGTGTCGTACATAAACCAACAATATCACAGCGTTTTTTTGCCCATTCAGATCCCTAATTTAAAACTGGTTGCAAATGGTGCAACACACGCGGAATGCAATCGAATTGTGTGGTATTTTCTGATAATGGTACACTAAATAAATATCATACACTCTCGATAACAATGCGGTGGTCCAATAAATAATTAAATGCAAAAAAATGCACCCGACAAACCATCACTTCAATTATCCTCACCATCGTCATCATCAGTGGTATTCGCTTTGGCCTGATGTCGGTTATGTTGCACCCATCCGTTCCCGGCCACTTTATCTCTATCAGTAGGAACACACGTTCGGTTTTATCAGATCAGAATCGTGAAGCCCATGCATGCATGCGACACGGGCCCAAACGAATGGTCCTCCCGGTCTGGTCTGGTCTAGTAGCCAACTGTTGCGAGGCTTCCGTTTTTTCCGGCTGATTTTTGTCACGATGACCGATTAGATAGGGGCACATGCAATCAAATGAATTGTTTATATTTGCATTTTTGTCGCATGAGCTAGGAGGTTACTTCTCGGTTGGCTGCGAGTGTTTGTCTATCAATACAGTCGTCCTATGTTTGAGCCTTGAAAAAGGCTTAATGTTAATTCCAGTGTCCACGAATAGTCGGTAACAAAGTCTATATACGAAGAAAAAATCTATGATATAAGGTTGTAATGAATCCTCCAATAATTTTACAATTGATAACTAAACTTTCAATGGTAAATTTAAACTATTCAATCATCAATGCGGCAATCTGCTTCCAACTGGGATATAGAACTAGTCGCATACGGATTCCCATTTCATCATACATTTTTTTTAATAATTCATAATGGAGATCAGCCTGAAAAATGGGCAATGCAATTAACCCCATGGGGCTTTCCCCCTCTCGGTACATTCAACGGAACTCCGTCCTTTTGGCCGAGTGTGGAAAACAGCCAAACAACTGCGGAACTGGCCGCATGCGGTGGTGGTGTCTATCGGGCTGAAACACGTTTCGCCATTGACGGTAGACTAGCCCTGGAAAAGTTCGCTTCTTTGAAGAAAACTTTGCTCTTCAGTGCTGCACGCAATGGCAAGGTGAATCGTAAATTTCCTCTTCAAACCATGAACTTCGCCGAGCATAAAAATGAGCCTTGAAGCTTTTTTTCTCCACGGGGAAAGGAAAACCGGCAAACCCTGCTAACCAACTCATCGCGCCGGTCGGTCACCAGCGGTTTTGGTCTTTAATGTACACTACTTGAAACGAATTAAAGTGGCAATTTATATATTGCTTAAAAACGCGGATAACTGTACTGTGATTTTAGAGGCAAGCACTTGAGCGCAGCTTTCAAGAGACTGCACAGAGCACTCAGCGACGATTTTCACCACAATCAACTTATTCATGAGCCCCGTGTGCTTTCAAAGGGACGGGCAGGAGATCAAACGAAGCCAGGTAATTAAACAATCAAGAGCTCGGCTTACACTTCGTTGGTTGCACAAACAGCGAATTCTAGCTCGGTGTTTTTTTCACTGCCGGAATGGAGGACGGTACCTGCCACGATTTGCCTGCGTTGAGGTACGTTTGTGCAAATACAGAGTGTTCCTAGTCTACCGTGTTGGATTAGACTTCCGGTCGATTTTTGCATACATGTTTTCTATTCGTGTTTCATTGAAGATTCAGTTATTCAATTGGTGTACAATATCAAGAGTTAAAATTAATCAACATAAAATGGGGGGCCTGAGAATAAACTCATGCTAAAGTCACTTGACGTCGAATGGCCTGATCCTACTAATAACGAATTTGTTTATTCAATCCTGGTTAGAACTGGATGAATTTTTTGTGTTCATCTGCTCCTATCTGACAGATAAAATTCATCCGGTTCCAACCCAGATTGAATAAACAAATTCGCTATAAGATTCGAACGCATGACTTGGTAACCTACCGCACCCCACTATTACCGGTTAGACATTCTCTGTGGGTAGATAAATATACACTAATTTTAGTTTCCTTCGAACCTGAACCTATTAATAGCTGGTATCTTATTATTTTTAGCAACCCTGTTTCTCCTCTTCATCGGTGTTTTCATTCGTGCCATTAGGTCAACTTTCATTCGCCTTACGCAATTTTCCAATGTGGTAGCGGCCTTATGTTTCCGTTGTTTATAGTATAAAATTGAAAGAACCTTTAACATTTCTCGGACCGTTGACGAATTCACTGCTGCTATCTGGTGCCAGCTGCCATGAATTCCGTATGGTGTGTTGTCATACGGCTTTCTGAGTTCACTGGCAGCTTCACGGTCCCCTGCAGTTTTCCAGATGGGTTTGCTGTCAACATCAATGGGGCCAAAGTTGATTTCGTGTACCCTTGTAAGTACCTCTTTGTAGAGTTTTTCTGCATCGGCCGACTTGCCCTGCTTCAGGTAACAGTCTGCCAAATATTTTACAGTAAGCACCAAAAGGGCAAAAAGCGGAACTTTTTTCACAGTGTCTTTTGTTTTTATTTTATCATTTATGGCCTTCAGCACTTTTGTTCGTATGAATATCCCCTTTCATCGAAAACTGTGAAAAGTTAGTCATAGCTTACTATAATGAAAACACGAAAATAACTTTTTTGTGTTAGGAAATATAGATATAGTTTCCTCGGCAAGTTATAAACATTGTAAAAACCGGCAACTTTGCTGAAGGCATTCTTTATAATATTCTTTAAAACTACTTTAAAAATTGGTTTTTCATACTTAGCTTTTGTTAGTTGCATTTTACAAGAATATAATGTTCTAGGCAGTTATCGAAACTCTCAAAATACACGCTTTGCAGAAGACCGCAAATCTCTTGGACATTTACTTGCTGAGTCATCGCGTATTCAAGATTTAAATTTGACTTGATCTTAAAGCTTAACTCGAATACATACTATAAACTTGTATGGGTTCCGCTTGTCCCCAACCACCCAAATGAGAGTACAGCAAGCATACGTTTTATGTGTTTCGCATTCGCTAAAGGCTCGATACACGTCCATTTTTTGTGTTAGTAGATAGACACATAGTTTCTTCGGCAAATTATCGAAAATATAAAGGTAAACAATTTTGCTAAATAAATGACATTTCTATCTCTATCGAGTGCAGAGCTGTAGAGCATTTTCTTTGGAAATTTTTTCAAAATTAGTTTTGACGTAGGACTACGTCTTACGGCAAGTTTTGAGATAGGGCGTCATTCCAAAAAATCGAAAAATGCGAGCGTCACGAAAAATGATAGATTTTGAACGCTAATAGCTCAGCGGGTTTCCGATCGATTTTCAATATTCTTACACCAATCGATCGAACAATCTTCTAAGAATTGACCCAAATGAAGAAAAGTATGGATTCTTGATGTTGAACTATTGAAAAATTGAAAATAATGTACCTATGTTTTACCAGAATTCTCGCTTCGTGATTGGTTGGAAGATTCTTTATGATGATCTAAACCTATACCAATTTGATATCTGTGCTTGGGAAGTAAGCCAAAACAAGTGGCAGAGCTCCCTCATTTCAACAAGATTTCTTAACACCGCGGTTCAACCTAGACCATTTTGATGTCCTTGCTTGGGAAGCACGCCAGAGAGAGTAACAAAGCCCCCTCGTGCCAACAGATTTCTTACGAACGCGATTAAACCTAGTGCAATTTGATGTCTGTGTTAGGGAAGTGTGCCAGAAAAAATGATACAAGTTCATTGTCCCAACAGATCGCAAATTCTTTACTGCGAGACGATTAAACCTCGGCTAACTTGATATCTGTGTTGGAAAAATGTTCTACAGCTGAAGTGTTCGGTTATAATACGACTGTATGAATACGCATGCTTGCCGTTTCATTAGAAGTGAAGTGAAAAGATGTGCTGTTAATAAAATAGGATTCAATTGGTAAAATCCCTTCTACGTGGGAACCATGGGTAATAAAAACAATCTTTAACTTCAGTAAGGTAGCAGGTTCAATAATGGCCTAGAACCATTTATTCCTGTAAAATGCAACCAACATAAGCTAGGTATCAACAACTATTTTTTAAAGAATTTCCAAGGAAAATGTTCTATAGCTCTGCACACGATAGAGTTTATTTATTATTATTTATTTATTAAGTCGACATCAACAGACTATAGTCCCAATGATGGATAAGTAGCTTAATCTAACACACACAGTCAAGAAATTACAATTACAAACACTAACAATTTTCTTAGTCGTTATTTGTTGAAAAAAACATAGAGAAGTTACGACGGACCGTTTCACGTGACAAATTAAAATCAAAAGCGAATGCAACCCGATTGAAAACTCGCTGTATACCAGTCAATGAGCTGTTTCGTCCGTAGTTGGTGCGTTGAAAAGGTACCCTCAGCATTGAATTGTTCCGCAGTGCCCTGGGACGCACTTTTAGATCAATCGCCCCAAGAATAGCAGGACAATCAATTCTTCCCTGCAACGTGTCGACAGCAAACAGAGCTCTTGCGATGTTCCTTCGTGTCTGTAGTGTCTCCAAATGTATTAATCGGCAACGACTTTCATAACTCGGCAACTGGAACGGATTTCGCCATGGTAGACGACGGAGAGCAAAGCGTAAGAAGCGGCGTTGAACTTATTCAATCCTTTGCATCCCGTTTTGGTAATATGGATGCCAGACAACGGAACCGTACTCAAGAGTCGAACGGACGAGTCCACAGTATAATGCCTTGAGGCAATAGACGTCAGTGAAGCTCTTAGCGATGCGGAAGACGAATCCTAATGTTCTGGATGCCTTGTCCACAATGTAAGAAATATGCCGTTTAAACGATAACTGGCTATCTAAAATAACGCCGAGATCCTTTACCTGGCCGACACGTTGGATTTCTGTACCGCGTAGCTTGTAGTTAAAAATGACTCTCTGATCCGGGCAAAAGAAATAATGGAACACTTCTCAGGATTGACGAGCATGCAGTTCAGATTACACCAATTCATAAAAGTCTCAAGCTCTAGTTGAAGACAAATTGCATCGTCCTTGGAACGTATCTTCAAGTACATCTTCAAATCGTCGGCGAAGGATAAACGAGGACCTCTGAGTACATAGTTGACATCATTGAAGTACAATAGGAAGATTAACGGTCCTAAATGACTACCTTGTGGGATTCCAGATGAGGCCGGAAACGCATTTGATTCAAAACCTGCAACAGTTGCAATCAGTTGGCGACCTACGAGGTACGAACTGAACCAATGCAACATACTGTAGCTGATACCGAGTCTCTCGAATTCAGCAATCGCAATAGCATGATTGATTTTGTCAAACGCCGCAGACAAATCAGTATAAATGACATCCGTTTGAGCACGATCCGCTAGACTTTCGGCAACATATGTTGTGAGACAAAGGAGGTTTGTAGTGGTTGATCTGCCTGCGATGAATCCATGTTGGTCGTCACTCAAGTAATGTTTACAGTGCGACAGTAGCGGAGTCATGACTACAAGCTCAAATAACTTGGAAATGGCACACAATGAAGAAATTCCTCGGTAGTTGTTGACATCTTTCCGATCCCCTTTTTTATGCACAGGGAACATTTGGGCGGTTTTCCATGCAAGCGGAAATACTCCGCTTGTGATTGATAGACCAAACACGAGTTGTAGAGGGATTAACAGGTCTTCAATGTGCTTCTTTAAAAAAAGTATAAGGGTCCATGCCTAGTGGCACGGGCGCAGGCTTGAAGTAGGACTACGAATGTAGCGCAATTCGTCTCCCAATGCTAAAGCCGGTGATTTTTGTATGAATTTCATATATAGATGCTCAAGTTGCGCATTAAAGAATTGTGTTCTTACATGTGAGAAATTCATAATTTCAACTCTTCAGCTAATTTATACGGTGGACCTGAAAAGGTCCGTTCATTAATCTCTAATTCTCAAATTTCTGACTCGTAGTGTCCATTGTCAACTTTCGTCCTTCAGATGGGCTTAGTGATGTCCGTTAATCGTTCGATTAATTCAACTAATCGAATAACAAAGGAATATTCGAATAATTTTTAATCGAATAATGCCAGCACGAGTAGTTGAATTAATCGAATAGTTCAATCAGTAGGTATAATCCCCGAATAATGCTCGGTAATCGTTCATAATCGTTCGATTAATCGAATTATGCAAAGAAATATGCGAATATTTCTAATCGAAGACCACTAGACCTTTCCAGTTATGTGTGTATTGGTGCTTGAAAAGGAGGCAAACAACAACAGTAAACAAAAGAGATGCATTCCTTTGTCACCAAGGTACAGAATGAGTTTCGTCTTCCGCTAGCTTAAATACCAGCAAATTTTCAAAATATGTGCATGAATTTGGAACAGGATGAAAAATTTGACCGAAATATGTGCTCTGCAGTGTGGCAAACGGAGAAACACAACTAGTAATCGCTATTTTTCGGTTTGTTCCTCCAGCATCAGCTGTTCCCCGAAATGAGGTAAACATCATGTATATACACGCGTATTTCGTGTTCGCTAGTGTGGGTGCTTGAGCTGTCAGAAAGCTCTCTAGCACGAATAGTTGAATTAATCGATTAGTGCAGACAAGGCTCACCGATTAATCGGTAATCGAATAATTGAAAATTTCGGACATCACTATTCCCACCAATTTAAACCCTTTGCTTCCGCGACCAAACTTTGGGTTTTCTAGCATATTAAAAATTCTATTATAGCAGCTTATTGCCAATTGCAAGTAAAATTGTACCATCCAAAGTGCGATATCGCTCATAAAGTGCTATTTTGCATTAAATCGTTTCGATCTTCGGCGCTCTTTTTCGTTATCTTCTAAGCAATAAGTGCGCCGAAGAGACCGAAACGATTTAAGCTAAAATAGTACTTTTTGAGCGATTGCGCACTTATTGATTGGACAATTTTCCTTGCAATTGACAATAATAGATCGATGTTTCGAATCCAACACGGTCGGCGTAATTTCCACTCCACACCAAACAATAATCGGCTGCTGGCGAGTTTTACCACCTTTGCCGCGTCCGGATCCGGACAGGGAGATAAAGTCGTAACTCTCATTATTATTTGTAACCCAAACAACGCGAAAATGATGCCGTTCGCAAAATCAATTCAACTGCTTCATATACTTATTCAGTAGTTCTTAAAAGAACTGATTGTTTTCTAGCAGCTGTTAATAATACAAATCGAAGAAATTTACTGCTTGGCAGCAGCTTTTTTCGGACCGCATTCTCCGTTAGAACTTCTTTTGGCTTTGGAGTTTTCGAAGCCTTTGCTATGGTCTTTATTGACTTAGTAATCTTGCTTCTCGCTAGCAAGTTTGGTAGGCGAACGAACCGGAAGCGCCAGTTCTTTGTTTGGACCAGCATGCAACGAAGATCCGTCATCCGTTGACTCTTCGGTTTGTTGGCGTCTCGCTTAGTGAATTTGGATGTCTTCGTTGCCTTATTCCGGGGAAGTAGCAACAGCTGAAGCTCAACGATTTTCGAGCGGATTCTATAGAGCGTAAATTAAATACAATCAAACTTTGATTCAAAGGGAATTTAATCCACAGCTCTTCTCCTATATATTTCTGTCATCCGTGTTAGGGAAGCATTGGCGTGGGAAGGCAAAAATAAGATTAAAGCAACGTCATGAGTTAGAAGACCGCATGGTGAGTCACCACATATTTATCGTTTTATAGATCAAATCAGAAGAAATTCTTCATGATTTAAAGAATCAGCGACATTTGGAAATTTAAGTAAAGAAATTTAGTATGCAGAAAATTTTCATCTCTTCATAAACAAATTCGTTCGTCCTAAAAAGGACGTGTTGTGGTAAATTATGTGGTTGAAAATCCGGCCAGCAGAATGGCTTGAATGTTTGAAACAACACCTCCCAGGGCAATGGTGACAATGGTTACCGGTCAGAGCATTTTCCATTGATTCAAGCTCTTCCGCTCCCGCAACCAAATATTCTAATATAGCTGATAATAGATCGATGCTCCGGTACCAACGCGTTCAGCGCACTCTACACCAAACAATGATCCGCTACTGCTGCTGCCGCTGCGCTGCGTTTTACCAGTTTGCCGAGTCCAGTGAGGGAAATCGCAACTCTCTGCTGTCGGTTCTGCTTCTGCACCGTACCAATGCCAATGCAAAAATGATGCCGTTCGCCGACTTACTTCTGATTATATACCAGAGCAAATGGCAGCAAGTTGTAACAAAGGTGGATCAACGTAGGGCAGAGAATCATAGACACGAAAGAAAGGCGGTACAATGAAACCGTACTCCGTACATTGTTTGAACACAGGGATGGCACGGCAACGAGCATGGCAGACGTGCACTCACAGTTGTGTTTGTCTTAATACAGTTTAAACATGTAATTTCTGACGGGCTCATACTTCGAACGCTCATACTAAACTGCCAACATCACTTTAAAATGTGAGAAAAATCAATTTAACTGCTTCGTATACTTTTTATTCAGTAGTTATTAAAAGAACTGATTGTTTTCTACCAGATATTAGTAATGCAAATCAAGGAAATTTACATCTAGGCAACAGTTTTTTTCGGGCACCTTCTCCGCTGGAACGATTTCCTTTGACTGGGGCTTTCGGTGCCTTTGCTACGGTTTTCATTGGCTTAGTAGATTTTTGTTCGGGGCACCCGCATATTTACTCCAGTAGTACAGCTTTAATCGGAGCCGCCTTTGCAGCAGTTACCAAAGATAAATTGTTTTCGTCCGTTTTATCAACCTTGAACGAATCGGAAGCGCCTGTTCTTTTTGTTTGGACCTGCTTTTCGACAGCTAATTTCAAAACCTTTTTCACAAATGTGTCCAACCTTGGAACGTCACAATTGTGGCTAGCGGCGATTTACTTCTAACGGCTTGCAGCGAGGATCCATTGATTTTACTGGGTATTGATAGCAGCAAAAACCATATCGTTCGCTGGCGAGCGAGTCGGTGGCTTCTTCGGATTGTTGGCGTCTTGCTTGGTGAATTTGAATGTCTTCGATGCCTTATTCTGAGCAAGCAACACCCACTGAAGCTCAACAATTTTCGAGCGGATTCTATAGAGCGTAAATTAAATACAATCAAAACCCATAGCTCATCTCGTATATATTTCTGTCATCTGTGCTAGGGAAGCATTGGCGTGGGAAGGCAAAAACATGAAAATAATGAAATAATGAATATAGTCTAATATTTTCTCAATTATTAAACGTCTGTTTGGGAAACATGGAATCTATTGTATTGTTATGGATTTTTTGAAAAATTTCCAATCGATTGATACCAATATCTCTACAATCTGTTGACGGGTGACTGAGTTATAAGCGTGCAAACCATAACCACTTTTCGTTACATGTTCCCTTTTCGTTTTTCTAAAGTGCACCCCAATATAGAAATCAAAGAAGTAGTCCTACTTCAAAACACAGACGGAATACCATCTGGGCCGGATTTAGTCGATGATTTTAACGTTGATGCGGCTCGAGAGATCATTTCTTCGTCGATGTTGAGCGTACACAGAGTATTCATAGTCACTAGTGGAACATTGCAAGCAGCTTGGGAGATTTGGTCGTCCGGGATGATTTCGTCGGAAAAGGTTCTGGCGAATTTATCGGCAAAGAGCTGGCAGACATACTGGGGCTCCGAAGCAACCTGTCCATTGAGCATCATAGTTGATGGAAGGCCTGATTCCTTGCGCTGATCGCTAACATACTTCCAGAACGTTTTTGGTTTCACCTTCAGTTTGCGCTGGATTCTCTGCAGGTGACGTCTAAAGCATGTCCAAATGGTTCTTTTGTATACGGTGTTTAATTTTATGTATTGATCACGCAGTGAGCGGGTACGAAACTTGGAATATATCCTAAGTGCAGCCCTTTTTTCAGTCTTCAACATGCGAAGCTCGTGGGTCAACCAGGGCTTGCTGTTTGACGAATGTACTACCTTGGGTACGTGACGATCGATTGCGTGCACAATTATGTGCGAAAGAGTCAAGGCGGCGTTGTCGGCATCGTTTCCGTCGAGAACATCAAACCAGTTGATAGTGGCGAAGAATTCGGCAATGCTTCGGTGATCAGCATTTCGAAAGTCATACGAAAGAGAGGGGATAGTTTTTGTTAGATTCGAGTGGTGATTGCTGAAGGTAAGCACTAGTGGAGGGTGATGCCTCACTTGCTTAACTAGTGGCGACGGAGCGAGCGAAACGACTGGAGCAACATCCTGTGCGCTGGTGAAGCAGAGATCCAGACAGCGAATGTTCTCGTTGGTCACGTGGTTGATCTGTCGCAAAATGGCAGAACTGTAGCAGTCTAGAAGCCGTAATGCTGCACTGTGCACAACGGAGTGATCGGGATCCGGATGGAGAAAACCATAACTGGATGGTTGCCATAAAAGTCCTGGTAGGTTAAAATCACTGATAATAATGAGCTCGTCGGTTGCTGTTGCCAAGTCGATCACTGACATAACCGAGCGGGAGTGAACGTCGATCAGACCTTCGTCTCGAACTCGATCGGGGGGGATGTAAATTCCACACAGGAACAACCTGCAGTTAGTGAACTCGATACACACCCACACTTGCTCAATACTGCTCCATTGATCATTTTCGATCAGTTTTGCTTTCAGTCTCTGATTAACCGCGACAAGCAGGCCACCTCCCATTAACTTCCGACTATTTCTGGGCCCACGGTCGCATCGAAAAACTTCATATTCGGGACTAAACACCTGACACGAGAGAGTTCGAGAGTCGAGCCAGGTTCCGGTTAGTACAATGATATCGTAGCAGCCATCAGATGCAGCCAGGAGGTACTCGTTCACGTCGCAGTTCATTCCTCCAGCGTTTTGGTAGTAGATGAGCACATCGCCATTGGCACCATCACCGCGCGCAAGGTCCGGCCTTGATTGCATATTGGACGAACTAAAAATCGGAGTATCAGGTACCGGAAGTTCATTACTTGGGTTGCGAGGGTACTCGTCTGAGGCTACGGATTGGAAGACTCCCACGCCACAACCAACCGCAGGACCGGGACGACTGTGATGAGCGCAGGCTGCGATTAGCTCGACTGGGTTGGGAGGGCCGGGAGCTTCCATGGTGCTGTCCACAGTGCGGCCCGGTTGTAGAGTAGGACGAAGAGGAGACTCGTTGCGATCAGGATTCACTAATTGTTTATTGTACGGACTTGTAGACGGAACGAGGCTAAAAATGTTGGACTCATCGACGAGAGAAAATTTTGTATCACACGCATACTTGCCTGGAAGTGCAGGCTGGGAGACTCCTTCCAAACCACCGTGAACAGGACCAGGACGACTGAGATGGCAGCAATCAGATAAACAAGCGTTGTTTGTAAAGTTAACTGAGGAACAAGACGAGGGTGTTATGGAGTCAGAAGGAGCTCCCATTATGCCTCGTTGCGTGCGTCCTGGCAAACTAGTAGATCTTCTACTTCCATGCTCGGCAAACTCGTAGCTGATGAAGTTGTCGTTCCAGGGGATTCCGCTGGAAGTATGCTTATAGGTCTGTAATCTGTCTCGCTAGCGGGATAATCAATTTTTCCAAATGGAACAACTCGTGCTACTTTCCACAAGCTAGGAAAGGTTGATAATGTTATACTGAAATTGAAAAGGTCAGTTATGTAAGGAGCTATAATCGAGAAAGACATTTTTAAAATTCTGAGTGGAATTTTAGTCATTGCCAACAGAATCGCATGAAGCTGAAGAAATTTCTTTAAGAATCTCGTCTCATGTTAAGCAACGGAATGAGAAACGTGCTATTGAATTGTTATCCGAAACTGTTTCTGCGAAAGTATGCGAGGTGTGATTAGAGACAAAAAGGCGTTTAAACTAGCTGCCGTAACATTTGCGCAATCGGCTACAACTGCAGTACGTTTTAAACCAAGTCTTTTTATGTTATTCCTCAATTTCTTTACCGGGAGGTTTATATCAAGTTGAGATGCAAAAAAATCCTGTTTCGCAAACTTAATTTCACGATTGGTTTTGTTTCGCAGCTGTGCAAAATTGTTCCATTTTGCCTCATTACCCTTGTCTTTCTTCCAACATTCATAAGCTTCCGATCTGCTTTTGAAAAACCTACGAATATGAGAATTAATCCACGGTGTACTTGAGTCAGAGACAGTTTTCTTTTGCAAAGGTGCATGTTCTTGGATTACTGATTTGAGCGATCTATTAAGGATAGTCAGTTTATCATCAACATCGTCGCAATGATACATGAGATCCAAGTTTAAATGGCTAAGATCCACGGTAGTTTGAATTTTTAACGGCATAAAAGCCGTAAAATGGGCAACACTGTTTTATTCAACAATGTGGTACGTTTTTTTTGAAACTCGCAAAACGCAAATTTGAGTCCAATTCGGCAAGTAAACGTTGAGTGAAAATCTAATCTCTCGCAGCTGCTAATCTGTAAAACATTTTTACAAACTCGCCTTACTGTCATCCTAACAAAAGTTTACAGGCTCCGGCCGGGAATCCTACTTCGTGACGAAGCTCCAAAACTAAGGTCACAACTGGTTCACGCAAGAACAGTCCCATCAATCTCGTTCCAGAATTCGCATCGTAGAGAATTTTTCATTTTTCTCTAGTTAGCGCGTATTTTCTAAATTTGTTAAAATTTGTCGCATGATTAACCATAATTGCGGATGCACGGATATATTATTTTTTTAGATTTCTATCACTCTCTCACTTCTATCACTTCTTTGTTTCTAATTTCCGTTTGGCATGTAGCTGTCTGATTGAGTAAATTCAACTTAACTTGTTGATTTTAGCATTAACATCGTTATGACGATGAAAATCAGGTGCGTCTAGGAATAATAGTCGCATAGTATAACCTAAGAGGCTCAAAAATAACACACTTTTTTTCTATCTGATTTTTTAATTGGTATGCACTACCAATCCGTCTGCACGACGGTCTACTTTAGTATCAATTTCATAGTCTAATTGTTATTTCTTATGTTGTGGTTTACAAACTATTCCTCATTGATGATATTCGTCCAAATAACTAGTCGGTAGAGTCAATAAATAAAGACATCACATCCGATTAGTGGTATGTTATATGTAGATTCAAATGTACGGTATTTAAAATACTTTTACTGGAATGTGCTTAGTTCTACATTGCTACCACTTGTAGGATGGGAGCAACCAGTCCTACGTATGTAGCTTGCCAGTGCGGTACGAAACACAAGAGCACTCGATCTCATATGGTGTGGATTCATGTTAACCGTGAAATAAAAATCTTTCTTTTTTACCCTTATGCTTTCTTTGATCTCATTCCGACAGAATGAAAGCCGTGCATTCGTATTAGTAATAAAATATTTTCAGGAAAACATTCAAAGCTAGAATGTTTCGACTAGGTACGGTTTCTCGTGGTAAACAATATTTTGCACCTGCAACAATCCGTATAATTCGACTTCGCTTGGTAAACTTTGACCTAAAGTTGCACACCTTTTAAGCGTTGCTGAACATAACTTGAAAACTTTTCTTTGCAGCTGTATATTTATATGAACACGAATAACGTGTGACTTGTGAACCCGGCTCCAAGTATCGTGTTGAACTAAAGAACAACTATTTTTAGTATTTTCATCATCGTAAATAATAACGCTGCTTTTCATTTTTAAAACTAAATTCTTTTATTCTATACAAATGTCACTCAGGAAACAAGACACTGTCTAGAAGTGCTTAATTATTTATACTTTTAGCCGAACAATGTTGAAGTAATTTGTTCAGAAATTTTAAGGATTGTCTTTGTGTCTTTCTTACGTAACACAATTGAGCAGGTGGCTGTGTTCTCGTATTGTTCCACGTATTGCTCGGGCAGTTTATCACTCAAACCACTGCCAGCTGCTTCAGTTGTTTCGTTTTTTACGGCATCCTAGCAGTAGAAGCAGCAGCAGCAGCTTTAACGGCTCTAATTAAAATATTTTCGGCCGACTTTGGCGCCGCCATCATAGCAGAGTAGCTACCGGAGCTAAACGTGATCCGACCGGGCGGGACCAGTGAGCTATCTTGAAATGAGCAAAAAAAAAATGCCCAGGCCAACTTTCCGCTGCTTAATTACGGAGCCTTGTCTGAGCAGGCAAGGATTCACCATCAGTTCCGAGCTGTCCCCTGCCGACCGGATGGCAAAAGCCTGGTCACGCTGAAGGCGAAAACCAGAAGACACAAATGCTTGCGACAACACGAAGATATTACGGCGATATGAAACGAAAACGGCACAGCAGCAGCGGACGGACCACGGACCAGTAGTAGTGTGCCATACTAAATTCTTATTATTATTATTATTATTATTATTTATTGAATAAAATTCATCTGACAAAATATTGTCTTAATGAAAAATAAAACGAACACAAGATCATGATAGTCTTCTCATAAAAACATGCAATGGAATGTTGAAGTCAAAAATGCTGTAAGCGAGATTGAATGCACTGGCTATGGCACGGATTGGCTCATTTTGTCCGTATTGTCGACTACGAGCTGCGAGGTGTAAAAAGTTGCGTTGACGTATAACTCTCTCTGGAGCATAGAAGTAAAACTGCCGGAGTAGTTCAGGCGAATCGACTTCCGAAGTGATGATCTTAGCAGCAAAGAGAGCTTGTGCAGTGAATCTTCTCCGTTCTAGGGTATCAATTCCAAGTAGCCGACAGCGATCAGTGTAGGAAGGCAGGTTCGTAGCATCACGCCATGGTAGCCAACGAAGTGCGTAGCGAACAAACCTTTTTTGTACTCGCTCGAATCTAGCAATCCAACACGCTTGGTATGGACACCATACCACACTACTAAACTCAAGAACTGAGCGGACTAGTGCACAATACAACGCCCGTAGGCACAGCGGGTCGCGAAAGTCTTCGGAGATTTTGAATATAAAACCAAGTTGTCTGTTGGCTTTCGTCAGAATGTCGTTGTAGTGAGGTTTGAAGGTCAACTCACAGTCAAGAGTAACTCCCAAGTCTCTAATTTGGTAGACCCGTTGAAGTCTGTGTCCAGCAATTGAATAAGTAAACATGATCGGTTTCTGTCTACGGTGAAAGGTTATCACATTGCATTTGTTGATACTAAGTGTCAAAAAATTCCGGGAGCACCAACTCTGCATACGATCTACACTTAGTTGCAAGTAGCCGCAATCATTAGTACTGTTGATGATGTTATATATTTTGACGTCGTCGGCGTAAAACAGGCGGCAACCAGATGGCAGTATGACAGAAAGTTCGTTGATAAATAACGAGAACAAAAGTGGCCCAAGGTTACTGCCCTGGGGGACACCCGAAACATTCGTAAACACTTCGGAACTAGAAGCTCCGATCTTAACGCGAAGCGATCGGTTTATCAGATAGGATCTGAACCAGGCGACTAAGGATCTGTTGACTCCAAGTTTTTCTAGTTTCCTTAACAGTATTTCGTGATCCACTCGATCAAATGCTGCCTTGAGATCAGTGTAGACAGCATCAACTTGTCCACCGTTGTCCATTGTGCGAACGCATAGTGATGCATATTCGGTCAAATTTGTCGCAACAGACCGCTTGGGATAGAATCCATGCTGAGCAGTTGAAATGTAGTTCTTACATGAGCAGAAAAGCGCCTCATTGATAATAATCTCAAAAACTTTAGAACAGCAGCATAAGGAGGTGATGCCTCTGTAATTCCGAACGTCTCTCTTATCACCTTTCTTGTGAACAGGGAACATAAAGGAGGATTTCCATAGTTCAGGAAATTTGTTCTCTTGCAGTGACCTGTTAAACAGTTTTGTAAGTGGAGTAACTAACACCTCCGAGCACAACTTTAGAATGGACGCTGGAATGCCATCGGGACCAGCAGCATAAGAAAGCTTTAACTTTTGGAGTGCAGACATTACGATTTGTTCACTAATGTGAAATGGACTGAACTCAAAAGTATCACTAGGACAGTCGTTGATGGCAATGGCGACTTGTTCAGGTGAGGCAGAACGTTCGTTGAACGAATTCCTGAAGTGTTGGACGAAAAGATCGCACTTCTCAAGTTCAGAGTTAGCAACTTGTTCCCCAAGGTGAACCGACATTGGCAGACCAGCCTCCTTTTTCTTGGAATTTACGAAATGCCAAAATCGCTTTGGATTCCTGCACAGAGATGCCTGTGTGCGGAGAACATAGCGTTGGTACAGAAATCTATTCAGTTTCTTGTAGTCGTTACTCGCACGGTTGAATTCCTGTTTTGTAAGGTGAGAACGATTCCGGCAGTATCTTCGTAGAGCTCTAGCCCTCAGCCGTTTTAGTCTGCGTAGGCGATTGTTCGACCAAGGAGGTTTTAAAGGCGGGTGGGCGTCGGGTACAAATTCACTAATTAGGTTTACGATTGTTCGCTGGAAATAATCGACGGCGTCGTCAATACATGTAGCAGAGTTTATTGTCTGCCAGTCAACGCGAGAGATAGCGGATCTGATTCCATCATGATCAGCTCGGCGAAAGTCCGGTGTACCCTCATTCCCGAAGGCAGACTCAAAAATGATCGGCGTTGGGAGATTCAACAGGACGTCCAAAGCAGGATGGTCTGCGTCGAGCGTGATCAAAGGCTCAATTGCTTCCGAAACGGTGCAGACTTGCGTTGCGGCCTCGTTACTCAAGACTAAATCAAGAAATCTGGCGTTTTTGTTGGCAATACCATTGACTTGCATCAACCCATGTAGGGCAAAACCGTCGATAAGTGTAGAGCTGGCCGCAGATAAAGCCATTAGGGAGTCAACCTGGAAAGACCCGTCGCTCGACTTGCACCATCGGAGCTGAGGTTGATTATAGTCCCCAAACTGCAGAGCATAGTCACTGAGGTCCAAGTTGGAGAAAACAGCACCGATAGAGTCCACGTGCTCATGAATGCTGTTAATATCGTTACGTCGATCCGGGGGTAAATAGATGACACCCACACTTACAACTCGACGAGACGTAGCGATTCTGACCCATAGCTGCTCTATAACATTGGACACAGGTGTTGGATCGATATAACTGTTCCATCGAGTTGAAACAGCAATCAGAACACCCCCGCCACGGGTTTTTCTACTGTTCAAGGGGTTACGATCGGTGCGATGGACAGCAAAGCCATTGCCGAACAGTTGCGCACTGTACAAACATTCGTCCAGCCATGTCTCGGTCAACACAATAACATCGTAGTCGCACTCGCTAGCTGCCAAAAAGAACGGGTCTACCTTTGTCCGTAATCCTCGTACGTTCTGATAGTAACAACGCATGGGACGGTTATCGTCCACATCGCTAGATGCAACAGCTGCATTGTTCGGCTCTAATGTTGAGGTACCAGTTCTGCGTCGTCCATGGAAGGCAGGAGCGTTGGGGTTTAGTGGCCTAGAAGCGCAGAGCGGATCAGTGGTGCGATGCGGGCTTGAAAGTTCGTACTTGCCATGAATGCAATGTTGGAAACTCCGTTCCCCGCAACCGCACGTAGGACCAGGACGACTGTTGAACGCAGGCAGGAAAGGCGCGACTGCGGCGGGGGGGTCAGGAGTTCCCACAATGCTAAAATCGGTGCATCCCGGTAGCTGCCGTAGTGGTGGAGCTGGAGCAAGGTCGGAGACGGCATTAACATTTCTATCCAGATGGAACCCATTGACGTTAGAATTCAGTAGGCTAGAAGCGCAGAGCGGGTCAGTGGTGAGTTGCGGACTAACAAATTTGTACTTGCCATGAAAGCAATTTCGGAAACCCCGTTCCCCAGAGCCGCACGTAGGACCAGGATGGCTGTTGAACGCAGGCAGGATAGGCGCGACTACGGCGGGGGGGTCAGGAGTTCCCAAAGTGCTAGAATCGGTGCATCCCGGTAACCAGCGGCGTAACGATGGAGCTGGAGCAGAATCGAGGACTGAACGGTCCGTTGTATCTAGGCGGACTCCATTTGCGAAGAGCCCGGTTCGGTGTTGGCGGATAAAAAATCGCCAACCGGGGTTACCTCAATACGAGGAGTAGTCAGCAACGAATGATTGTTAGGCGGAGCCCAATAACTTTTGGAATTCGGGTTATCAAATTCCCGAAAAGCAATACCGTTTGGCCAAGTACCAGGATCCAGTGCGACACTGCGATATTTTTTATCCAGACCAATTTTGAAGGAGATGAAGTTCATCGCATTTAGGTCGGCATCCTTCTTCAGAAGAGGGATCACTTTGATAGGATCCTCACACTGTAAGCAGTCCCGAACCAATTCAGTAACGGTCTCGGACTTTACACTAGGGTGAAAACGAGACATGTACAGCCAAAAGAGCTCCTTTGGGGGAGGAACAGTCGGTACGGTCAGTGAAGTGGTGGACTTGGTGCCGATGAGGGGCGGCAAGCTAGTCATCACACGCTCTTCACGACGACGTTTTAGTGGCGGTTCCCGTAACGTTATTTTAGAAGATAGTGGCGTCGACGCGGTCTCGGTGACCTTCTTAGAAAGCTGCTGCATTTGTTTACTATTAACCGAAAAAGCTTCTTTAAGCTCACTAATGGCTACACGATGGCTATCTTCGATCGATGAGACAGCTGAGCTTACTGAAGACATAACCGTTTTGAAGCGGGGAATTTGCATAAGCTTCACACATTCATCACACATTTATGACCGACGCTTCAAAAAGCGACCCACACCTTACGTTTTTGCGAGCATACGAGACGAGAAAGTTTAAGTGTAATTTGCACTAAAACTTTGCAGGCACAATCGTTCCGCTGGCGCAGCTACCTTCGCCTCCATTTTTCTGACGTACAGTGGTCTGTTGGTGGTTAAAATTCAGGGAGAAAAACTGAGTTTTCTCATATAATGTTATAGTTTATATTCATCTTTAACCCTTAATTGCATAGAAAATAACACTAATCAAAATTTTTATTAATTTTTTTCAAGAAGTTTGAAGCCAATGCTCACGAAATGTCTTCAGTGTTATTTGCTTTAGATATTTTTACACTCGCATACATTTTGGGGGCTTAGTGCAGTCTTGTACAAAGTGACCATCCTCGCCGGATTTACGACACAGCTTACACACTTAAAAAATGCACCACCGACATTGTTACCGAACACTCGGCTGTCCGAATTTCGGCAAATTTTGCCGAGTTTTTGAAGTGTGCAAATCTGTTTGGTCCCTTGCAATTTCTCGCCTGGGGTCCAAAATCCATGCACTTAAAGTAGAACACTGAAATTATAGACTGATCATATCACTCAATAACTCGCATTATCAGTAGTAGAAGCAGAAAGAGCAATTATATAAAAAATTACCGTCGGCGGGTGGAGTGTACATGTGCGTACGAATGGTTAGACTAGAATGATCAAATCTAGATGTGAGATTATCTAATATAGGGTCGTCGCTGATAGTTTAATTGTCAAAACACTTGGGCGCAAACCGAGAGAGTATATTAGAATCCCAGTCAGCAATTGCACTAGGCAAGATATTTTTGGCTTCACATCGAAGTTTCGCAGTATCATCCAGTTTTCCTTTTTTCCTCACCAAACGTCGCATTATTAAACCAACTATACTCGTTGGTTTAATGATGACAGGTACTCGCATGTCTTGGTCAGCGTCGTATTCGCGCTCCAATTACGCGTAAAATTTATCGTTGTCATCATCGGTACTTCCGAGGTGAGGGCTGTGCACGTTAATCATGCTAATATTAAGTAATCGGCCCTTGATTCTTAATCTGTACATGAGGGAGTTGATCGGCCACTACCCGATCACCCGCTTCTACATCTCGCCCATTACTATAAAATCTGTACCCAGCTCATGTGTATTGCCGCAGCTCTGGTAGATGGTATGACCATCCCTATACGTACGTACCATCGTTCTTTTCCAGCATCCCTCCTGCAACGCTACGGTGTCGAATTTACGGCTCTTCACTTCTTTAGAAAGCCTGTGGGTATTTCCGAGAAAATTTAGAGACCGACGGTTCCAAGTTCCTAATTTTCAAGCGTTAGTCCGTTTTCGTCACCTGGGCCATTGCCGATTGTTCCGATTAGAGTTATTATTACTTACGTCGTGCGCTGCTTTGGTTTTTTAGTGGTTCAAGCTTACTAGGCCCGCAACCAACTCCACAGTTTCGCCGGAGGAGCAGCATATCTCGAAGGAGCCCTCCTTCCCTGTCAGCATACGACCTTGGATTCCACCGGTGTTGAATACTAAGTAATGCGTAAACGACGCTACAGGCGAATTTTCTAATCTATACCTATAAAAATGGATTTCTGTCTGTCTGTCCATCCCTATGTTCCTGAACTACTGAACTATGTTCCTACTACTGAACCGATCGGCGTGAAAATTTACATGTAGGGGTTTTTGGGGCCAGGGAAGGTTCACTCGATGGCAAAAGACCCCTCCCCCACTAAGAGGGGGGGCTCCCATACAAAACTATGCCTATAAAAATGGATTTCTAGCTGCCCTATGTTCCTTATAGAATCGAAAGCTACTGAACCGATTGGAGTGGAACTTTGTATGTAGGAGTTTTTGGTGCCAGGGAAGGTTCTTATGATGGTTAGAGATCCCTCCCCTCACTAAGAGGGGGGCTCCCATACAAATCTATACCTATAAAAATGGATTTCTGTCTGTCTGCCCGAATGTTTCTTATAGAATCAAAAACTACTAAACCGATCGGCGTGAAAATTTGCGTATAGGGGTTTTTGAGGCCAGGGAAGGTTCTTATGATGGTTAGAAACCCCTCCCCCCACTAAGAGGTGGGACTCACATACAAATGAAATACAAATTTCCTCATAACTAGAGAACTAATCAAGCAAATGGAACAAAAAATGGCATGTGGGGGGTTCTGGAGGCAGGAATTTTTTAAACGATGGTTTGAGATCCCTAACCCCTGTGGTAGGGGGATAAGGACTCATACAAGTAAAACAGAAATTTTTGTGTAACTCAAAAACTCATCGAACTCGAGAAATTTCAAACTCTTTCATAAAACATTAATCAATAACAAGACCACCAAAAACTATCGATAGTAACATTAGATAATTCAGCGCGAGACGGCCACGGGCCGCGAGTGTTGCCGGCGACCTGCCGTCGGAAGCGCCGGGCACTGCGGGGGTCAGCCCCCGATGAGATCACCTCTATCTAGGTTTATTTATTTTCCTAGATCTACTGACCTCTATTACTTTCCTTCAGCTGGGTCAACCCTGCGAAATGGTACTTTCTACGAAAAGATTTTCCTTGAAATGGTACATCCCGCGTAAGGTTTTTCGCGAAATGGTATTTTGCGAAACGCTATTTTCCGCGTTATGGTCAACCGAGAATTGGTGTTCCGCAAAATGGTATTCGGCGAAATGGTTTGTAATGATGGCGAATATTTAAATGCTATCCGCTTTATTTTATCAGGCTGAGCGATGGGGGGAGTTGTTTTCTACTTTACTGTGAGGAAAATTTGTATATTAACACCCATGAACTCCGCAGAAACTTGCAAAACTCAAGATTGTGACAAAGGTCATCCGAGATTCACGATTTATGTACAACACAGTTTAATTTGTGGCAATATGAAGTTTGTCGGGTCAGCTAGTGTGGTATAAATACCAGGATGCTACATTCTCCCCATGCGTAAAATGAAGAATGGAATATATATATTGGTTTAGGTCAATTACAGATACTTAACATTTTTGCTGCAATCGTTAGACTATTCTTGCTTGTTACATTGTAGTTCTTTAATTCCTATACATAGCCAGTAACAATAATCGCGCTGCCGCGAACCGATTCAAACATGTGGAATGTTGATATCGCGATGAGCAATCGAGTCGATCAGTCGGTTCAAGCAGTTAAGTCGAATCAGTCAAATCGAGTAGGCTAGTCGAGCAGTTGAAACAAGCTGTTCAGTCAAGCAGTCCGGTCGAGTAGTAGTCGAGCTGTCAAGTCGAGTAGTTAAATCGAGTAGTCTAGTCGAGCAGTCGGATCGAGTAATAAATCGAGCAGCCGATTCAAATAGTCCAATCAAGCACTTGAGTCGAGGGGTTCAGTCGAGCAGTCGAATCGAATAGTTTAGTCAAGCAGTCTAGCGCTTAATTCAAGAGCATCCTAGTTGGTCTCGAGGTATGATGCTGGCCTAATAAGCCAGTCGTCGTATGTTCGAATTTCGACTGGGAGAGGCTGTTAGAGTCAATAGGATCGTAGCAACTGGCCCTCCAATTGTCCTGCACTCTAACAATTGGCTGCGAAGTCTGTCGTATAAAAACAGAAGGTCAAGTTTCGATAACGGAATGAAGCGCATAGGCTTTGCTTTTTTCTAGCCCTCGATTGATCAACCGGGTACTCCTGTACCCCTGTCAAAATTTTAGAGTTTCAGTTTCGGACTGTTGATCGATTTGAATACATTCACATAAGTGCACGGTGACTAAAATCAAATCATATTTACATAATTTTACGTGAATTGAAACGTTTAGCTAACAATTTTTATATTTATAACCGAGTGGTTAAACTGCTGGAATTTTGACGGATTTTCGGCAGTCAATTTAGGGCTAATCGAGCAGTTGAGTCGAGCAGTCGGGTCGAGTGATTAAGTCGAGCAGTCTAGTCGAGCAGTTAAATCAAGCTGTCCAGCTGAGCAGTCGAACCGAACAGTACAGTCAAGCAGTCCAATCAGCCAGTTTTTTGTGATGATGATGGTCCCGCCGCATACACCAACAAAGCATTGAGCAAGACGATAAATCTACTAGCTAAATAGTATTATAACAATATAAACCAGTAAAATAATATGTAAAATATCATACAAATTTGAATTCGAAATTTCCATTGCGGGGCTCATAAATCATTTTCGCAAACGTACCGTAAGACATACAAGCGTATATTCATAGCAAAAGCGTTAAAAATCTAAAGTCAGATTAACGTTCGCATATCCAAGTTGAAAGTAACTGATACACCCCGGTAAGAATTGTCGGTCGGACGTCGTCCGACACAAGCGTAACTCTTGCTAGCGTCTGTCCGACGTCGTGTGACAAATTCTTACTGGGAAATTATTCAGTACATTAAATTTGAAGGTTTCGTATTCTACTAAGATGCTCCAAACACTTCAGCCTTTTAAGTAAAATTTTAATCACAATTGATCTTCAACTTAGACAGTTGACGTTACCTATTTTGTCGTCAGATTTACGTACCCAAAATTACTTCTAGTTCATTTTTCGTGTAACGTGATTTGGGTAATAAAATGTCCAAAATGAGTAGACAAGGAAAACGCGCTAACCTGGCGTAATTAAAGCGGACTGCGGAGCTATTTTGTATTAAGTCAACTGCTTGTAAGGACAGTATAAGCACATCATCTTTGAAACAAGAATTTTAAATCAAATCATGATATCGATTGGCAATTCATTGGGCAGCCGCTTTGCAACGAAGTCCGACGAGAAGCAATTGGAAAAGATTAAGCTCAGTAGCGATATGTTGACCGGCGCACTTCGCTTTTATCGGTTCAATTCAGTGGACTCACTTACGGAACAAGGATCACCGCTCAACAAACCATTGCTTCGCCAACTGAACCGGCGTCTTTTAAAAAGAGACTCGCTTATTCGTTTGGGTAATAGAAACATTCGTTCAGGCCGACAACGGTAAATCACGGGATACGTGAGCATTAGAGTGTCCCAAAATAGCACTATGTCAGAGATCCCGGGGGCTCACCTCTCAAATGATAGCTTAGGGTGTCACAACAAAACTTTTATATGACGTCAACATTGGTTGCCGCGATTTGGGGGTCGCACATTTGAGTTTTATGAAAAAATGGCGTTTTTCAGGAGTGAATTCAAAAAAATATTTTTGAAAATGTTGCCAAAATTGCCACATTGGGTAGGTCCGGCATCTCAAAACCGTGACTATGGCAATCAGAACAATCAAGGTTTGCGCAGTTCAACGCCGGTTTATGAGCCTGTTTCCGGATTCAGAACAGTTCACGTTGGACAGAAGCACTCTCAAGAATAATGCGACCTCTGTGTTGGTGGCCAAATATGATTTTGAAGATAATTAGTTAAGAATGTAAACTATTATTTGGTTCCTTTTGCAAATCTGGCACGGTGCTGTTCAAATAGTTTACGTCATACCTAATTGCGGTACCGAAACATTGACGAGTATTGACTATTATGATATTAACTGTAAAATATATTGACAAAGAAAAATGTGTTTTAACGTGTATTGCTTGCGTTCAACCATTGTGGAAAGGGTTCAACCCTTTCATCAAGTCACTAGACACAATCGCGGACAAGACACTTCTAACGCTTACAAAAGTCCTTTCATCAAACAAAGTGCCGGTCGAGTGTGATTCCATTACACCACCGCCAGTAGTCTACTATCTAGTTTTGGTGCACCCACTAGAGATGTGTTTTAAAAAGAATCATATTTGCAAATTCTCTGTGGACCAACGTTTAAAGATATGACTGTCTCTTCGTTATTGATGCATATTTTACATACTCGATCTCAAAATTTAATTAAAAAACCTGATTAAATCAAATTTTTAAGCCGAAACCACGACAATGACTTCCTACTTGTCACAAGTCTATCGGTCACTTGATTTCCATCTATGCCCTCAACTATAACGTAACAATAAAATATGCCCAAACTGCGTCCCATTGTGCAATGCCCATCTTGGTAATGTTCCGTCAAGGCGAGCCCCACACGTTCCTGTTGCGCTGTGTGTCTTGAGCACCGAGTTGCACGGACACGAGAGTCGGCATGTATACTGGCGAGATGACTTTTGATGCGCTAATTATAATCATCATGTCTCCCCCGGGAGTGGTCATTTGCAGTGGCAGCAGTGGCAGGATGGTAATGCTACGCGAAGCACCACGGTGTGTGTGTGTGAGGCGCCAACGGAATAGTACATAACACTTTGGAGAAGCCGGTCCGGAAATGGAGAAACCTAGCGTAATGCGATAAGGAGTTTTAATGGGTGTCGAATCCTGGAGCATTGCGCAGCGGCGCGAGAAATTACCAAAGTTGTTCGGGGCACTTGTGAGCAATTAGAATGCGATTTGGAAAGAAGTTTTTCGCTGGAAAAAGGCAATGACACTCACGTAGTGTGTATATTTTAAGTTTTTTTTAATGGTGGCGAGCAGCGAAATTCGAAGTTGACGAAAGAAAAATATTGAACAGTTCATGCGTTGTTTGCGTGAACATCTAACAGTCTAAGAAAAATTGAATGCAATATTTACAGAACTATAATTAAACACTTCCAATATTCTGAAACGAAAACAAAAAAATGGAAAATAATCCGTTTAGTCTAGCGTTTGCGATTACTGGTTTCATTTCTTTCGTTTCAAAACCAAATGTTTGTACAAAGCAATTAAATTTATTATTAAATTAGATTTTGACTCATCCCACAAAGCAAAAAACTTCAACTATCCACGGGTGTTGATTGCTGGATGGACGAAAAGAAGAAGCTACTCAGCGATGTACGTTATACCTACTGATTGTGTAAGGCTATCACGCGAAGAAGGTTAAAGTAGGAAAATCCATTTTACAAAGTCCGGCACTGCACGGCTTCCCGGGGATTCACAACACAGCTCAGTTATCTGTTTGTAACAGTTTCTTCGATCACCAGCGCGCTGAAACAGCTGCGTTCAGCTAGGGGGAGTACATTTACATATCCTGAAGTGATGAAAAAGCAATTCGTTTTCAATGTAAAACATTATCGAAATCAATATCGACAATGAAAAATAAATTCGCATTCCTGCGCCCCCATCGTAGGCCCTGAATACGGCTTTGCCGTATTGTAAAAGGCTTTAGAAAGTCGGCTTACGCTGGCTCCTGTCCAGGTTACGGAAGATGCTGCTGATGCTGGTGGGACGGTATCCTGTTTAACGGTGCCGGGTTTTATATGAGCAACTAAGCACCCATCAAAGAATCGTGATGCTACCACCGACCGGAAAGAGCTGAAAGTAATCCGATTTGTGATTCCTGTCGCTTGTTTTAGCAAGTTTCCGGTTGGAAACTGATAAGAAGGAGAAGAAATCATTTGCTAGACATGCTATCGCAAAGTGACACACTGTTTCTTCTGTTCGACTAGATGAATGAGTGCTGTGTATGTTACTGTTTCGAAAACATTTTCATATGCAGGTAATAATCCGAGTTTATCTCGCCAATGATTCTAGAGTGCTAGACCAATGGTAGTGCGAGGTGAGCTGGATTAACCTAATTAAGGAAATATTTCGATGGAGTTTCATAAATCTAACCAATTTTATTACTTGATTTAATAAAGGTAGTGAACTGCGATACGTCCAATTAATATTTTATTTAGAGTGGCAAAAAACGAGCGGATAGCAGGCAGCTATCTGAGTACGCTTCATATCGGTATCTAAAAGTAAAACTGAACATATTTTATGATGGAAGTTAGCTATTGATTATTGCTGAAATAATACAAAAAACCCGATTTAATCCACCTAGTGGTGAAAGGAACCTTTGTTATACGGTCTTACTTGCTATTTGAGATAGAAATCGACACGTCTTCGAAACATAATTCATCTATTGGTTATCGTTGCGTGGTGCGTTGGTTTTCATTAAATTTTTGGAAATTTAATAAGTTTACAAAATTTAAACAAAATAGCAGCACCTATAAATTTTGATAGATCCTTTTTTCATGAAATTACTGAGTAAGGGTAAGCTGGTTGTTTCTGGTGCTGGTGTGTATGTAGCATTAATAAGAGAGGAAAAATAAATTATAAATTGCTACTGTTCGTTTATCAATTCGCTTTTCTAATATTGAAACCAAAAGTAGTATTATAATGACAGTTATATTGATTTTATCCAATAACGAAATCATGGATATTTTAACGGGTGACTACTAAAATTTTGGAATTTTTTGCTCAAGCTGTCAAAAACAGACAAGGATACATGAAGAAGATCTGATTTACCGAAATTAAAGAAATTAAAGAAAGTTGAAAAAAATAGTGTACATTTGAAAACGGTCCGTAATTGGCTGTTTGGCGAAGCTTCCGTTTGATGTTGGACCAGGAGCGTTGTTGCGTAGCCGTCAAGTCAACTTTGCGAATGCATCTCTTGATTCTATCAATCAACCGTTTGTAATTTGTGGCTCTCCAGTTATTTTTATACACCAAGGAACTCAAAATCCCGAAGAAATCTTCGATTGGGCGCACTGAGACAGATTTGTCGGGTCGTGGTTTTTGGGTACAAATGGGATTGAAGAGGTATTCAGGAACGATTGTGTTTTTGCGTCTTCAAAACACGTATCGTCTACCCGTATGTTGTTTTTGTAGAAACGGGATTAAAATATTTGTCAGACATTCGTCTGGTGCACATCTATTGATAGCCAAACCAGAGGGTTTGTTGTTGAAGGCACGGTAAAGAGAACGAAGTCCTTCTGCGTTCATAATTTTAACTGGTCTTCCACTACTTTGCTTGCGAATGGTTGTTGGGGATCTTAGGATATGTCGGTCAAAGTCGAAACATATTCGCTTTTTAAATGTTGTGCCGTATACTTTTTGTTGAGATTTCTGTGGCAGTTCGTAGATGGGTACAACATGCTCCCGAAATGCTTCTTGTTTCGACGCCATTTTAAGCAAAACTGAGCAGGCATAAACAAAACAAAAAATATTGACAAAAAAAGGAGAGAGAGAGCTAACACATACATACTCTCATTTCTCTCTGAGCTCGTTTATTGTTGAGTATAGGGGCTTCGAAAAAATTCCAAAATTTTAGTTGTCACCCGTTAGGTTTCGATTATTCCAATAAACGTAATTTTCTTCTGACCTGCCTGAACAGCCAGAAGATTCCGTTTAATTCTTAGCCTGGATCAAATGTGGTGTTATATGAAAATATGCTAATTCAAATCAGTTACTGACCTTTCACTTTGAGGTGTAAAGATATATTTTTATTTAGCATTTTAATTATTCTATCGCCAGCGGATCGCACAGGAACAATTATCGTACAAAACGGACCGAAAGTTCTTAGAATTCCATGAACTTTTACACACGTGTTTCTATTATGAACAAAAACAATATTTAAGTAATTCAAGCTTTTCTGCTTCCAGAAAATTTTTGAGGATCTTTCAAATTTTGTCAGACAACGTGCGTTATGACTCAACTACTAAGCCAGCTAGCACCAACTCGTATATTAATGTACGAAAACTATCATAAATATCTCCTAACAAACTCAAAATCGCTAAAGCTGGATAAAGTGGGATCAAGTTGATTTTCTGTCGTATATAATGATAATGACTGACATACATACGATTTTCAGCACGAAATCGTAGAGTAGTACGGAGCGACTCGCGCTTAATCGGATATTATCGTATATAAATACTTATATAGTCGTAACGCTCAAATTTATTCGTAATCACGTATATCGCCTCCAAAATAGTACGGATATGCCAATTTTGCGCATGAAATACGATTTATTTAGCATGTATATCTGTACGTAATGCTGATTTTTACCTTTTTCATACGTATGAAAATGCTTGCTGGAAAAACATAGCTGAATAATGCGCACCAGAACCTCGCGGTCTACTCCGCCTGCAAATGACGGATCCCGGTAGGAACAGGTTCGAATAAACCTAAAAATACTGGGAACCAGAGCAGAGGGTCCAAAGCCCCTAAACGGAGAATGGTTTTAATAGCTGTTATCTTTGGCTATAAAGTAAAAACGCGAATGGATGAACCCTTAATCCAAGGTATCATGCGACCCGTGACGAAGAATGAATGTTGGAGTGTTGGGGGTTCTACAAGTATTCAGCCGCAAACGGAGCCTGTGGAGTACCAGGGCGCCCTCCACAGTAATTTGCCCTTACCGCATAATGAGGGGCTCTGATGTGGCGGACTTTTCTTTCCCCGGAGGCGGCACAAGCCGGGTTTCAGCAAGGAATACACACAAGAAGAGGCCTGGAAACTGGCCCTTCGCTTTGTCGACCAGCCACCGCAACCTCTCGAGCAGAGCAAGCGGCAACTCAACGGCCAGCTCAAGAACGGCTGCCTACTCCTCGTTTTTGCTAACATCGAGACAGTAAGATGGCTGGAGGCTACGGTACCAACCCCTCAAGCCACGGGATGAGCAACCTCCCGAGGAAGTCCCGCAACCACCTGCTCCAGGCACGTCGGCAACGGTTGCGCAGGTTTGCATGGTTCTCCACAAGGGATCTCTGCATCAACCGCCAACCACTCGCACAATTCAGAAGCGACCGAAAAGTGCCGACCGTAATTCGGTCTCCAGTCCACTGCAGCCATCGAAGCCCAAGCCTTTTGATGTAGGAAAGCATGCAAATTAACTAGATGTTTACACTATTGGCAGCCGTCCGTCAATTTCCAAGGACGGCAAACCACATACATTTCGAGCAGTCTTCGCTACGTGTAAGCGAATCTTTATCATGCCAAGAGCGCTTAGAGTGTCCTTGGTTGGAGGTTTGTAAACTAACAGCTTACAGCTGCCTTCATTCAAGAACCTTGGGTTCACGGTACGAGAATTCTCGGCTTAGGAAATTACGGTAAGTTAATCTACTGTAACACGCAGTCCAAACCGAGAACTGCAATTCTATTAACGAAAGAAATACAATTTTCTCCCATTAAGGAATCCATTCAACGCGATATCGTCGCTGTCAAACTGGAAGTGCCAACAAATACGGGGAATCAGGACCTAGTCGTGGTGTCCGCATACTTCCCGGGTTACAAGGACGGCATACCGCCATCCCAGGTTGCCGCTCTCGTGGGTCCTGATCTACTGCGATGCCAACGCCCACCGCACGATTTGGGGCAGCACAGATGTAAATAACAGGGGTGAGTACGTACTTGAACACTTAACTGCTAACAATGTTAATATATGCAATGTAGGGAACGTCCCCACTTTTGTTCATGCTATCAGAAATGAGGACCTAGATCTCACCCTGTGCAGCGCTTCTATAGCTGAGAAGGTCAAAAACTGGCTTGACTCTGACGAACCTAGTTTATCAGATTATAGGTACATCCTTTATGATACGATGGCAAACTCTCTCAGGATTCCTGAGTCAGGAAAGAACAATACAGAAACCCGAAGAAAACCAACTAGTGTGCGTTCAGAGAACATCTAGGTTACTCTCGGAACTTCTATCTTTTTTGGTGTGCGTATATAAATATACGCACACCAGCTGAGTTGGACGTTGCAGCCAATGAGATACAGAATAAGATCATTGATGCTTAAACCGCTAACTATCCGTTAATCACGCGGACGTGCCCTGGTGGAATGAATCGCTCAGCAGCCTTCGTCGAGGGGCTAAGCGTTTATTCAACAGGGCTAGTTCACGTCCAATAGGGAGGCCTACATGGCATCTCTCAGCAAACACAACGCAGAGCTTCGCAAAGCCAAATGAAAGTCCAGACTCTAAAAAGTGTTAGGCATGGACCATAATAATGGTCTATGGCAAGTCATACCTAAGGCTGGCAAAAACTTAAATCCATGCCAAAAGCTTTCCGACGAATTAGTCTGACATCAACGCTTTTCAAATTCTTAAAGAACTCCCTTCTGCTTGGCAATCAACATGCCTACCAACGCGATGAATCTACGGAAACCGCACTTAACTGTCTAGTGATGCTGATTGAAAATTAGCTCCAATAGCAAGAGGCGGCACTTTGTGCTTTTCTTGACATTTAAGGCGCTTTCGACAACACGTCCTTCGCTTCAAATAATACGGCTTTCCTAAACAAAGCAGCTAATCAGCCGATAATGAGCTGGATTCAGGCAATGTTTTCAAGCAGGGAAATCACAGCCTCATTGGGGGGTACATCGATCATGATCTTAGTGATCAAAGGATGTCCTCAAGGAGGAGTTCTCTCCTCCTTGCAGCACTGTTTGTCGACGCACCCTTGCACAAGCTATCACAGCAAGGTTATAAGGTCATTGCATACATCTATGACGTAATACTTATTGTCAGAGGTAAATTTAACGCAGTGCTGTCTAGTCGTATGCAAGGAGCACAAAATACCAGTTTTTCGTGATGTTTACGAGAGGTGCTTAATATGAACCCCACCAAAACAGTCGTGATACCATTTACTAGGCGAAGGAGACATACTCTTACTCCACCTACACTGGATGGCGTCAGACTTAGCTTCAGCAATGAAGTTAAACATCTGGGTATTATTTTGGATCATAAACTGAACTGACTATGACTATGCTGTCTACAACATTCCAAATCTTCACCCTGCGGCAGATCCTCCAGAAGTGCCGCGAATTCCGAGTCCCCACGCACCACCTGTTCATCGATTTCAAAACCGCATATGATAGCGTAAACCGACAAGAGATATGGAAAATTTTGGACGAAAACGGCTTTCCGGGTAAGCTTACTAGACTTATCATGACTACGATGGATGGGATCCAGTGCTGTGTGAGAATCTCGGGTGGATTGTCGGACCGATTCGAATCTCGCAGGGGACTTCGACAAGGAGATGGTCTTTCCTGCCTGCTATTCAACATTGCGCTTGAAGGTGTTATAAGGCGAGCGGCGATCGAAATGCGGGGCACGGTTTTCAATAAATCCAGTCAATTTATCTGCTTTGCTGACGACGTGGATGCTGTCGGCAGAACATTTGAGGCGGTAGAAGATCAGTACACCAGACTGAAACGCGAAGCAAAGAAGATTGGATTGAAGATAAATACGTCTAAAACGAAGTATATGCCGGCGGGCGGGACCGAGCGCGACAGGGCTCGCTTGGGCAGTACCGTGGTAATCGACGGGGATGAGTTCGAGGTAGTCGACGAGTTCGTATACCTTGGCTCACTGGCAACAGAGGACAACAATACCAGCCGTGAGATTAAAAGACGTATTATCAGCGGAAGTCGGGCCTACTACGGACTCCACAAACACTTGCGGTCGAACAATTTGAGCCCCCGTACAAAGTGCACACTGTACAAAACGCTAATTAGACCGGTTGTCCTCTACGGACACGAAACGTGGACACTGCTAGAAGAGGACCTACGAGCATTCGGAGTTTTCGAACGGCGGGTGCTAAGAACCATCTTTGGCGGAGTGCAAGAGAACGGTGTATGGAGGCGGTGAATGAACCACGAGCTCGCGCGTCTCTACGGCGAACCAAGTATTCAGAAAGTGGTTAAAGCTGGACGGATACGTTGGGCAGGACATGTTGCTAGAATGCCGGACAATTATCCTGTAAAAATGGTTTTCGCATCAAATCCGGTAGGAACAAGACGAAGAGGGGCACAGCGAGCGAGGTGGAAAGACCAGGTGGAGCGAGATCTGGCGAGCACTGGGTGCCCGCGGAACTGAAGATCAGTTGCCATGGACCGAAACAGATGGAGAAATCATACTGCGCAGGCCTTGTCATAAGACGTTAGGCCAATTAAGTAAGTATGACTATGCTGTCAAGACAGCAACTACAGCAGTTCACTGTTTGGCAAAACTTTGGGACTACAACCTCAACTAGCCTTTTGCACAGCCTAGGCTAACTTATGCTGCTATTGCATGGTGGCCAAAGGTGAATGAGGTGACAGCGCAGTCCAAGCTAAGCAAAGTTCAACGCCTGGCATGTTTGTCAGTGACCAGCGCTATGCACACAACACCAACTGCAGCCATGGAGGCAATGTTATGCTTGCCGCCTTTACATCTTCATGTGAAGAAGGAAGCCGGACTTGGTGGACTAACCAAGCCGAACTTGGTTGCAAAGGTGTCGTAACATACTCGAGGGGGACCAAATTGGTCCCCTTCGCGTACTAAGGGAGTTCAATCTATCAGCCCTAGTAACGACAATCTGTGACTGGATGGAGGCACGACCAAACATGGATGTTCAATACAGGGTAATTGATACAGATAGCATTGTATGGAGCAATGGAAGGCCTGTTCTTCCATCCGGTACCATCTGTTTCTTTACAGATGGACCAAAAATTGGGACTTGCACAGGTTCCGGAGTGTACGAACCCGGAATAAAGGAAGCTCTTCCACTGGGTAAATGGTTCACCGTTTTTCAAGCAGAAGTATATACAATATACATCTTCGCCAAGATATATCTAAAATGAAAGTATAGAAAGTATAGTGCGAAAACCGGAATCTTTACGGACAGCCAGGCTGCACTACTGGCTCTCAAGTCCACTAAATGTGCATCGAAATTAGTCTGGGAGTGCAGCACAACTTTAAAGGAGCTCTCCCGCCATAACAAAGTTTCATTATTCTGGGTGCCTGGACACACAGCCTAGCAAGACAAGGGTCTGCTCAGCAGTTTACTGATCCCGAACCGTTTCTGGATATCTCCATATCCGCTGTCAAAAGCGAGTTACTGACCTGCTAAAAGCTAGAAATAGCATCCAGTTGGTATGAAGTGCGAGGCTGTAGACAAGCTAAACAGCTTATCTACCCAGACCCTGCAATGGCTAAAAAAAACTACTCAATTTAACTTGTAGTGAACTACGCAACGAATCACGGGACTTCTAACAGGACACACCCCCGTACTTTATCATTTAAAGACCATCGGCAAGGTATCATCCGACACTTGCCGCTTTTGTAACTCCACATTATCAAGGCACAACTGCTTCGGAAGTTTCCTTTTTATTCCATGTCAGGTATGGAGCCTAAGTCCCAAAACGGTCATTGGCTTAATTAACCATATTGTACCGAATTGGGGTACAGGATCCTGCTCAATTCCATCAATGAGCATGAGCAGTCCGTAAACTGTGTACAGCAATCGGGGCCTGCCACAAAAGACGATCATTAAGACTGTCGCAGTGGCCTTTTAACCCAATGCCCTTTTGGCATACAAAAAAAAAAAGAAAAAATGACAATTATTTTCACAATTTCACATGAAAATAGCTTTCTTATGGCGAAATAAGACCGATTTTATTGCAAAGAATTCCCGGGATATTGTGCGATACATCTCTGGACACCAGGAAAGTAGAATAAAATGACCCGCATTTGACAAGACTTTAAGAGAGATATTTCCATGGGTTTTGCATCTTCAATAAAAGATTACACCTTCTGAAAGAAAGTACAAAATGCTGCCAATTACACACGCAATATTTCAATCTCAGTAAACGTAGTGGAAATATTGCAACATTGTTGGAGATATGCAGATTTGAAACGAGATTTGAACAAATCCTCTCCAGGCTGTGTGTCTCCATGATTTTAAATTTAAGCGAACGCATGGTCTTTTTATCGAATTCATCGAACGAATTTGTCGCTTATGGAATATTGGCATCATTTATTCTTGCACCAACTATATTGCACCAAAATGTAAAATTGTGAGAGCTTTACTATTATGAAAAAAGAAAACAGAATGCTGGGCTTTATCAAACTTTTTAGTCATAATTTCAAAGATTCGTATACAATAAAACTTTTATAGATTACCTATGTTAGACCTCTCCTAGTATATTGCAAAATAGTCCCACACCCACACACTGCATTATACGAAGAACGCATTGAAGCTGTCCAACTCTTTGAAAACTAAATTGGACAGTAAGTATTTTTTTTAATCGAGCAAAAAAATACGCGTTTTAAGCATTTTTACGGAAAGTTTAAACGTGAAAACGTGAATACGCATTAATATTTTCCATGCAAAATACCACAAATAGGAAGACAAAAATGATAGAAAAAATTTTCTGTCGATTTACGGAAATTTCATTGATCGAATTTCCATTTTTGCTTCGTGTTCGAAGCGTTAACTCTACTCGTACACTCATTTTTCGAGTTTTTTAAGCTGCAGAGCCCACCAGCAATTAATTTTTTGAAATTAAGTTTTTGAAAAAACTAATAAATAATTTGCAATGGATCGAAGTAAACCGCGAGCGTGAACGGACTCGAAAAATTTTGACGTCGCGAATTTTTCATTTTAATTGACCTAAATTAAACAGTTTATCATGAAGAGTATATAAAATAGTAAAAGTTACGCGACAACAATGTCCGTTTTATTTTGTAAAACAAATTTTCAACGTATAAAGTTTTCAACGAAATCAGCTTTACGTTTCCAGTTACGAGAAGTTACCAATCTGAGACAGTGATCTAAATAGTTCACAATTCAAGTGTTAAGCCGCAATCACAAATCCCTCGAGAGTAAATTATTAATCGTGATTGTGTGAACGATCGGTTATAAAACTTGTGTAAAAGTGCCCTTGAATAAGACAAACAGAGATGGATTCGCCGGGTGCAACAAGATTATCTAGAGTGACTAGCGATGGAGCTATTAGCGGAATTTCGCCGCAAAAATGTGTATTGCTGTACGGGAACCGTTGAGTAACACGCCGAATGACCTAAGTGTATTGTCGTTCATAGGGCTGCGCTCGATCGATTCAGAGAATATTTTTTCACCAGTAGTTGAGGGATCTGGATTGCAACGCAGATGAGTGAAAGCTTTTTATTTTTGATGAATTTCTCTCAATACTGTTTTTTGAAAGGATTAAATGGAACTAATATTTTTGGTAGTTGGTGAGGTTAATCTATTTTCAGAGAGCGAAATAAGGCGCTATAACCTTGGCTAATTGCAGCCGGGCTTTTGGTCTAAAGGCCAAATGTTCATCCCTGAGGGTCCGGAGTATCATTTAACCTTTATTAGCAAAGATACTCCCAACGAAAGCAAAGTTACAGTTAATCAGAAACGGTTGGTACGAGACGTCCCCGTTTTTTCTTCCCCTGCTGATTTTGAAATGCATCTTTGTATGAATAAATTATTCAAACAAGATTTATTTCATATGATCGTCTTTGCGGTAATACTTCACAGTTGGCCTGGCCGATTAAACATTTGCAATATATCTCCGATATTCTGCAAATGTTAATACAGACAAGAAAATAATTTGAATTATTTCTTTGATTAGAAATAATTAAAATTATTTCCAGGAATCCTTTATTGTGGCTGTGATGGTATTAATAAGAATAAGAATAAGAATAAGAAACTAATAAATAATTTGCAATGGCCTTATTTCCCAACACATCCAGTCAGTAAAATTGCTTGCTCAGTTAAAAAATTTATCGTTTTTTTTGAGAAATTCATATAGGTAGAACCAATAACGCATAAAATGGACCAGTTTGTAACCAAAATTATGATGGAATTGGCCTCATTATGTCCGGATTCCAAATTAAAATGCGACTTAATCATAGGAATAATGCACATCAGTACAGAAGTAAACATTGTAACACGTCATTACTTGTGTAAGTAATCTACTTATGAATAAATAAATAAATACACTTCTTGAAAATTGATCAATTAAAAGGACCGGCGTGTAAATCAGTTTAATATGAACGCTCATAGGCGTTACAAATTATATTCTAAATATGAAACGTGTACCTACTCGAAGTATTAAACAGCGTTGAGTGTTTTATTGCAGTCAGAAGTCATTCAAAATTAATGATCGGAGCTCCCTTCCATAAGCTCTGTTGTAAAGTTTTTGAATAAGGATAATAGCCAGGATTCATAAAACCTGCATACTGAATATGTTGCACTGAGCGTGCGAGTTTGTTTTTTGTATATATTTATTTTGAAACCGGCCCACACATATGCTTTAACAGAGTGATATAATGGATATCAATAATTAAATTAAATTCATTTTAGCCAAGTATCGATATTTTCCAACACCGCTTTCCATCAGTAACCTTTTGCGAGCAATTGATACAACACTTTTGTATTGAAACTTTTTGTATAGGCGTGTGGAGCATTTCTGTTTTTCTTTGAAAGTTTAATTTTGCATTTACGAAACATTTATAAATAATTAATTAATAACTACTGATATTTTAACAATGCCGTATAGCGACTTTTATTCCTTACACTATACATGTTACGTTGAATGGAAACTAGTGAACTGAAATGATGGCTAATAATTTTTTACTGGAAATAAATAAAGCAATAAACTAGATTTATTCCCCCTCCGGGAATCTAGCTTTAGTCTTTGTGGGAAACAGGCAACGTGCATATGTTTATTCAAAATTTTTAATGCATGCGACTTAATGGCGAACACACAACGTGCCGGGAAATACCCCGAAGCTTTTGGCTTTGTTTAGTAGTAGATTGCTCCCAGATAACTAAAACTAGCTCTGAATTGGGATAAAAAATGACAACTGTTTTTTTTTCCTAATAGTATCTTGAGGATAGATTTGTTCAGTTTTGACTTGCCCATATCTAGTTTCCAGTGAGCAGTTGTCCCGGTGCTGGAGTAGTCTACTCCTCGCCAAGAAAAGTGGTCGACAGTGGTAAAGACGGTCGGTGGTCACTAAAGGAGCACAAGGAAAACCATAAAACACAAGCATGACCATAACCCCGACCGACCAGTCCGGCCGGTAGACCCGAGGCGAAGCATGTGTTATCTTGCTTCTCTCACAAATACTACTTGCACGCTGTTGCACCCAAACGCCCGCATCCTCTTCACACTCGGGTAAGAGTGAATGTAATGTGTTAATTGTATCAGTTAAAGACATCAGTGCCGTCATAAAAAAGACTTGTGTGCCGTGCCCCGGTGGCGGTAGAAGCGTTCGTATCTCTCTCTCTCTCTGTTCATGTTTGCACAGCATCCGGATGCTGCTTTTCTGGCCCGGAGCTGTGCATGCATGGAAAGTTTTTCGGAAACTTGCGCTGCTCGGGCATGCATAGTTCCGCAAGCGCCGGGAAAATTTTCTCAAGAAGACAACTTGGCCGGCGGCGCTTCAGCTAGCTGCTCTTTATGTTGCTTCTCGAAAGGAAAATCTTTTCGCTGACGTTGTCTCCTGTGACAAGTTGAATTTCGAGACAGAAATGAATTATATGGAAATGCATGTGAATATGAAATACACACGACTGGACGCATTGTTTTGCTGGCATGTTGGAACCGTGTATCTCTAAGGACAACTGTGTTAGGAAAACTATGAACTACGGTACTTGAACCTATACTGTGTGTAGCACCCTCTTGGCACAACCACATTTACATTAATGAATGCAAACTTTTGCTCAGACAGTGATAGACCATTCAGCTGGTGTGAGGTTACACCTCCATTTCAAAATGTGTCAACTTTGCTGTTTGCTTGGTTTTGCTTCGGACTGGAAGAGTGATAAACAGTGCTTACGTTACGTTCGATGACATGTTCGGTTGCATGTACTTACCACTAACGATGTTTGAAAACAAGTGACTCCACGTGAAAGATGCATATACATGATGTGATGATGTTGACTTTATGTTTGCGCCTTCATAATGTCAGATGTAATAATCGTTTCGTACGACCATATGTGAAGATTTTCCAAACCAAAATGCAAGACACTATATGATGAATCGTGTGAACTAATATGCGGGAAGACATGTTGGCTGCAACGTAAACCGCAAACCTTAGTTGGGGTGACATTTCGTCTGCCTTGTAGAAATTAACTGGAACTTGTGTGCCAATATTTTGCAACTCTTCCTCTCCTTTAGCGGCTTATTCGGTCCTGGGATACTCATCGCCAAATCGGTTAGCACCTCGACACGTGCATGCCATGTTCAAGCTGATCGAACCATTTAGTACTTTGAGCCCGGATGAGCACGACTTCCGCTTATAATACGACTGGTGTCATTATCCACCGTTACCAGTGCCAGTGGTGGTAGACGCCTGTACACTGTTTTGTGTAGTTCTCCAATCAAATAGGCTGTCTTCACATCGACATGTTTGATGATCATCTTCTTTTGACTGGCCACAGAGAAAAGTATCCGAGAAGTAATCTGTTTGACTACCGGAGCAAAAATTTCATCATAGCCAACGCCGAATTGCACGACCAACGCACGACCCGACCTAGTTCATCCGACTACTTTTTAAATATCCTGCGACAGCCAACTGTTTTTTCCCAGCTGGTAAGGGTTCCAGGTCCCATACATGGTTGTTGCAGCTCAACTTCAATGGCTTGCTTCCACATCATCTTTTCAGAACCTGACGTTGCTTCTTTGTAACTATACAGGTCCTCCAGTTCTTGTTAAACAGCATTTCCAGCAGCGTTGTAACGATGCCCAAGTAACAATCCAATAGCAAATTGGTCTTATTCATTTCTTATAGTAGTTTTATCAGAGCATCGCAAAGTCTATCAGGTTTTATGTTTTTCCTCAAGTAAATTTTATCTTATTTGATTAACATTTCTGAAGAATGATTGAAGGAGACTTGAAGAAACACCAGTAAAACTGCATTATGAATAAGTGTAATTTACCTTATAAGCGGTTTTAAAGGAAACTTGATTTCTGCCCAAAAACGACGCTCCTTAAAACTTAACAATAGTTTTGACAAAAATTTAAGACATTCTTCTGTATGATTGGTTTATCTTAACAATGCTGCCATAAAATTCTCTTAAAACCGCATATTCCTGAAAGAGAAATCATACTCATAAGAAAGTACATTCTAGTTTAAACAACTAATCTGTCAAAATGGGCGTTTGAACCTAGAGTAAATTGGAAAAATATGGACCTTTTAAACGAGAATTGAGCAAAAATTTGTCCAATGTTTTGAAAACTTTTTCATATGAACAATCAGCGAAGTCACAAAACAATGAAGGTATCAATAACAACTGACTACAGTGTGTTAGTTAGGGTAAGCTAGAGAAGGATGGTGCCGGTGATGATGCACTAGTAAATTTGTATGAATTGGATAATTTTGGTTCGATTGTGTTTTGCCGGCGGCGGTGCAGGTTTCCTCTAGAGTTGTTCGCATTTTTTAAACTTTATTAGCCAGTGTTTTTGTTTGGAAAATGCTTGGAGGGGTTGAAGTAGACGAGGCATATTTACTAAAACCGATAGTAAAGATGAAGTACATTAAAAATTCTATAGATTAAACTTTACGCCTGGACGCATTGTCGTGCAGTCCTCTTTTAATTTTTAAAATCAATTTATATTGATAATCAACATGACTGCGGTACTTTAAAAAAATTGAGCTCAATGCAAGTATATGAATCTCCAGCACAAAAAACATGTTAGTTACATCGACACTTCGTTAACTTTTTCTTTGTTTATACTAGAATGGTAATCTTGCAAAAACTTGGTGCCCTGAAGTAATTCAAACAATTCTTATTCAAGCGTAACTTGTCTTCTTCAAGAATGCAATAAGTATAGTTGAACTTACCGCCCTCTTGGATAAATTTTCATTGTCTTGTGCAAGAAATGTTAGTCTAATAAGCGCTTTCTGATTGATTTAGATAAAACCATTGAAAAAATAGTGAACAGGGCTGTTTTGATTACTTTTGAAATTGTAACCAATTGCTTATAGGTGTTAATAAATATGTTTTTTTACAATTCCGTAGGTGTTAAATAAATGTTTGGACATGTAAAAGGCTTTTTTCCGCAATTTGTAATAAATTTGGTAGTTCTCAACTTCTTCATGAAATTATAGAATTTTTTTTTGATTAAATTTTTCAATAATCTTGTAAAAATAACCGGCGCGTTAACATTTTATAACTTTCATGTCACAAAACATCGACAAACTGAGCGTGGCATGAAAAAAATCTCTTTTATGGGCAACCTAGCAGCTGCTTTTATTTTCATTTTTACTATTTATATCCATTATGGAAAAGCAATATTTGTGAATGCTTTTTTCTCTTATAGCTCTTAGTCACTTTAGAAAATTCAAGGCTGTGAAAAGTGTATGTTGTCTTGCAAGTGTTGTTTGAGAAGATAACCATAAAATCATCAACACTTGTGGTGATTTTCTTTTAGTTTTAAGCGATTCTTGAAAATCAATATAAATAGATATCGATAAGAATTACAAGTTTTAATAGGACCTTGGGAAATATTCTTGAGATCCTTCTTTAGTGTGGGCCTCCCAAGTTTTATACGCGTTTTATGGCTGTTTTATCGCAGTTTTGTAGAATTATAAGTTTTTTGATCGGTTTTAAGGAGCAAATGCTGGAAACCTCTTCAAGTGCATCTTAAAATTGAATTTGTTACTTGGGCATGGGGAGGGATTCCTTTAGAAGGTCGACATGATCTATGTGCATCAGCGACTTGTTCATGCTCGTCCTGAATTCCCGGTTGCTCTTCCTCGAACTCACGTTCTTCTAGAATGCTTGCATCTTCATTTCCACTCGTCCAGATTATCCTCAGAATCTATCAGAATTCTATCAGAATTCATCTTCTATGTTTTCGCGACATATTAACTGCTCAGCGTCTGCTGATCTATTACGGTATTCTAATTTCTTTAATGGTGGCAACTTGAAGTAATGGATGTCTTCGGCTTCTTCTGGAATATCTTCACTGGTTTGATATGTATTCAGGGAACGCGTATGTCTACTAATTGTGATCTTGTTCGTTTTTATATCAATGAATCATCACTCCTTGTGTTGCAGAGAGTATTACACGAAGATCATTTTTACTGCCCTAGCTTCTAGCTTCGTACGCTTAGGTTCAGGTAAGCAAACGTATGCCTCCGAACCAAAAACTTGCAGCATTCCGACAACTGGTTTAAATCCATACCAGCGGTCTTAAATCGGCTCCTTTGGTTGGCAACATATTCTGCAGAAAATTTTGTCTTGATGGCTTCTCCCCAATAACGATTGTGCATTCCAGCCTCCAATTGCAAGCATCTCGGCCAAAGAATGATTTATGCATTCAGCGATGCCATTTTATTAAGGTGAATAACCCGCCGTAAATCCTTCTGGATGCCTTCACTCTTCAGGAATTTTATCAAACGGCCGCTTCGATATTCGCCTGATCTGACCTTAGCTTCGCTGGTCGCTGGTCAGTTCATCCTCCGAGCGATTTTCCAAAGTTGTAGTTAATGCATCGAAGGAACTTGGAAAGCTTCTGAAAATCAGGACCACTCGAAGATCGTTATCTAATTTCGTCCCAGCATTCGCCAACAGCTGAACAGCGTGGTTGAGAAAATCCCGAAGGGGGACATCCAAATCCACATGAGCGACTTCAACGCGAAGATTGGCTCAAACAACGCGGACCTTGAACGCGTCATGGGACGCCATGGCCTAGGAGAGATGAGCGAAAACGGGGAGCTGTTTACAGAATTCTGTGGTAATAACGACATGGTCATTGGTGGATCGCAATTCCCCCATAGACCAGTACATAAAGTCACGTGGGTTTCCCGCGACGGCCGAACAGAAAACCAAATCGACCACATCTGCATCAGCCGGAAATGGGGAAGGAGCCTTCTTGATGTACGCAACAAACGTAGCGCTGATATTGCATCCGACCATTATCTTGTTATCGCTGAGGTACGTCTGCGCGTCGCACGTGTCCAACGACGGAAGGAAAAAGTAGGGTGCCGCTACGACGTCCGCCGATTGGAGAATCCTGAGGTGAAAAGGGCCTTTGTCGAACAACTTGAATCTCGAGCCCCGGAGCGACCACCTGGTGGAATCGGCGAGGAGCAATGGACCGGCATCAAGAACGCCTTCATCACGACCAGTAACGAAACGCTCGACAAAGCGCGCAGCGGGCGGAGGGAGTGGATTTCGGATGAAACTTGGAGGAAGGTCGACTAGCGGAGAGTGGCGAAAGCCGGCATTGAGACAGAGCTGGTCAGTTATTGACTGACCGTACAGAACAGCTTAAGTAATGGTCTTCCGCGATGCAACTGTCAGAGACCAACCAATCCAACATCGTATGACGCCAATAGTTCGTTGCTTTGCTCGCGTCAACTCGGAGCCGCCATCGCTGGATGAAATTGAAACTGCCATCAAGAGTATGAAATCCAATAGAGCGCCAGGGATAGGCTGTATTTCAGCCGAAATGCTCAAAGCTGACCCATCTTTGTCAGCCCAGATGATTCATCAGCTTTTCAGCAATATATGGAAAAGCGCAACTTTTCCGGTGGACTGCATGCAGGGCATATTGGTCAAAGTCCCTAAGAAAGGAGACCTAACTGAATGCGGTAACTGGCGTGGCATCACGTTGCTCTGTATTACTCTCAAAGTACTCTGTAAGGTAATCCCCAACCGGATCCAGGATAAGATCGACGCTACTCTCCGGCGACAGCAAGCTGGATTCCGTGCTGGCCGACCATGTGTAGACCATATCACAACGCTCCGCATTATATTGGAGCAGATCAACGAATTCCAGGACTCTCTTCTACTGGTGTTCGTTGACTTCGAAAAGGCGTTCGACGGACTAAACCACGAAAACATCTGGGGCGCACTTAGGCGTAGAGGAGTTCCAGATAAGCTCCATCTCATCGAGGGCTCAGTACGAGGCGTTCTCGTGAAAGGTTTTGCACAACGGCGTCTTGTCCGACCCCATAAGGGTTACTGCTGGCGTGAGACAGGGCTGCATTTTATCACCGCTTCTGTTTCTTATCGTTATGGATGAGATATTAGTTGGAGCAATTGACAGTAGACCAAATCGAGGATTGCCTTGGAATCCTCTAACGATGGAGCAGCTAAATGACCTCGACCTAGCCGACGACATTGTCTTGCTCGCACAACGCCGAAACCAGCAGTCAATGTAGCGAAAACTAAGTCTATGGTAGTGAACACTGACAATTCCACCAATTGCACAGTAGCGGGACAACAAGTTGAGCAGGTAGCCGCCTTTCAATATCTTGGTAGTCAAACAATGCCCGATGGTGGTACCAAGACTGATATAGCCACACGGATCAGGAAGGCCAGGGGTGCCTTTGCAGGTCTGCGAAACATTTGATGCTCAAACCAGATCACTCTACGTAATCTTTCATTCAAACGTTAAATCCGTACTGCTGTATGCCTGCGAAACGTGGCGCGGGTCAGTGGAGACAACGCAGGCATGCAGGTATTCATTAACCGGTGCCTGCGATACATCATTCGTACCTGGTGGCCTGATAACTGGATATCCAATGAGGAACTCCATCGTCGGTGTCATCAACGACCGATAGCCACAGAAATTCGTGAACGTAGGTGGAAGTGGATCGGACACGCGTAGAAGAGGCAGACCCAGAGGCTCATGGCGACGCAGTCTAGCCAATGACATCCGGGCTGTAGACGAGAACCTGTCCTTGTGACAGGTAAAAGACAAGGCGGGTAACCGTCAGCAGTGGAGATATATGGTTTCATTCCTTTGTTCTACCGGACCGGCGGACATGGACACATAAGTAAGTAAGTAATTCGCCAACTTCTCAAAAAGGTCTTCAAACTCAATCAGATGCTCTACGATGTCGTTCCCGTCCTTGAATTCCAGGTCGCAAATTCGTTTTAGTAAGCGCACCTTGGATGTTAGAGATTTCTTCTCATGCTGTCGTTTTAAATTGCGTCCAAGCGTCCTTTGCAGTCTTGGTGTTTCGGATTGGACCATGCTGACTCCGACAGCCCGATGGTCGTACGCGCCTTCTGATCTCCTTCGTCCCATGCAATCAACGCCACAGCATTCGATCCGTCAGCAGCCGCATCAGGCTTCACTCCCGGCTCGATAAACTTCCACAGGCCTTCTCTTACTAGCAAAAATTCGACTTCAAGCTTCCGGGAATTGTAGTTTTCATGATTGAGTTTGATGATTCCAGTTCTCTCCATGTTTCACAACTGTTGGTCCACAATCTCTTGGATAGCAGATCGTAGTTAAGGAATCAAATAATTACGGTGTGAACTGGTTGACGAACCAAATAGGAATAGGATATGCTATAACATTAATATGTTTTTTGTTGTTGATTGTGTTACTAAGATTACTTATTTTACGTCGCCTCCTTGATTATATCGCCATCAGGCATCATATGCTGCTTTTAAGTCAATGAACACATGGGAATTCTGGGTTTCACGTGGAAACTCTGTATTCTCGGCCTTTAGGATCTGCCGCAGTGTAAATATTTGATTGACCGTCCTTTAACGAAGCCGGTATGATAAATTCTCACAAATCTCTTCGTAATTGGCGACAGACGGTGCAAAATGATTTGGGGCAACGCTTAGTAGACGTCATAGACAACGGTGATCACATGATAGTCCTCACAGTCCAACTTGTTGCGCTTCTTATAGATCGGACAGATTACCCCATCATTCCACTCCTCCGATAGCTGTTTTGTATTCCAAATGCCAACAATTAGCCGATGCAGAAAAGTGGTCAATTTGTCTGGTCCGATGCCACCTTTCTCAGCCGAATTTTTGTTCTTTAGCGATGGCCGCCTTAATTTCGCCTGTCATTAGGGGTGGTACGTCCGTCCGTCAAAATACTGCCATTCTTATCCCGACACGGTCCTTGAGAAGGGACTTCGTTCATCTCGGTCTAGTCCGGCAATGCAGCTTCGAGTGAGTGTGCGGCGACTTCTAGCTGCTTCAGCAGCACGAAATTTAAACAGAAGTTTATAAACTATGCCTGTGAATGAAATTTCCGGAATTCCGGGACCTTTCGGCCCCAAGCTGTATGATAATTCTGTCAAATGAAGCTGCAAGAAATTGTGCGCGAATATTTTCATGAAATAAGATACATGAAAACTGTGCCACGTAAAACGCTTCGCAGTGTTGATTTCCAAGCCACTACAAGACAAATTATCTCAGATTCAACTTTTCAAGCAACTTTTTCTGGGACAATCTCACTAATTTTACTCATTGCGCAGTATATCCTGCATGCTTCAACACTTCAACGCGGTGATGCAGCAGACTGTTTTCGTCCCAGCCAGCTCCACTATCGCATTGAACAATGGTGACATTTAGCTTTGGAAGTTCACTGTGCGGAACTTGCGTGAAAACAATTCCCTTGCACTCATCGTGCCTGATCATAAATTACTCAGTTGACGTATAACTAGTACGGTAACTGTGAGTTTGGAATGGCTCGATAGGACTCTCTGTGTGCATATGAGCACTGCTCTACAGTCTTGTTCATACAAAAATTGAATGAAATGAAAACGTTTATAGCTTCATTAAGCATAAAATTACATTGTTATTACAGAATGGCAAAACTATTCGCTGCGCATTGTGTGGGCCGACCTGGTCCGACAATAATGGTCCCGGAATGCGCGGTGAGCTCTCGACTTCAGTGCAGTGCAGTGCCAGTGAGTGTCACAATTGCCTTTTTGTAGGAATATGATATTTTATCGCTATTAGCACTACACAGAGACCGCATCGGCCAGCTTTCACCAACTGTGACTGTGACGTTCTCGTGCGCTGTGGAACATAAGAAGCACCGTCGTCGTCGTCCTCGTGCCGACAGCAGAGAAAGTTTGACTTCAGTCCCGGAATGGTCCACATGAACTATGTGCCAGCTAAGATAGTATGAAACTTTCACATACTATTGTGCTTAGCAGAACGATGAACAGGACTGTGCGGTAGATTGTGGATTTGTTTCTGTAATTATATTTCAATTTGATGTGGATAAACTGAATTTTCCGAGTACAAGCTATCTGTTTGAATGTGTTACAGAGAATTCTGTGACAACACCAAACAAACTTCGTTCGTGCTAGGATTTTCCCACTATGGCTATGCAATGCAAATGATGAAATGAAGGGCAGTGCAATTTAATTGGCCATATTCGTTTTGCCAGAAGCAATTATTCAATAGTTTACTGCAAAACTAAACTCTCGTTTCCTCTCGAAAGTCATTCGGTTTAACAATAGGTAGAGCAGAGGTTTGGTTGCAATTTAGTAGTTTTGAGTGAGAGAGTGTTGGATTTATCACTATGAGTAAGAGGATTAAATCATCAAAATTAAATAAATATAGTCTGTCCACAATCATGGGTCACACAATTTTGGGACATTTTAGCTTTAACTGCTAATTTAAATATCACCTAATGATTGATCAAGTTATTAGTGATACTTATGAGTAACTTATCGAGTCAACCCTTGCAAGAGACCTTCGAACCCCTCTCCGTCCTCTGCGCTGATTTTTTGATTTTTTGAGTTATGAATGGACTTTCATTGTCGGTAATAATCATTAGTGGGATTCGCGAATAAGACTTGCCCGGAAGATTTTAGAGGAAAGCCAACCGTACTCTGAAGCTTTACGAAGGAAAACATTTCGACCTAACTCCGTTGAAGTCTCAAGCTGGGCAATAAACATGATTGGTCCTCACTTGAGGTGGGGCATAAGCCAGTCGTTCAAAATCAAAGACGGACGGTGATCCCTTTTCCCTCAAGAGTTCCTTTTGGACTCTTGGTGGCTTCCCGGGTTTGCTGGAACATCCTCGTGTTACAAAATCCTCCGTACAGCGTGTCGCTATCGAAATTACAGATTTCCTTCAGCTCTTCCTCCTTCGTTCGAATAGTTGCGTAGATTCCGTAGAATCGCGCGCAATGGAGTCCTCTCACTGCATTGGTTTCGGCTTTGCAAGGTAGTCGGTGCCCAGAAGTCTAGATTTTTTCAGATTTCACGAGTTGAGAGAAAAGAAAAGTCCACCACATCAGAGCCCCTCATGGTGCGGTAAGGGCAGCTTACTCGAGGGCGACATGGTACTTCACAGGCTGCGTTTGCGGCTGAGTATTTGTGGAACTCCCCTAACACACTATTCATCTCTCGGAACGGGTCGCAAGACACCTTGGATTAGGGGTTTATCCATTCACGATAACCATGCATAACATCTATTAAAACCATCCTCCTTTTAGGGGCTTTCGACCCTTTGCTCTGGTTCTCAATATCTCAGTGGGTGTTTATGAAGGCAAGAATTTTTCTTTGGTGAATTAGGATCCCTCCCCACTTTAGGAGGGGGGGGCTCCTATACAAATGAAATACAACTGTCCTCATAATTCGAGAACTAATCAATCAATTGGAACCGTATTTGCCATGTGGGTGTTCCTTCCTCCAAAGTGGGCAGCCCCCTGGAGATCACCTCTATCTAGGTTGGCAAAGGCTTTTATAACTTTTGAGTGTCGTAAATAAAGCACAGCTTGAGAAAAACGAAAAAAACAGAAGAAAAGATGGTTGAAAAAAATAAAATTTTTATCTGTTACTTAAACGTTTAGGATATTCACAATGTACCATGCGCCTCCGTTAAGTCAAATGTACATAAAAAATTTTAAGTTAAGTTTTCTCAAAAAAGTTCCATATGCTACCACCTATAAGAGCAGTGCAGTGAAGTTTTAGATCGACAGGACTACACTATGGTGTATATGGTTAAGCTCTAAGCCTGTGACCGATAGTGATGTTTCCTTGTTAGCCGATAACTTTTCCTTTTCAGCACCAAAGTCTGATATGGATTTTCCATGTTGTTTTTTGGCATTCATTTCATTCTTTACTACATTTGGTGTCAATTTTATGGCAAATTTTACTTTTAACCGTTCAAATTACGGATGCCGGATGCCGTGCCATCAATTGCTCCGTGTGCGGCTCCTGTTTAATTTTTAATTTTAATTTATTTCCTGGTCTTCTACTATATCGTACAGACAGTTCTTAATGTAAACTTATTCTATTTTTAAAAGTTGTTCTAGTTACATTAAACTCATAACAGTCAGATACACTATTAAATTCGCGGGAACACACATCAATCGGGTTATTTCGGGCGAAAAGAGTACGGTGTAAAGGAAGCCGGAAGAAATCCGCTCGACGGGTAAGCCTAGGAGGTACGTTGAACCGAATTTGACCTAGTAGCTCCGGGCTATCCACGTTATTTTCCAGAAGATCGTAGATAAATAATCGTTGCAACATACTTCTCCTATTTGTCAGAGTGGGTAGACGTATAAGCACGCATCTGTTTTCGTACGGAGGTAGACGAACAGGATCATCCCAGGGTAACCTGCGCAGAGCGTACCGAACGAATTGACGCTGGATTCGTTCTATCCGGTTGATTTGAACAGCATAATAAGGTGCCCACACAAGCACCCCGTATTCAAGAATACTGCGCACGATTGAACAGTAAAGCGATTTCAGACAGTAGATATCGTTGAACTGCTGCGTATTCCTTTTGATGAAGCCTAGCATAGCATAAGCCTTAGCAGTAGTAACGGCAATGTGTTGAGCAAAACATAAATTACTGTCCAAGAGGATGCCCAAGTCTTTCACAGTTTCGACACGGTTGATGCTGTCCATTTCCATCGTGTAGTCAAATGATATGACATTCCTACTCCTACAGAATGAAATAATGTTGCATTTCTGCACGTTCACGTCCATTCCATTAAGCATACACCAACTTAGCAGGGAATCGATGTCGGATTGTAAAGCACAGCAGTCAACTCTTGATGCTACTACACGAAAGAACTTCAGGTCATCTGCGTACATATACTTGGAAGATTTTATGATGCTACACAAATCATTTACAAAAAGGATAAACAGCAATGGGCCACGGTGACTTCCTTGGGGCAGACCGGATTGAATCTCAAATGGCTGCGAACTAGTTCCATCTATACGTACAAACGCACTGCGATCGGTAAGATACGACAGTATCCACCGTGTTAGCCACTCAGGAAATCCCATCCTTTCTAGCTTCGATACCAACAGAAAATGTGGGACCCTGTCGAACGCTTTAGCAAAATCAACATAAACGGCATCGACTTGCTGACGCTTTTCAAGTGCGTTTGTCAGTGAAGTGACATACGCCATCAAGTTTGTGATCGTAGAACGTTTTTTCACAAACCCATGCTGCCATTCCGAAATGATATGATGAACCTTCGGGTAAAGCGAATCGTGGATAAGACTTTCGAAAACCTTCGGTAAGCAGCTCAGAATCGAAATACTACGGTAGTTGGTGACGTCATGGGTACTTCCTGCTTTATGGACGGGCGTAATTGCGGCAGTCTTCCACGCACTCGGAAAAATTCCCTCCGCCATGGATAAATTAAAAATAATCCTCGCTGGAATCGCAAGCGTCGTAGCACAATTTCTGAAGAGGAGTGGTGGCAGTTTGTCAGGACCGGCGCCTTTCGATGCGTCAATTGATTGCAGCTTCAGCACCACATCACTCAGCGAAAAGTTGAACATCAGCATGTTCAGATCGAATAGCGGCAAACTGCTCAAATACTCTTCAGACGAATTTGGTCGGTTATTACTTTGCACACTTCGAAAGAAGGACGAGAACAAATTTGCAGACTCTAACGGTGACTCTGCTTGATTGTCGAAATAGCACACACGTTGAGGGATTCCGCCTTGTTGTTTCCGATTCCTTACATATGTCCATATGTCTGTTAGTGTTGTTCTTAAAAATTTTAGTAAGTCGGTCTCGGGCACTCCCTCAGCAGCAGTTTTTAAAGAGTTTTTCACTCTCTATATAGCTTATTAATTGTGGTGCAGACCCGTCAAGGGCTTGGTCACTTTCAATGCCAGACTCAGATCAAGTTTTGTCATTTTGTCTGTTTCTGAGTCTTGATAGTCCTCTTCCTCTTGACTATTCCTCTAATAATATGATACACTCTTTTATTTTTTCGCAAAGGCTTCTGTAACGGTCCAATAAGGACTTTGTAACTTCTACCGGGAATTTTGCTTCAGTTAATATTAACTTTAGCTTCCTTTTGCAAACTCGTAGTTCTTGTACTTTTCGCGTCTTGGTTTCTGGAGCGTGTCTGCAAATTTTTTTCAAATTCCCATACAACCTTTCAATTGCGTCGCTTATCTCAAAGAATCGATCCATTCATTCTTAGTATTTGAAAGAGGATGAATTCATTCAAGTACTTGAAGAGAAAAAAATGCTTATTGACATCGGTTATAAAATGTTTGTTGAAATTTAAATGTATAGTTTTATGCAACTATTAGCTGAATAATTACCAAATAAATCACTGATTCAATACTTGTAAATATGTAAGGAAAAATAAACGGAAGTTCATCAATATTATTTATACGATACTAGCTGACCCGAAAAACTTCGTATTGCTACAAATTAACCTGTGTTGTACATAAATCATGAATCTCGGATGATCTTTGTCACAATCTCGAGGAGTTCAACCTTAGATGATTCATTTTGGCAGTTACGTAGCTATGAAAGCATCCCAGGTAACCAATAAGAATCACCAATGCTATTCAAATGTAGGCCAATAAGCATTTCAGTCGCCTTAAATGCTACTTAAATGCTATTTTGGCAAAATATACAGCTACTTTACTGATAACCTTCTTATAGTGCTGACAATGCTAATTTACAGCTAATTACCGACACGAAGAATTTGAATACAATTTTGGATGCCAAGTTACAACACCTATGCAATCAAAAAGCTAATATACAACAACGTGCAGTATAAAATGCCAGATACGCTGATTTGCTGCTTATTAGTTACCAGGAATGGGTAGTTTAATATACAAATTTGCTATATTTCCTCACAGTAAAGTAGAAAACAACTCCCCTGTCCCCTCATTGCATAGCCAGAAAGCGGATAGTAATATTCGCCATGATTGTACAACATTACACCGAATATCGTTTTGGGAAAACCCTTAAGCGGAATGTACCATTTCACGGAAAACTTTTTTGTGGAAAGTACCCAGGTAGACCTAGGAAAACAAATAAACCTAGACAGTAGTGATTTCTGCGGGGAGTTGCCTCCCCCAGTGGGCGGCACTTCCGACGGCGGGTCACCAGCAACACTCGAGGCCGTCTCGTCTTGAATGATTTAGTGTTACTATAGATAGTTTTTGTGGTCTTGTTATTGACTAATGTTTTATGGAAGAGTCTCGAATTTCTCGAGTTCGATTAGTTTTTGAGTTTCGCAAAAATTTCTGTTTTATTTGTATGAGAGTCCATATCCCCCTACCACAGGGGTGAGAGGTCTCTAACTATCATAAAATAAATTCAAGACTCCAAAATCTCCCACATGCCAAATTTGGTTCCATTTGTTTGATTAGTTCTCAGGTTATAAGGAAATTTGAATTTCATTTGTATGAGAGCCCCCCTCCTAAACAGGGGAGGGGTCTTAATTCATCATAGAAAAAATTGCTGCCCCCTAAAAGCCCCACATGCCAAATTTGGTTCCATTTACTTGATTAGTACTCAAATTATAAGGAAATTTGTATTTCATTTGTATGGGAGCCCCCCTCTTAAAAGGGGAAGGGGTCCTAATTCACCATAGAAAATATTCTTGCCTACAAAAACACCCACATGCCAAATTTTGTTCTATTTGCTTGATTAGTTCTCGAGTTATGCAGAAATTTGTGTTTTATTTGTATGGGAGCCCCCCTCTTAGTGGGGGGAGGGGTCTTTAACCATCACTAAAACCTTACCTGGCCCCAAAAACCTCTACATGCACATTTTCACGCCGATTGGTTCAGTAGTTTTTGATTCTATAAGGAACATCCCGACAGACAGAAATCCATTTTTATATCTTACATATATCTTTTACGTAAATACCTTCCGTTTCCTTTTTTAATATTTGGATGTAACGAGTGCTGTTGGATACTAACAATTCCGTTAACTTTAGCTTACATGAGATTTCTCCAATATGCCTTCGACCTATCTTTCTTTCTTTCCATTGCCCTAGGTAGCACTTTCTAGGTAAGTATTATAAATATCATTGTAGTAGTACTAAAATAGCATGTATGGTTGATATTAAAATAATATATGATAAAATATAATATGATATTTATTATATGAGATTTACTCTAAATTTTGAAATACTAATTAGAATATAGTAGACTAATCTCAAGTTTTTAGTCTTGACCTTGAAATGCGGTCATTCATATATATTAATATTTTTTGAAACGATGGTTCTACAATTGATGAAGGGACGGTAGGGGAAAGAAATGAAAATCTCTTTTTCCCTCCTTCACCAAAAATTTTCATTTCTTTCCCCTACTGTCCCTTCATCAATTGTAGAGCTATCGTTTCAAAAAAAAAAGAATATAGTTTTCAATATATTTGAATATATTTTTATCTTTAATTTTTTTTGTAATAAGTTTATGCTGCGAACTTTCTGCGTTCAATTAAATTCGCTCATTTTCCTCTAGTTTCTCTTCTTCCTCTGTCAGGAAACCCTCGTCGATGTCCTCCTCGTCGGTCCAGTCCTCAACTTGTTCCGGCCACTCGCCGAACCAATCCGGGTTGTTCTGCTCCTCTTCTATCCTCAACTGAAGATCACGGGTTTCTCGCGCCCACGTATTAATCTCGATTGCCGATTAAACGAAATTTAGTTAATGCTATAAAGACATAAAGCGCATGATTATTTTAATTTCCGTAAAACTACATGAAAAACAGACGAGAAGAAGAGTAAAGCATATAGCGTGTTCTGTAACCGCTACCTTCTGTTCTGTTAAGAATATAAATCGAATAGAGTTACGGAAACGAAGTTCGTTTTCGTTACTGAAGAAAAGTGACCAGCTTTTCTAGTCCCGATGGATCACGAATTATTATTTACCTTTGTCAATCCTATACGAATTTGATGTCCTGAATGTAAAATGTGTTCACAAAGTGTGAAACCATTTCTTTCGTTCGACAGTTTAGATTGACATACTATGTTAATATCTCATCAAAACCGATGTCTCGTGCGAAAACATCTACATGGGTGATGGGATAAAACATCTCGTTAGTATTACTGCGCTAGTCTACAGTTACTAAGGAATCACACATGACCTTTACTTTACTTTACTTTACTTTACCTTATACTTTAAAATTGATTATGGACGCTTCATTTACTTAGTCGCACTACCAAAGTGTTGTTCATTCTTTGCGAATCTCCAATGGCATTAGTGTCCTGACAAAGTTGCAGTGACCTTGAAACTTTGCAAGATGCTGCGAGTTGATTGTTGAACTATCGGTAGCAGGGCCCGACAACGTCACCTTCAACTGCATAGCGTCACTCAACAATGAAGCAGTGAAGCTTTGGTTCCAACAGAAGCAGCACCGCTTCAGTTTCAAACTGCATTCAGTCAGCGTCAGCGAATCGAGTTTCGTCGTCAATTGAAACAGCCACCAACTTCAACTGAAGCTTGCTTGAAACATTCTGTCCAACAAAAGATAACAGTATGCTTTCTTCGACAATGTTGAAGATAACAGATCAAGGTTTGGCGTGAATATCTGTAGTTAAAAGTGCATACTGCCACGTGGTTTGGTTGCGAGATTGGTTCTGTGGGAAAAAATAGTTTTACGGCGAAGAGCTTTCGGAAATTCTGAGTGCAGGAGTGATTATCATTGATTTTGGTGGTTAGTGGAACAGATTCAAAATTTTCGTTCTCGACCCGTAATTATCATGTCGAAGCTACGGAAACAGTCTTAGGCGCTGATCGTCGCCAGAAATTCTATTCTTCTCATTGAACAATGCATAATCAGTTTTGATGCACAACGGCATTGTGATAAAATAGAATCGCGTCTCCTAAGCCTCGATCAGTTTTTTGATCGCTATATAACCACATCGATTAGTGTTGAGGTGCTAGCAAATGAAGATACCAAAAATAAACTAGATCTCACTAAGCAAAGGGATGAGATGGAGAAGGATCATAGCATCGCTGAATATACGAATATCGTGAGTAACGCAAAAGTGCGATTTACCGTCATCTGCAGCTTGTAAAGCCACTAACACTACTTTAAACTATTCCCTTTTCGTGGTAATAATATTTCCAATACTTTCCGGCGTCCTCGGGCATTTTATATCCGATTAATCGAACACACTCAATGTTCAATATTCAATTTTTGAACGAATTCTGATGTTCACATTGAGGTTCTGTTCGTGATAAAACTCAAAGCTGATGCGTGCATTATCGCCGAGGCAGGTGAATAGTGTATGTTCATGAGGGATGTTCATCGATTCAAATGATTACTTTTTCGCGAATTCTCCAACCACTGTTCCTAACGTGATTTTTTGCTATATCGTAAGCAAGCTCAGGCGCCGACCACAATTGTGCAAATTCCCAGGAAACTTGTTTCATTGAATTATCTCTTGTAGTTTTTTATGCATACATTACGCCTTTTTCAAAACTGATTCTTCAATCAAAATGGTATTAATATGTATTCGTAAAAGGTGCGTTATACCTAGGATCAAAAACGCAGGTAATGTTTAAGATTTAAATTCCGTTGTCTACCTATCAAACGTGTAACCACTGTTGCCACAAGCACACATTATTCTGTGTCCTGCGCTGTAGCAATGAGGTTTAAAGAGCGTACCTAAATGTTCAATTTAGGTAGATTCTACAGGTAATTTTTTATACAAGGTTTTACAGGCGAAATACTGAACGACTATTTATTATTCTGTTTGTCAGCTTGTAGTGATAACATCAAATTCAATTGGTTCCAAAAGGATAGTCGAAAAATAGCAAGTTTTAATCAAATTATAAGTTCGATTAGTGATTTCATTGATTCAACCACAAAGATTCCTATCATGCCCAGCAGCAACATATTGACCGGCGCAACTCGCCCCTACCGTTCGAGTTCGGTGAACTCGTTTTCAGACTTGGGTTCACTCGTCGACGAACCTTTAGCTCATCGGTTCGATATAAATCCACTATCGTCGTTAATTCGCCGACGACGTCGGTTGAGAACAAGGGATGGGCGCGTTAATTCGCGCAGAATGCGACTTGGAGGAGCCACATTGGAAACCAGCGAGGCGGCTAACCAAGCCGAAATGACTTCAAACGGGGTGCACGATCATGCGTGGTACGATTCAGTGCCGAGCGAGAGTCGAGCGGATAGTTTCGAAACTCTATACGTGAGCGAAGTTCCGATGTTCGAGCCTGAAACATATGAACCGCTACAAAACTACGAAGAATATTCGCTCTACGATGAACCGAACATAAGAGATGAGCGCGTTGATGCGCGCAGGATGCGTCACAATGAAGCTACATTGGACCAACCTGGATGGCTGGCCGTTCCTGTAGAGATCCATCAAATAGCAGAAAGCAGCGAAATGGTTGAGCAAGTCGAAAATACATCACAAACCTATGAAATATATTCACTCTACGAAGGACCTAACACAAGAGGTGAACGCGTTGATGCGCGCAGAGTGCGTCATAATGAAGCTACATTGGACCAACCTGGATGGATGGACGTTCCTGTAGAGATCCATCAAATAGAAGAGAGCAGCGAAATGGTTGAGGAAGCCGAAAATACTTCACCCTGCTTTTTTCGACAATGTTGAAGGTCGAAGAGTCAGTCAGTACAATAGGTTTCACTTTGGCTTTAAAGTTTCATTTGTATTTTTATATGAAATATTTAATAAAGTTTTTTAATTAAGTTTTTTAAATTTAATTTGGATGCAAATAAATTGAATTTGAGTACATTCCCTACACATGCACATTTTAAATAACCCCTTCAACATCGACAAATCGGGTCTGACTTTCAGTCGTGGTTCTTTTCAGCAAATGAAGCAAGTCACTTCATGCATGAAGCAAAGATGACAGAAAATCAGTTTCATTTTTATTTGTTTTGGCAGTGCCGGGCCCTACCACTCGAAACAAATAAATGAAACTGACTTTCTCTTACCTTCGCTTTATACATGAAGCGACTTGCTACATTTGTTGAACAGAATGTTTCAAGCAAGCTTCAGTTGAAGTTGGTGGCTGTTTCAATTGACGACGAAACTCGATTCGCTGACGCTGACTGAATGCAGTTTGAAACTGAAGCGGTGCTGCTTCTGTTGGAACCAAAGCATCACTACTTCATTGTTGAGTGACGCTATGCAGTTGAAGGTGACGTTGTCGGGCCCTGCTACCGCTAGTTAAACAATCAACTCGCTGCATCTTGCAAAGTTTCAAGGTCACTGCAGCTTTGCAAGGACACTAATTGGTTCCAGCTTTGCAAGGACACTAATGCCATTGGAGATGTGCAAAGAATGAACAACACTTTGGTAGTGCGACTAAGTAAATGAAGCGTCCAGAATCAATTCTAAAGTATAAACGCTAGTAAAGGTCATGTGTGATTCCTTAGTAACTGTGTCGCGATAAACTATTAAGACTGATGCAGTAATATTAACGAGATGTTTTATCCCATCACCCATGTTTTCCCACGAGACATCAGTTTTGATGAGATATTAATATAGTATGTCGATCCAAACTGTCAAACGAAAGGAATGGGTTCACACTTTGTGAACACATGTTACGTTCAGGACATCAAATTCACCGCCAGCGGTGGTGGCTGCGAACTAACTGAACACAAGACTCACGTTTATAGCCCTATTTATACATCGTTCGATAATAGGTTATTGTTACTACATCTAGCCAGAACAACAATAGCGCTTTGATTTACTCAGAGGTTGGAGAATTCGCGAAAAAGTGATCGTTTGAATCGATGAACATCCCTCATGAACACACACTATTCGCCTGCCTCGGCGATAATGCACGCATCAGCTTTGAATTTTATCACGAACAGAACCTCAATGTGAACATCAGAATTCGTTCAAAAATTGAATATTGAACATTGAGTGTGTTCGATTTATCGGATATAGAATGTCCGGGGACGCCAGAAAGTATTCAAAATAATATTACCACGAAAAGGGAATAGTTTAAAGTAGTGTTAGTGGCTTTACAAGCACCAGAAAGCAGTAATTTGCACTTTTGCGTTGCTCACGATATTCGTATATTCAGCGATGCTATGAAGCGTGAGTGTATGATGCTCATTGTTATAGGCGAATTGAACCACTCGCGTAGCTGTTTTATCATGATAAAAACCGTTTGCCGATGCTCGGCGTATATATTCATTTTGCGAGTTTTCCAACCTCTGGATTTACTCTAAATATTGAAATACTAATTAGAATACAGTAGATTAATAAGAATATAGTTTTCAATTTTCTTTGAAATAGATGAAATGGTGAATATATTTGAAAATATTTTTATCTAATTTTTTTGTAATAAGTTGATCTTATACTTGCTGCGTTCAATTAAATTCGCTCCTTTTCCTCTAGTTCCTCTGTCCGGAAACCCTCGTCGGTGTCCTCGTCGGTCTAGTCCTCAACTTGTTCCGGCCACTCGCCGAACCAATTCGGGTTCTAGTGCTCCTCTTCTATTCTCAACTGAAGATCACGGGTTTCTCGCGCCCACGTTACAATCTCGATTTCCGATTTGAGGCTTTCGAGGGCAAAGTCCAATTCGATTTTTAATGTTTCGATTTTGCTGGTATTGCTCGCTAGCACGCCACTATCGAATAATGTTTCCACAATGCGTTGTTTAGCCTTCATTTCGTGTTCGCTAAGTACTAGTTCCCGGCTATTAATTATTGTCCACTCATTTAGTTCCTTTTTCAGAAATGCGACACACTGAAGTGCCAGTTCTTCATTAAACTCACTTGCTTCCATGTCCGTTTATCGTTTAGGTAGGAATCTGGTGCCGTATCTGGAAATTTTGAAAAATATTTCTCAACAGAACTGTGTTACAATTTAGATAAAACCATATCAAGGCCTGTTCAGAATCAGATATTGACTAAAATAAATTTAGTTAGAAGATTTGTTTGTTTTGGCCTCGAGGACAATTTTTGAAGCTTCCGCCAGTTATTCGATATTTGTGGAAATTGGCAGATGATGTCGAACGCTGTGGATGTGTGTTCCATGTGTATGTTCTGTGGATGTGTGTTCCATCCTAAATCTTAGTACAGTCGGTTATTTATCGAAAACGGTTTTTTTAGATGTGCACTATGGCCAAAAGGTTTAGGTGTATTCTTTATTCTATCAACAAACCAATACATTTAAAGCCGATAAAATTCAAACTTCCGTCCGTTGGTAATCATCGACTACACAAGAAAACGTGACAATATATTCGTTGAAAACTGGTTTGTTTAGCGGTTCGAACTCAGTCGTTCGTTTATGCTTCCCTTATTGTCATTTTCCCGGAATTGCCTTTCCATTGATGTAGCAGTCCAGTTCGTACCAAGTCGTTCGTTTATGCTTCCGTTTCGTTGCCTTTTTGTTGTTTTGCTACTATGAGGCTCCAATTAATAATAACCTTGGACATGTGGAATTGCCACAAGGTTTGCATTTCATTAAAACTAGATCTTGAAACCATTTTTTAACAAAGAATTGCGTTTCTTTGACGTAGGATTACGGCAAGGTTTGGCTGGGTAGGGTGGCATTTCAAATAATCTATCTCGAAAAGTGGTCAGGTTTTCGCGATCGACTTAGCGAGTTAGCGGTTTCCCGATCAACTTTCAATATTTTTGCACCAATCGAACGGAACATCTTCTAAGAATTGACTCAAATGAAGAACGCTGTTATTTCGTAAGTGTACACTGTTGAAAAACTGAAAATAATGAAGCATTATCCAACTAGAAATTCTCGCATCCTGATTGGTCGAAGAAAAGACGTCATCATGATTTGCACTCCACGTCCCAATAGGTCGAAGATTTTTTACGGCGCTTAAACCTATACCAACTTGATATCTGTGCTTGGGAAGTACCTCAGAGTGCAAAACCACCCCTCTTATTCAACCAATGTTATCGTTTCAGCATTAAACCTAGTCCAATGTGATGTCCTAAAGGTAAACAATTTTCTTAAAGTATAAAACCACTCTTTTTCTTCAACCGCCTTCAACATTTGAGAATGAAATTAGTCCAAATTGATGTCCTGAAGGTGAAACGTCATCAAAAAGAGATCGGTTATCCTTTTCTTTTGTCAGATTGCATCTATATAGGTAGGTTATGCCAGAGAGAGTGACTAAACCCCCTCGTACCAACAGATATCTTACGAACGCGATTAAACCTGGTTCAATTTGATGTCTGTGTTAGGGAAGTGTGCCAGAAAAAATGACACAAGTTCGTTGTCCCAACAGATCGCAAATTCTTTACTGCGAGACGATTAAACTTCAGCGAATTTGATATCTGTGTTGGAAAAATGTACTACAGCTGTAGTGTTCGGTTATAATACGACTCTGTATGAATACGCATGCTTGCCGTTCCATTAGAAGTGTAGTGAAAAGATGTGCTGTTGATAAAATAGGATTGAATTGGTAAAATCCCTTCAACGTGGGGAACCATGGGCAATAAAAACAATCTTTAATTTCTGTAAGGTAGCAGAAAAGCAATAGTTTGTGTTCTTGATTTTGTTAAATTGTTTCCAAATGCACATAGAAATAACTCTGAAATCTTTTGAGGATTGAACGTATGCAATGTTACTACTTTGATAAATGTTACATACGACGCATGTAGCATGTATATATGTTGCATATAGCATGTATACATGAACAATCGAATGATTACAAGCATGAATACATGCTATTATCACTACAAAGACACTTACGTAGTGCTGCGTCACCTATATATGCGGTCGTGTCTTGTACACAACCCCTCTTTTTTTTTACAATGGAGTGATACTTAGAAGTTCAAGAAACGACTATATAACAAAAAGTGGTTACGCTTTGCACGCTTATGACTTAGAAATTTTTCAATGGATTTTAGAGATATTTGCTACAATCGATCAGAAATTTTTCTGAACATTGCTTTATATAGCAAATATAATAGGCATTTGTCCAATCACTATCACTGTCAAACAATTTTGTGAAAGCGGAAAACTATCCTTATTCTTCAATCAAATTTAGCATTTGAGCATTGAAGCTAGACTAAATTGCTATCCTGAACGTAAAACGAATACGTAGGAAAAGTCAAACACACATAACGAATTCGCCTAGGTTTAATCGTCTCACCGTAAAGAATTTGCGATCCGTTGGGACAAGGAACTGGCGTTAAGTTTTCTAGTACACTCCCCTAACACAGACATCAAATTTGCCTAGGTTTATTCGCAAAGTCATGCTCAGTGGTAATTCGCCACTACCGTTCGAATTCGGAGGAATTATTTTCAGTCCAGGGCTCACCCGTCGACGGACCTTTAGCTTTTCAGCTGAATATGAATCCACTGTCAACGCTAATTCGTCAATCACAAACAGCGATTGTTTGCAATGTTTGTGGTTGACGAGCTAACGTTAACAGTGGATTCATATCCAGCTGAAGAGCAAAAGTCTGAAAATGAGTCCACCAAATTCGAAAGGTAGTGGCGCTGTGTTCAGATTGGCAAGAAGAAAGCAGTATTTACATTTTTTACAAACAGAACCCCGCGTTTGGGTCCAAAAACTGCTTCCGAAGTTGGGATCTGCGACGAAAAGTTAATGACTGCTAATTTCCCGTTAAGTCAAAGTGATAGTGCCATCCCTGCTTCCCAAGCACAGATATCAAATCTTCGACCTGTTGCGACTTCTTCACCTGTCACTTACGAATTAATAGCGTTCTTCATCCGGGCCAATGCGAAAAAGATGTTCCGATCGATTGGTGCGAAAATATTGAAAATCGATCTTAGAAACTTAGCTATTAGCGTTCAAAACCTAACCACTTTTCGAGAAAGATTTTTTGGAATGACACCCTATCTAGCCGAACTATGCGTTAAGACGTAGTCCTACGTCAAAAATCAGAGATTTGATGCCTCGATAGTTGGCTACATCTCGTTTACTTCCTTTTTTGTTCACAGGGAACGTATGTGCGAATTTCCACGACGGGAAAATCCCACTGGAGATGGACACTCGAAACAAACGGAGCAACAGTATCAGCAAGCAGTCTATGCATCTCTTCAAGAATACGGCTGCATCGGATCCTGGATTGGAGGACGACTTGAGCATGGTCACGAAAACACATGCAAACTTCTTGGAAAAGAAACGGCATATATCCTGTGAAGCGGCAGCAACTTTGCCATTGTATTCCAGAAAAACTTCGGGTGATGCTTCCATCTTCGTTGAATACGGCGTTGATACCACGGAAAGCGTTGGCGACTGATTCGCCTATTTAAATTGTTTATCCTTGCATAGTGGAGTTTTAGTGAAAGCGTGCGAAATTTCGTGAAAATCAGAAAGGTTCAAATTTATTCTAATAAAGAGAGGTTCAAGTTTTGCCATGAACTTTTGACGTAGGACTACGTCTTTGTTTACTATCTGGGACTGGGTAGCACTTTGTGAAAACCAAAATAGAAGTGTAACGTTGGAATGAAAGATTTCAAATGCTAATAGCTACTAAACTACTGAACGAAACTGAACAATTGGGTATGTCGTTGGAAAGATAAAATGATCAGCAATTTTATGGAGGGGGCGAGAGAGCAATTTTATGGACGGCCTAAGAGGGGGGGGCTCCTATACAAATGAAACACAAATTTCCTCAAAACTCGAGAACTAATCAACTAAATAAAGCCAAATTTGGCGTGTGGGGGTTATAGAAGGTAGGATTTTTTCGATGGTGTACTGAGACTCCTTCCTCTTCTAAAAGGGGGGGCTCCAATACAAATGAAATACAAATTTCTTTATAAATCTAGAACTAATCAAGCAAATGGAACCAAATTCGGGATGTGGGTGTTTCAGAAGGCCAGAATTTTTTCTATGGTGAATTGAGATCACTCCCCCCTTTAGGAGGGGGGCTGCCATACAAATAATATACAAATTTCCTCATAACTCGAGAACTAATCAATCAAAGGGACCCAAATTTGGCATGTGGGGGTTTTGGAGGTAGGCATTTTTTCTATGGTGTACTGAGACCTCTTCCCTTTCTAAGAGGGGGGGCTTCCATACAAATAAAATACAAATTTCTTCATAACTCTAGAACTAATCAGGCAAATGGAACCAAATTTGGCATGTAGGGGTTTTAGAAGGTAGGATTTTTTTCGATGGTGTGCTAAGGCCCCGTCCTCTTCTAAGACGGGGGGCTCCCATACAAATGAAATACAAACATAAATCTAGAACTAATCAAGCAAATGAAACCAAATTGGGCATATGGGGGTTTCAAAAGGCAAGAATTTTTTCTATGGTGAATTGAGACCCCTCCTCTCTTTAGGAAGGGGGGCTCCCTTACAAATAATATTCAAATTTCCTTATAACTCGAAAACTAACCAATCAAAAGGAACCAAATTTGGCTTACGTGCCTGTTGCCATTCATGTCAAAAGAGAAGGACATTCATATGGCATGGCATATTTGCGATGAACGTGCTTTGCCCTTAATGTTATTTGTAACCTATGGCCTTTTTAAAGTCACAAGCGAGTAAAAGTAAGATTATTGAATTGTGTCAAGCTACGCATAATTATATTTAATACCATAATCTGTGGGCTGGTCATTCATTACTATTTCAACCTTTATGATGCACATGATGTTTTTATGATGTGATTTTTAAAAGAAATCTTCTATGTCTCAATGGTTGCAGGCGTTGTACTTATGAACCCCCGTCTATGTATTTTCAAAGCCATCATTACACTCAATGAAGAATTGAATCTGAATATTTTGCTCTTCTCTTTTAAACATTCACTTAAACAACGGCACTCACAGATTCTTATAAACATACGTATGCCAGAAATACAGTTTACATTAGTCTTTGTTCTAATGATTTGATATAGTCCTACGTCACCCATTCGTACAACCCTTAGGGCTGTATACCTTGTAGTTTTTTAAATGTTGAACTCCAGTTGCGCATTTCGAATGTATGCATATAAATTGTCTAACCGGTAACAAAACAAGTAAGGAAATTAGGGCTGGTACCGACTGGCTGAAATTTCGTTTGGCCGAATCATAAAAGGCCGAGTTATCTCGGAATGCCTAATCGTCTGTTCGATAAAAATAACATAAAACATGTATTGAAAAGCAGTTACTTACTTACTTACGTAATTGGCCTAACGTCTTACGACAAGGCCCGCGCAGTATAATTTCTCCATCTGTTTCGGTCCATGGCAACTGATCTCTAGTTCCGCGGGCACCCAGTGCTCGCCAGATCTCGCTCTTCCTGGTCTTGCTACCTCGCTCGCTGTACCCCTCTTCGTCTTGTTCCTACCGGATTTGATGCGAAAACCATTTTTGCAGGATAGTTGTCCGGCATTCTAGTAACATGTCTTGCCCAACGTATCCGTCCAGCTTTAACCACTTTCTGAATACTTGATTCTCCGTACGGACGCGTGAGCTCGTGGTTCATTCTTCGCCTTCATACACCGTTCTCTTGCACTCCGCTGGTTCTTAGCACGGGTGCTTCGGGGCCGTTCGAAAACTCCGAGTGCTAGTAGGTCCTCTTCTAGCAGTGTCCACGTTTCGTGCCCGTAGAGGACAACCGGTCTAATTATCGTTTTGTACAGTGTGCATTTTGTACGGGGGCTCAAATTGTTCGAAAGCAAGTGTTTGTGGAGTCCGTAGTAGGCCCGACTTCCGCTGATAATACGTCTTTTATACTCACGGCTGGTATTGTTGTCCGCAAGCAGCGAAAACCAGTTAACAAATAACTTTAACCAAACAAAACACAAAATAAGCAACACTACTATTTACTATAAAACAAAAAAAAACTAGATTTATTCCCCTAAGCGCAAATGATTTACGTTCATTATAAGATGCGAGACCTATTTACTGTGTTAGTAGCAAATGTCCTATACAAATTGATCGCAAGTGGTGCAATTAAGTACAAGTAGTCTTCATTTTGATTGATCTTTATTGATTTCAAAGCAGCATACGATACAGTCGATCGAGACAAGCTATAGCAGATAATGCACGTACACAGTTTTCCGGACAAACTGACGCGACTGATCAGAGCTACATTGGATCGAGTGATGTATTTCATACGCATCTCTGGGACACTCTCGAGTCCCTTCGAGACGCGACGAGGGTTGAGACAAGGTGACGGTTTATCATGTTGCATGTTGTTCAACATCGCTCTTAAGGGGGTGATCCGACGAGCGGGCATCGAAACGAGAGGCACGATTTTTACCAAGGGCCAACTTCTAGGCTTTGCAGATGACTTCGATATCATAGCCAGGAACTTTGCGACGGCGTAGGCAATCTACGCCAGACTGAATGCAGAGTTTAGGAGAATTGGGCTAAAAATAATTGCGTCGAAAACCAAATACATGAAAGGAAGAGGCGCCCCTCCTACGGACGGTAACCGTTGACGGCAACGAACTAGAAGTGGCAGAGGAATTCGTGTATTTGGGATCGCTGATGACCGCGGACAACAACACTAGTAAGGAGATCCAGCAGCGCATCCAAGCGGGAAATCGGGCCTACTTTGTCCTTCGTATAACACTACGATCAGCCGTAAACGCTGCTCATGCCGTGACGCTGCTCACGGAGGACGTACGCGCCCTTGCCGTGTTCGAGCGGAAAGTGCTGCGGACGATATTTGGCGGAGTACAAACTGAAAGCGGAGAGTGGCGGAGGCGTATGAATCACGAGCTACAGGCACTGCTTGGGGAGACTCCCATCGTACATCTAGCGAAAGTTAGCAGGCTACGGTGGGCCGGACACGTCGTAAGGATGCCGGACGACAGTGCGACGAAAATAGTCCTCTTCAACAACCCCACCGGCACCAGGAACAGGGGGGCTCAACGTGCACGATGGCTCGACCAGGTCGAAAGCGATTTGCGACTTCTGAGACGACTAGGAAATTGGCGACGAGTGGCCCAAGACCGAGTTGAATGGAGACGAGTGCTTGAAACAACACGAGCCACCCCGGTTTGATCTATTGTGATATATTCCCCGTTTTATTATAGCTATGTTGTCAAGATATGACGCACTACTATCAGAAGTGATTGTCATTGTTTGAATAATAACATTTGTCCAGCCCGGTGATGCACTTCGGATGAAGTGCACTACTGCGCTGGGAGTTGTTCTCCAAATATCAGAGGGTTCTAACAGCCCTCTTTCGAAGAACCTTAATCTGTAATTGAGAATTGCCGGACATCGGCATAACAGGTGTTCCGAGTCTTCTTTTTCTATGCCACAAAAACGACATATATCATCATGAAGTTTTCCTATTAGCTTCAGATGATAGCGGCTCGAACAATGTCCTGATATAAGATCAGCATAAATGCTTAGATCTTTTTTCGAAAGCTCCAGGATTTTGCGAGTCATTGAAACGTTTGGAGAGATAAAACGTTTCGACTGCCTAGCATTGAAAGTGTTATTCCAATTTGATTCCACTTTCGTACATTCCCATGCTTTTAGCTCCATTTTTAAAGCAGAAGCAGTTAAGCAACAGAAGGTCTCAGGTCCTACAAATTGATGAGATGATCCGAGTCTTGCTAGCGCATCAGCTCTTTCATTTCTATCAATTCTTCAGTGACCTGGGACCCAGTACAAGTTGACTTGGTTACGACAAGACCATTTTTGGAAACACTTATGTTACTTGTTCAGTATTCAGTTCGACTGTCATCAAATATGTATAAACACTTCACTACATTAAAATTCTTTTAAACCCGGATGACACTCACCAATTTATTTTAACGTATTATTTATAATTTTACTAAATACTAATTAATGCATTAGTCACGATGAATGCAGTATAACTCGCAGTTGGAGTGTATACCTACATAAATGTTTATCATCACAAAAAATATTCATAACCGTGCAACAGTTTTCGCACGGTGCGTTCAAATTTACTTTCTTTTGATGAGCTTCCTCCGCCAACATCACGAACATATTACACTAACTAGATTACACAACTGAAGCAACACAGCGGTAAGATTAGGGAGAGTTTTGCGTTTCCGTGCGCTAATGCATCCGGCATGCGATACGAAAATTAACGACATTTAAAATTTGTTTAGCTTCGGTCCGGAAAGCGCACACAATCATGACAAGGGAAAAGAGGTGTACCCGGCAGGCTACAGCTACAGTCAACGAAGCAGCAGCCGACAGGCACTCTACACTCAAGGTCCTTCCGGGATCCAGCCAGGCAGCACCAGCCGTAGTGCTCGTTTCGGTTCGTTGTGCTCTATCACTTTCATCTGCGGCAGCACAAGTTGCCCGCTCGGATGGTGCTGATGTTTCTTGTTTCGTTATTTGCGAGTGGCGGGCGTGATGTCCTCTTAACTTTCTTTCATGCTCATATTCGCCGGGCTGCTGCAACCCGGTTTGAAAACCGTTCAATGGCGAGAAACATATGTGGCTTTGAAGCTTCTTAAAATCGACTTCCTTTTTTTGTGAACGGTTCCAGTTTAATACTCATCACAGAAGCGTTCCGCCGGAGCAACTGCAAAGCTGCTCCAGTCGACAGTGACAATAATAATATCCTTTCACCACCGGACGCCCACTCGGCAAACAGCTGCAGTCCCCAGTCCAGTGCCCACAACTTGCTGACGCGGAAGAACAACACGGCAAGGAGCGTTTGAGCCATCGAAGCAGTAAAAACAACAGCCGCTTCGGGGTGGTTCGATGTGTTTTTAGTGCGTTTAAACTGAAGAAGAATAGCTTTCGGAACAGAGCTTTATATTTCGGGAGGTTCTCGGCACGGCACACGAACTGTTATCATCAGGGCTAAAAGAGTAAAGGACAAACCGGGTGTATAGCGTAGTTTGGCATGTTGTATTTTGTATTTTATATTGTTTCATAACTGTTCTTCGTCATTTGTTCCTGTGTTTGTCGCTAGTTGGGATGAGCCAGGCAGCTATCCTCCTGCGTCGCGTCGTGTCCGTTTATTTGATAGTGTAGTATAGCTGTTACTTGTCGTAGTAGAATGTCCTTCCTTCTGGCAGGCTCTTCCTGATTGCATGGGGTGCACTGCCCCCTGTGCCTTTAGTTGCCACTCAAGTTCCCTCCTTCCCCGCCCGTTCCGTGTCCGCGAGTGCACTGCACTCCACCCGTACTTATCACTGTGTAGTTTTGTTTCACAACAACGTAATATTTTTTCTGCTATCTGCTTATACTTGTTCCTGCCGGCACTTTCATAGTTTCTATCAACTTCTAGACATTGTTTTCTCTTCTAATTTGTCACCATTTGAGCTAAAGTCACGTTCCAAAAGCTCATTAAATTTCTTCATATCTCTTTTTTCTTGCCGGCGCGTCTGCACCGGACTGTTGTGTCACGTCACGGCCAGAATGTTGCTCGTCGGCTACTTTCTGCGAACTTCGTTAGAGGAGCAATTAAACGACCGAAACAAGTGTGGATGTTTGGATGTAATTACGTTACAACAAAAAAAAAAAATGTTTGCAGATACAGGGCTTGAGCTAATCGGAACGTTTTAGTTGAGACATACTCTAATTAGCTGCATTGTGTTGATCTACAACTATGCACCGCATTTTTTTGTTTTTGAGTGACATAGGAAAATGATGACATGCTGCAGTGCGACTTTTAGTGGCATTCTTTGTAAGACTTAGGAGACAAACTGCACTATAAATTGCGCGAAGGTGCAGTGCTGCATCATTCCTTAAGCAGTGTCCTGCCGAGTTCTCTATTGGAAGTATTCAAGAAGAAAAATAACCTGATTTATAATAGCTAAGCACATTTGTATTACTCCGGATTCATGTGTTTCTGGCGCGCTCTGCTCACCGAAGTGGACCATTTTTCTACACTCCCAATTTCCGGACACCCGACCAGGTCATTCATAAACCCACCAGACCGCTTCCGGCTATCACTGTACCGGAGGAATATCGCACCAGGAGGCAAACCACCAACAGGCACCCATCTCTATACTATTCGGTCGGTGGCTTCGGGCGGGAAAGCTTCCCATACCGCACATACCGTTGGCTACCATCGCACAATGCAATAATAGTGTCTACCGTGGCAAACGTGCCGCTGGTGCTGCCCAATACCGAGACTCCCAGTGGAACCTGAGAACGACGGAGCACTGATTCTGCTGCTGTTTCCGCTGTTACTTCACTCGCTCGACCGACACACAGACAAAGTCAAAGTCAGATTGTTCGCTCAAGATTTATGTCCACCTTAGAGCCAAGTTAAACCAGGCGAAACCAGCCGACCGCCAACAGATAGCATGGAAAACAAAGAAGACGCTCGCTTTTCGTGGCCCGGCACGGTGGCGGCCGGCGCGTGGCGGCTTGCATTGTCCGGTGTCACACCGAGGAGTGCATTACGGAACCGATCTTCTTGCCCTCGACACGTATGAATCAGGGACCGGCATGGAGTATCTCCAATCTGGGTGGCTGAGCAGATTGTGCACCTTGGACAAATCGTAAAAATAGTGCAGTCGGTCTGTGAGAAACGGGTACCGTTGTTCTACTGGCAATTCTTTTTTCTTCTGTTTTTTTTTGTTGAATTTTATTTCCTGGCATTTCAATGAGACTCGTGTGGGGTATATTCTTTGCCTTGGTTTCCGGTTGCATCTAATGTATTTGCGATGGTTGGCTGATTTTGATTATTAAAGAGCTTTTGAAGTTATTGGAAGGGATTTAGGAAAGAACTCGCAGCACGTATTTCATGAATTAATGTAAATTTTATTCATCACGACGACAATCTGTAATATGTAACTTCTGGTTTATTTAAAATAAATTCTTTTAGCGCAATTTCAACAGTCTACCAAATTCAAATTGAGAATAAGTCAACTACAAGCAGAAGTGGCTAAAGAAATAGATCACGTGTGATCAATATTTAAAACATTTACTATTTACGCAGGCTCCTATCAAAAATTTAAATGTTTAAATTAGAATCTACTTGCACTTTCTCACCACAATTCTTCTGTAATGTTATTTGTGGAAGACTGAGGCATAACAATTCATTCAACGTATCAATTCTATTTCATGCCAGCCGAAATAGCTGACCAAGAATTAAAAACGGCAGAGACCCTTCGGACGACCACGATCACGATGACACCAGCAGTACGACAGTTAAAAAATGATTTGCAGTTTGATTAAAACCAACTGAAGTACATCCGGATGGTGGCTAGAGCCACCCGCTCTTAACTATATATTCAAAACATATACAAAAAATATGTGCAACAATACATAAGCTTATAAGATGTACCCTCAGGTAAATAAGTTTTTATGGATTTTATCGCCGCCTCCCACGATCCACCGAAGTTTGGAGATATTTGCGTGATATGTAACACTTGAAGTCGATTAGTGGCTAATTGCTGGATAATGCGTAAACTCGGTGTCTTGTGTCATAGCGGTATTTAGATCTTATCCAGCTACTCCACATCCCTATCACCTCGTGGTACCAGTCGAAATACAGCAACCTTAGCGGATATTGGGTAATTAACCCCGGTGGAAACTAAGGACGTATACCTACAGGGAAGGAGGCACTCGGTGTGAATGCTGAATGTTGCAATGAGGAATAGCCTTCTCAAGCAACAAATTGAGCTTTATTACGTTTTTGTAACGGCATTTATAACCAATTTTTGTCAAGAAAACTGTCAGAGATTCGTGGGTTGTCAGCCATGGAGCGTCTGTTTCCATGTCAGGGGCGGCTATTGATGGCTTGATAATTCCTTAATCAAGTGCGCGGTTGTACGCCAGGTTAGGAGCGGTTCACGACAGCGTTTGATCGAGAATGAGTACCTACTCAATTTCTGATTTCAAATTCTTGGTTTTTCCCGGGTCGATTTAAAAAAAACCGTTTTAGAATATAGCTCAAAATAACATTGAAGTTACCTAGTACGATTAACTTATTTAAAGTGAAATTTCTTGCTTCTATCCAAAAATCATTCTACAATTCGAGCTTTCTATTTAATTTGGTAAAATTCGGAATCGTCGAATGTGGCCACAGACCCTTACCCAGCAAGGGACGTTGTCTCAAGTGACAAGAGAAGCAGGCACATGTAGCTACAAATACTGGGACTAACCGTGGTCCACGCAGGTTGAGATGGGAACGGATGAACAGAAACGGGGGAACACGGTGAAAACCAAAAATGAGTAGGGCAAACTAGGGCGAATAAGTCAGCAACTTGTCAACGATACCCCAAGGTGGAGAGGTCTGTTACGTTGAGAATAAAGCATGCTTCATTGAACGAAATCCAACGGTGTTTCACGAATTCTTTTGTTGATTTCTACCACGAAGTAGATTCGTACATCACGCCAGAATGTTCCGTATGTAACTTTATACTCCTCGTTCCGACCTAGGTTGGAGGTTTCAGTTGAGGGGGTGAGAAGGAAAGGGGTGTAAGTGACAAAATTGAAAAAATCGAGATAATGGTAGGAAACGATACTTTGAGCATGGTTTGATGCATGCTAGAAACTTCACGTCAAAATTTTACCGTTTAATGACTTTTTTTTAGAATCATGAAAAAAACAGCAAAATAAAAGTTGGTTTTCACTTGGAAGGAAAGGGGTGTAAGTGCACTATATGAGCAATGCCAGCTCAACTAACAAAACGGTTTGTCTCGAATATTTTTATTGGGATGAAATTTTGCTGATATGTTGGACGCTACGCAAGGATTCATTTTCCATGAAACATAATTATTTTCGTCTGGAGTAACTTTTCAAAAAGACGTAGGGTAGTTGATGCAATAGTTGTGGTATTACCAATAGTTGCGCTACTATTCATTATTAATGCATATTTTCGTCACCGTAGCATTTTAGATAAAACAATTACATTAATGATATAAAACAGGTTTTTAGAAATATTGGTAGTTAGACTACACCATTTAAAATTAAGCATTATTTGCTAAAATGCCAATTTTCTCATCTATAGTTTTGCCACGATGTTTTTTCATGTAGCAACCTAGCAATGTATATCGAATACCATAATTAAAGGAACATCAAGCTTAACTAACGAAACTTTAGCGCAACTGGTACAATATAATTGAATCGGAAAATTCATTTTTTCTTTATAAAGCTTCTCGTACAACGAAAGCAATTGTCTTGCCTTGTGACAAATACCTTGTATTTGATAAATTTATATCCCACAAGCATTAATTGAAGCATATACCTCAATAAACAAGCAAAATGAAGTTATATTGTGCTTAGTGGCGCAACTAATGGATCATCTACCCTATTTATAAGTAAGATTTTTTTTTCAAAATATATCTTGAAAACTACTTATTCGTTTAAAATGACGTCAACGGGAAAGTTGAAGTAAAGTAAGTGTATTTTCGAAAAAAATACACTGAAAGAAAAAAAATTGCAAAATCAAAATAAAAAGCATAAAACGTGAATTATCTCAAAACATGTCGCATCAGATTCGTCTCATCTTTATTAATGATAAGTCAAAAGATGTTCTAAAATCTGGCGAAGAGCTACTAATGGGCGCTCTTTCAATTTTTTTGTTTTATTCTGACAAATTTTTCAAAAATTTCCAAATTTTACTTATATTTGTAAAATTAAAAAAAAAAGATGAACTTCTTCGCATAACAAAGTGAACAAATTAGAGTGCTCTAAGCAGGCTACCACTATGGCCGAGAATAATTGAACAAATTACGTCATATAAACTTATTTCTTAGGTTCAGCCGTTCCGAAGTTAGGCCATTACAAATATTTTATGAAGATATTGATTTTAAGATGTCAGGCCACTGAAGGGGAGGGGGGGGGGGGGGTTCGAGAAACAAACAATAATATTTTTTAATCAGGCAAATCAGAGATTACATACAATTATAATTCTAGGAAAATCGATGTCTAACGATGTTTTCATTTCCGAAAAAAGCAATTTCTTAGATTATTAAGATCATGAGTTATGAGTAGCGCAAAATACAGCCCACACAAGTACATTACATGTACGTTGTCGCCACGCAGTGAGACACTTCTGTACAATTTTCCCTGCTATCAGCAAAGCTGCTATTACTAAAACCGTTTTCCCGAAGAAAGAAATATTTTCGTATAAGCATATACGCTAGCCCCGCCGATGACAAAATTCTGAACTATTTTTCATACCATCTTGAAGGTGACAATCACTTGTATAAACTTCTCGAAGACCACTACTTTCTAGGTAATCAGTAGCGTAAGTTACAGCGTATACTGCAATATTACATATACGGTAGCGCCACGTAGTGAGGCAATTCTGCACTATTTTCTATACCATCTGCAAGGCTGCTATTACTTAAACAACTTTCCCTAAGAAAGTAATACCACTGACGAACTGACATGACACTTAGAAGAAAATCTTTTAAAAACCATCGTCCTGCACATTTTGCTTGCACACTAGCACCCTCTGTTATGCATGTTGCGGAGTAGCTTGCATTTGCAGGGTTTTATGCTGTAGGGTTTTGTACATTTGAATGGTTTTATATCGAAAATTCAAAGCAAGACTCGCGCGCCGCCGTGTGGCCATGTTGCGAAACATGATTTTTTGAAAAATGAGTAGTTTTTGATTGGACGGTGGAATTATCGCGAGTGTCTCGTCTGTTTGTCTGTGGTAATACCTTAGTTTACATGGATCATAAGCTATAGCAAATAAAACGAGTTCGCATATACACTAGCGCTGCACGTTGAGAATATTCTGAACTATTTTCAGTGTCATTTTCGAGATGATAGTCATTTGAACAACCTTTCCGAAGACTGCAACTTTCTAAATAGTCAGTAGCGTAAGATACAGCCCATACAAGAATATTACATCTGCACTAGCGCCACGTAGCGAGAAAATCCTGAACTACTGCTGCCTGCCCGCTAACCTACCTTTCAATGAAGACGGTTGTAATATGATTCCAAGATTTGCACTTGCACCCTTTTCACTCCAAGTAGTAATTCCCTATAATCGCTTGGAATGAAAGGGGTACAAGTGCATAACTGAGAAGGAAATGGGTGTAAGTGCAAATAACATTTTCAAAACTATCTTATAAATCCCGAAAATCAAAGTAGTTTTCCAAGATTTAAATAAAATTTAATGAAGTAAAGCTAACACAACCATAATGCGTCATTAGTTTTCTATTATATAATCTGACGAATTTTTCGACGAACGAACGAAGCAAGCAGCTTAACGGGGTGGTTGTCCTAGCTATCGGTGAGCCTAAGAGCCGCTCGAATCGAATTCGAAATATCTTAGTGAAGTCGCATCATCCGAAAACCAAATTCAAGCCGTTTAATTACCAAACGGTTACCAAAGTATCAATCGGAGTGAACTAAATTTCATATTTACTTTTATTGCGTCTGTATTTAAAACGATTCAAGGTTCAAGGTTCAAGATGTAGCAATTCGGAATTTCTTGTCTTTACATTTTTTGGGATTTTAAACCTCTTTGTTAGTGAGTGCTATTTAAAAGGGCCGCGTGAACTGGCACGTGGTCCAAAGGCCCACAGATTTTTCAAGCAGGCTGATACGCAATCGAACTGAATCTGTCCTAGATAACCGCACCGCAGACCGATTAACGATGGCCGATCGACGGGGTAAATGCGTCCCCAGAAGTTACTTGGCCGAGTCTGAGCGAATTGAAAATACCGATTTCGGTCATTTCGTGGCCTTCGTTCTTCAATTATTTTATACTCGATTTTATTCTGCACTTGAAAATTACTGAAAATACTCTATATTGGGTAACAGTTTTGTTTGCGTGTTACTTTTGCATACCGCTATATGTAATTGGAAACGCACCTTACTTTTTCGTCGCCAAACTTGTCAATTTGTCAATTGATGGTGATGGACGTGGCTGACTAACACAAAAATTTGTCAACATGTCACAGTAGTGCAATGAAAAGTGAAAACATGTTTTGTCTGTCATTCGGACTATGGATATTTTAAATGTGGATCCCGAAAAAATTCCTGCTGCGGGAACCGGCCAACTAAAAGAACTGTGGAGTTCCTGCAGCGGAGTTAAACGAGTCTGTGTTTCAGGCGAGTCGCTGGACCGAACCCGTGAGATTTTCCAGTAGCCGGCAATTGGCAGCTTTGTGACGTCAGTTTGATCAAGGCATCTCTGGGCCTCCTAGTTCGCAACGAGGGTGCATTCTTTAAAGATTACTCGTCAACTTAAAAAATTGAATCCCGAACGCCGACAAATCGGAACGTCTTATGTCTAGGGATCTGCATAATGCAGAGAAGTTGGTCCATTTTTTTATAACTCCTTTTTACCCTGCTCTTACATCTTTAATTCCTAACACATTCTTAACACATTTAACAAAACCTTTTTTTTCTGTGTTCTATTTTTTTGTCTTCGAGTTGGTACCCCGATGGCCTGGATGGATGGACGATTTTTGAAGCTTTTATCCACACTTTTGATTAATTTTTTTTAGAGTGACCTTGAATTTGGACAATTAGGAAATTGAAGTCGCATGTACGTCCAACCTCAAACAGAAAAACACTATTTTCCATCGGGTGAGTTATTTTTTAACAGATAAACATTTTGATTGCTAAAAATATGGCAGTTTTTCAATCTAGTATAGGCTAGTTTTTTGTTTCATTTCAAATGGTAAGATCCAGGAATACTTTTCCCTGAGAGATCTTCAAAGATAAAGGTATTCTTACCTAAAATTTCTTTAATTTTTACTTTTGTGAATTGATTTGCCAATTTCCCTACAAAGTTGTTCCCTTTATACTATATTTTACTAGTTGAGCTTGAATCTTACGATCCGGAAAATATAAATGTCTGCTCAGAATTCAGAAAGCTGCGGGTACGTTCTATTGGCCAGTGTTTGCGAAGATGTTTAATCTTTGTATTAGTTATTTGAGTTCTTATATTTGCATAATATAGCTCTAAGATGTTGTACATTAAAGAGTATTTGCCGAAAAATGAAACAAATAGTTTTTATGCTCGCATTGGATTTTATTTAACTGAATAAAAACATTATCCTCACTATTATGATTATATAGGTGTGCAAAACGGCTCTTTTGTGTCCATTGTCTGCCACGAACCGATTCATATGGTCGATGTTAAGTCAAACAGAACCGAGTGATAAAATTGTGAATTCAACATCATCTTCTAAATCTGGCTATTTGCAACATTTAGGTAGTCTGATTAAAGTAAAATAAAGAGTCAATTTAAATCTGATAAGAAAGAAGTAAAGTAAAATGTTGTTTAGAAAATCCATGATCGTTTGCTGTCATTAAGGCCATTACAAATATTTTAAAAAGTTTTTGTCCCATCGGTATTGGGCCACTAAAGGGGGGGAGGGGGGTAGGGAGCGAAAAAAAAACAAAAATAATTTTTTAATCGAGCAAAAAAACATGGATTAAAGGCATTTTTACTTAAAGTTTAAACGCGAAAACCAAATCTATTCTTGCTTTTAATATATACGTCATTATTTTCCATGCAAAAATCTACGAAAAAAAGACAAAAACCAAAAAAAAATTTTTGGCTGATTTTCGGAAATTCCACTGTTTGAACGATTACTCATGCAAACTAACGGGGTTAATTTTTAATTTGAACAACTGGTAACCCTAAATATGCAGAAACTTGTGTGAACTGGTCGCCCTGCTCTTATTGTTATTGTTTTTGGTGGTTTGATTTGTTTGCAGTTGCTAGCAGCGAATTTTCATTCTGCGATCGGATTTCTATCATAATCGTTGGGAAAACGGAATGTGAAACAAATTATACGCAAGGTAAGTACAAACAAATCGTGTTTATGTGCATTGTCTGCATAAGTAAATGATGTCATGTTGAGAATGACGTTTGAACCATTTTTAATTTGCACGTTGTGCAAACCAGCGGGGTTCAAATTAAAAAGTGTGCAGATTAAAAACGGTCAAACGAACGGGGGTCCACGGTACTTATTTCTATTTCGTGCTAGAAGTGCTAACTCAACTCGTACACTCATTTTTCGAGTGTTTCAGGCTATATAGCCCACAGACAATTGATTTTATAAAAAAAAATTAACTCGTGCCCTACAGATTATTTTTTGACCCCCCAATTTTTCAAGCCAATTTCCAAGAGGGGGGGGGGGAGTGAGAAAAACTTTAAAAATGATTTGCAATGGCCTAACTCATTTTGTAAAATTTTGCGACTTAGTCCGGTCTGATTTAACGCCGACCATGATATCGCGACAAGCAATTGAGTTGAGTAGGCAAGTCGAGCAGTCGAATCAAGCTATCGAGTCAAGCAGTTAGGTCGAGCAGTTTAGTCGAGCGATTGAGTCGAGCAGCTGAATCAAGCAGTCGAGTCGAGCAGTTGGATCAAGCAGTTGAATCGAGTAGTCTAGTCGAGGAGTTGAGTCGAGCATTCGAATCGAATAGTTGATTCGAGCAGTTCAGTCAAAAAGTTGAGTCGAGCAGTCCAGTCAAATAGTTTAATCAAGCAGTTGGCTCGAGTAGTCCAATCGAGCAGTTGAGTCGAGTAGTCCAGTCGAACAGTTTAATCGAGCAATTGAGTCAAGCAGTTGAGTAAAGCAGTTGAGTCGAGTCTAGTCTAGTCGAGCAGTCGGGTCAAGCGGTTCAGTTGAGCAGCTAAGTCGAATAGTTGAGTCGAGCAGTTCAGTCGAGCAATTGAATCGAGCAGTCAATCCGAGCAGTCCAGTCGAAAAGTTTAATCGAGCAATCTAGTCGAGCAGTCGAGTCGAGTAGTTCAGTCGAGCTATTGGATCGAGCTGTCAAATCAAACAGTTAAGTCCAAGTTAAGTTCAGTCGAATCGAACAGTACAGTCGAGCAGTCGGGTCGAGTAGTAAGTCAAGCAAATGTGTCAAGCAAATGTGTCAAGCAGTCGATTCGAGTAGTTTATTCGATTAGTCCACTCGAGCAGTTAAATGGAGCTGTTCAGTCAAGCAGTCAAGTCGATCTGTCCAGTCGAGCAGTTCAGTTAAGAGTCGAGTCGAGCAATCAAATCGAGCAGTCCAGTTGAGCAGTCGCAATCGAGCAGACCAGCAGTCGACCAGTGAGGTGACTGAGAATACAACCCATTGCTACGAAAGCATGACGTCCTGTCAAGGACCTGTTTTAGTTACCGAGAAACCTCTTATGACATCCTATCAGAGACGTGGTTTTCGTTACAGACAAGCCTCTTATATAAATAGATGTGTATTATAGGTATTATATACATTATACGAGTGTAATGAATGCAAATAATAAAACTAGTTTGATCATTGCAAGCTCAAGACTAAAACACGACGTCCTTCAGAACTAAACCCTTCTTTATCTACAGACTTCGCAACCGGTTATTAGAGTACAGAAAAATTACGAGGCTAGTGCAAAGAACCTATATTAACTCTATAGTGGCACCGCCCAGTCAAGATTCGAACATACGTTGACTGGCTTGTTAGGCCAGCATCGTACTCCGGAGCTAACTGGGCGGGATAGGAACGGAGCCCTCAACCCGCAGATTCGCGTTGAGAATCGCGGATAACACGCTAACGAACGAACAACGTCGCCTTGTAAGTCGCAAGTGCCTGTACAGTTTCGTCGTCCCGTGAGTAAAACGAGTTAGATTGAAGCTTCTCAATTCGAAAACAGATACTGAAGAAGTCTGCATGACGTAGGCAAATAAATCTGTCATCTGTCGTATCTGTCAAGAATAAATATACGTAGTAGAATTAAATTGGAAAAGCTTTCTTGTTATTTAATTCTAGGTTTCGTAGATTTCTAGGTTTCTAGAGTAAGGAGGGGTAAAAGTGCGATTCAATAATTTATCAGTGCAGATTCCGAGTAAATTTACTACATTGGCATGGATGGGTGACTACTTAGACAGCTTGAATTTATCGTAAACATTTGTTGTTTACAAAGCATACTTGCTGAGTTATGAGTAAAAGCGGGGTTCAAATTAAATTATCAGTGCAGATTCCGAGTAAATTTACTACATTGGCATGGATGGGTGACTACTTAGACAGCTTGAATTTATCGTAAACATTTGTTGTTTACAAAGCATACTTGCTGAGTTATGAGTAAAAGTTATTTTAGAGCTATTTTGATGTAATATTTCCTTATACGCCAAATACGATATGAACAGGATATTACAGCAGCGTTTTACATCACTCACATATTTCTTTTAAAAATGTGGTGAAAACAATTTACAAAATATTTTTCGTTTTTCCATAATTGGCCAAACCCCGTCAAGCGCCTAGCGGTGCAAAAGTACAATTCACGGACGGGGCAAAAGTGCGACTCATGGACGAAGCCGAAATGCATAGGTTATTATATTCCGGTTTAGAGACTGTATTACAGATAGTAGAAATGGAAGATCTGCAGGATACTGTGTGCTCTACAGATGCTGGCCGAAGCAAAACAGTGTCATCCGCTGGCGATACAAAAAAATAAACGTTTGGTAAAGTTTCGATCTGGCGGAGGCTGCAGTAAACCAGCGGAAAATAAAAAAGGTGCAAATTGAAAATATTACCTTTTGAAACTTATCGCAGATTGAAGATATTATGGTTTTGTTAGCTACTGCTGTGCCAATTTCATAGATTTAAGCTTCTCACTTTTGCCCCGCTAGTGGGGTGAAAGTGCGATTCGACACTTGGTCAGAAAAATGAAGAATTCATTTTGCGTAACTCTATTATTCCAGATGATTTATAGTTGAATGTGAAGATATTGAGTTATTGCATCAATATAAAATATATATTACTCTTGTGCAGCTTTATATCTCATGAAAATTGATGACAACTTCAAACGTCGCACTTATGCCCCGCCCTACTCTAATGTTCTCCGTTGGCGTAGCTAGGAAATTTCTCTGGGGGGCCTATGGGGTGCCTTCCAAAAAAAATTTCACTTTGTATAAAACTTATATAAGCGCCATCGTCGTCGTTGTCGTCAACAGCATAGAGCCGGAGTGGCTCGTGCTGTTTCAAGCAGTCGTCTCCATTTAACTCGATCTTGGGCCACTCGTCCCCAATTTCCCCGTCGTCCCAGAAGTTGCAAATCATTTTCGACTTGATCGGCGCAATCCTGCACATGGAGCCCCTTATTCCTGGTGCCGGTGGCATGGAGTTATTGAAGAGAACCTTTTTTCATCGCATAGTCGTCCGGCATCCTTACGACATGCCTGGATCACCGCCTACTGACTTTCGTTAGATGTACGATGAGAATCTCTCCATCCAGTGCCTGTAGCTCGTGATTCATACGCCTCCACCACTCTCCGCTTTCAGTGTGTCTTCCGAAAAATATTGTCGAGCTCGAACACAGGAATGGCGCGTATGTCCTCCGTGAGCAGCATCCGGGCTTCAACTCCGTGAAAACTACCGATCTTATTACGTTTTGGTATATTGTCAGTTACGTACAGCGGTGAACGTAGCTTCTTCATCGTAGCGTTTTGCGTCGCAAAGTTGCTGGCTAGGAGTTGTCTACTTTTGGTAAAAATTGTGCCTCTTGTTTCGATACCGCTCGTTGGATTACCCCCTCAAGAGCGATGTTATACAGCATGCAGGATAAGCCGTCACTTTGTCTCAACACTCGCTGCGTCTCGAAGGGACTCGCGAGTATGTCGGAGTTGTCGGAGTATGTAGTTGCCCGAGCTCCCATGAATCCTGGCTGGTAAGTCCCTACGAAAACATGTGGTATCAGTAACAGCCGTGTAACAAGATACGGAAGAGTACTTTGTGGGCGGCTTTACCAGTATTATGCCAATCATTCCATCAATTCCTCCGGTAGTTTCTTCTCCTAAATCTTGGAAATAGCCCAGTGTAGAGTCCGAGTCCCAGCGAAGTCCGAGTTCCCAGCGTTTGCCGGCCATAAAACTCTGCCGGTAGACGGTCCTTACTAGCGGCTTTATTAGTTTTCAGTATCCCGATTTTTTGTTTTTAGGAGATCAGGTGCTAGGACATTAGTATCTTCTTTTGCAACTTCGTCATTAGAAGGGAATTACCTTTAAGAACATATACACTGATTTTTTTCCGATTTTCAAACTCTAATGGTGAAAATTTCTGGAGGGGGCCTGGTCCCCTAGGCACCCCCTCTAGCTACGTCAATGATGTTCTCAGTATAAGAAGTCGGAACAAGAGCCAGGGTCAACTATCTAGTTACGGAGACAGAAAGGGCCGCTGCCGGTAGACCTATCCACTTATTGTAGTCATTTTTGGCGCCATAGTTGTGTTAGCACAAATGCGTGGGTGCCACTCAAGGTCAGAGCTGGCCAGTTGCTAATCAACCGTACAAACTAGGCCAACAAAATCTGCAGCACGTGATGCCCACAGTACGTCCCATCAACTGCGTCAACTGCAAGGCACTACGTAAGCAGAAAATGAAGTAGCACTCAATGTATGAAGTCCTGCAGAAATTTACCCAGTATTGTCACCGCAAATGTTGTGTAAGCTCTTCAGCAATATCTGGGAAATTGTTACATTTCCGGTGGAATGAAAACAAGGCATCATAAATCTTAACGTACCTTGAAAGGTGATCCTTAATAGAATCCAGGAGCAAATCGGTGCTACTCTCCGGTACTAGCAAGCTGTATTTCCTACCTGTCGATTATGTGTGGATCAAATCACGATGGTCAATAATAAATTAGAGCAAATAATCTCAATGCAGGGCGGTATTCTTCTAATGCTTAGTGAATTGGACAAAGTATTCGACAGACTAAATCACGAAGGCATCTGTGGCGCACTATGGCGTAGAGGAGTTGCTGATAAACTGCCTCACCGACGATTTAAGGGGCGGTTTCGTGCCAAGTGCTACCCAGTGGCCTCCTCTCGGATCTTATAAAAATTACTGAAGGAGTGAGACATGGTTGGCTTACGGCAGATATACGGGCACTTGCCGTATTTAAACGAAAGATGTTGCGGACTAGTTTTGGAGAAGTACGAACGGAAAGCGGAGAGTGACGGAGGCATATGAACCACGAGCTGTAGGCATTACTTGAAGAGATTCCCATCGTGACGACAGTCGGGAGGCTACGATGGGTTGGCCACGTTGCAACGATGCCGGATGACTGTGCAGTAAAATCTGTTCTCCTCAAGAATCCCACCAGCACCAGGAATAGAGGAGCCCAACGTGCTATATGGTTCAACCAGGTTGAAACTGGACTTACGTGTGTCGAGGCACACAGAAGAAAAGCGTGACTGTCAGACAGCCTGTCGCCATATAGCAAATCTTTCAAAGTAAAGTTTCTGAGCGTCTTAGCAGAGGCTGAAAATAGACAAAACTGTTCTGTTTTAATTCTAAAGATTTAGAATTAAACCGGAACAGTTTCGCTAAGACGCACAGGAAATTTAGTTTGAAAGATTTACTGTATGGTGATAAGTAGAAACTTTTGAAAGGCGTATTTAAAGGTAAACCAAACTAAACCAAATTAAACTTGGCTTCTGTTAAGGTCATTTCAACGCACATAAGTTCCAAACTACGTGTCTATGCTTCAGTAAAGTAGGATCAAGGGGCGTAAGGTATCTTTTTAATTACTGTGTTAGAGCATATTGTACAGTGGAACGTTTCTTGAAATATTTTTGACCTTCGTTTTATTGATATAATAGAGATTAAAGCACAGCATCCGTTTGCTCGGAGAGGTTTAAGGCAAACTGTATGAGCGTTCTACTGTAGTGTGACGAATGCAAATCGCAAACCGATAATTACCGTTTGGTAGTTTGTTCGGTCAATTTTGAAAACAGGAGAAAGGAAAAACTAGCCAGCGCAGATCCATGGGAACCAATTTTCCTGAATCATCCTACGAAAGTCACAATGTGCCAGCTTTTCCATGAAACCCGGCAATACATGCAACGTATGTCTTATCTCGTTGTGACAGCCAGTGAACATGAGCTGGGGATAAGCGGTATATGCTTATGCTCTTTGCTCCTGGTGTGCCGGCTGCCATCAGGCCGGAAAATATTCAGCCGTAAAACAACACTTGTGCGTTTATTGTGTGTAAAAACGCAAAAAATTAACATTTCATGTTGAAACGGTTAATTAATCCGAACGGATGGGTTATATTAGCAGCCATTTATTTCGATATCCTGCTCGGTTGGCCGAAACAGACCAGACACGATGCACAGTATCATTGCATTGCAGCAGCTCATTTTCAGGGGTGGTTTTAATGGGTGAAACAACCATACATGCTGCGTTCGGACGCGTATAATTATTTATGACAGACTCCTATGGTATGTGCACTCCGGTAGGTATCAGTTTTTTTGCAGAAAAGAGCCACATCCGCATTTTACTGCGATCGTAAATTAACAAATTTCGTAATTTGATGTGCTTATGGTGTCGCGAGTTATTTCCATAAATATGTTGAATGTGTTTTTGGTAAGCCTTTTGAAAGCGACATAGTTTGAATTGTGGTTAAACTGTACGCCGGAGATGGGCCATCACTGTAATTACGCAGCTAGGTGGAACAGGCATTTTTATCACCTTTAAACACGAGAGAAATATTTAACATGACAGGAAATGCTATTACAATTCTGCATGATACGGAATCAACAGTTGGCTTGTCAAAATTTAAAATTATTTAGTTGTTATCAAAATCAATTGGCAGAAGAGGTAAAAGAAATAACGCATATTTTGTAATTAACATAAGCATTGAAAATAATTTGTTCGAAACATTTCAGAAACGCTTCTTTGAAGTTTCCATGTATTGCTGATTGCATGAAAAATGTTACATTCAAAAGTGCGCAATCGTTCATAAAAGTGCTATTTTTGATTGAATCGGTTCAGTGTCTTCGGCGCATTTATTACTTGGAATATAAGGAAAAAGTGTGCCGAAGTTACCGACACGATTCACTCGAAAATAGCATTTTTCTGAATGATTGCGTACTTTTGAATGTAATTTTTTTCATGCAATTGGCAATGAATTATTATGAGTATTTAACGCGTATTTTCATATCAGCATAATGACTGCAATCAAAATTTACTTTCGCAAATCATTCGCGGGCTCACGCACAATGCCACACTGTAGTGTAAAAGTTATAAATCACAAACTAGTTCAATTGTGTTATTTATGGTAGCCTTTCTCTATCTTTCACCATCATAAATCGTATTTTAATTTACCGCTAGCTTCCGGAAAAGTCTGCAAGAATTTGCATCAATCGGTAAACTTGATCGTTCTGTTTTCACTTCGCGGAAAATGTTTTGCTCAACGTGCATTACTTATTCCACTTCACATTTCGTGGATTGTTGGCACTCTATAGGAAGAAAAGAAAAACATTTTCAGCAATCGATTTCAGCCCGTATCCTGCTATATACTCTTCGACGGTTGAAATTGCATCGTATCGAAAGTAATCGAAACAACACTTCACATTACCGCCGTACTCAATCCGGCTGCAGGCGCCGAGCCGTTCTTTGGTATCGATTTAAGGAAACGGAATAGACGGTTTTCTCGGCGAGGTTTTTCACCAACTGGAAGCGGAAAAACTTCTTGCTGCGTCTAATGTACGGCCAAAGTTCTCCATTTCGAGTGATGAAACAGCTCTCTAATGATAAGAACAACTCATGCAGCGCCGACGAACAGTGGAAGTAAGTTGATTCAAATTTGGTAAAATTCCCAAACTGCAGTTTTCTGCACTAATTATTTTAACGATTATCACTAAAATTTAAATTTTATCGGACAGTTGATAATTTTTAAATTTTACCATCTTCCTTATTGCTTTCCCACCGTACGGCGGAAAACCTCGGAATGGAGAAGAAACGTGTACGAAAAATCGTGTTTAACTATTGGAAATACAAAAGCCAATAAAGGCAAAAACTTTTGCTCCGTTTTGATTTTAATGCAATTTTCAATTTCTAGCGTCGTGCTTCCTCGCTCCGGTACAATAGCTATTGCCTCCCAATCGGTTGCACTCGCGAACAAAACGGTCGTTCGGTCGGTCGGAACGTTGCGGGTAGGTAACTGCAATAAAACATGAGGACCGAGAAATGATGAGCTATCTCACACGGTCAGGCGGGCGGGCGGGCGGTGGTGGAAGGAAGCAGAAGGGAACGAACCGACGAATAGAAGTGAAACTTTTTGCAAGAATGAAGTGATTGTGGAGCGAGAAAAAATAATTAGGTGAAGAGCCTTTGTTCAATCGATTTGCCTTTCGACTGTAAATCAATCACTGTGTGCAATGAAGTAATTAGCAGAAAAAGGGGTTGCATTTTGACGCCGGCGTTCGCCGAGTTTTAATTAAGTTGATGCAATGGAATTATTCGATTGTGATTGTGCACTTTTTTGTTTTGTTGTGCTAAAAGTTTTAAGAAAGCACTAACAGTTGAGTGTTTACGGCTAGTTCGCCTAGGTCTGTACCAGTTTTTCCTTTTCGCGGTTAGCAATTCCTTGAAAAAATACTACCGAAATTTAATAATGCTTCGATTACTACCGCACTAATTCAGAAAACAGCATCTAATTTTTTTTTACAATTTAAACAAAATCGAAACACTTGCAATATCAAGCCTTACGATAGTCCTGCTATTTTAAATCTCAGCTTCCTACTCTGGGTCAGACGTTGTTGTACGCCGGCGCCAACTAGTCGCAAAGACCAACTGAAAATTTTTTCATAAGGTTGTATCTTTCTAAGTTAGAGTGGTGTAAAAAATTCTCATATGTATTATTTTTAACAACTAAAAATTATAAAACTATTGGTTGTTAAGAAAACACAGAACACATGAGATGAGTTTGCATTCAACTCGATCTTGGGTCACTCGTCATCAATGTTCCTGGTGCCGGTGGAGTTGTTGAAGAGAGCCATTTTCATCGCACTGTCATTCGGTTCGGTATCCTACCAATTTTCACCGAGATGTACGTTAGGAATCTCTCCGGACAAATTTTTGCGAGTGTGTATTTAGATATCAGCCGCGGTCCTCGCTTTCGCTCGTCATTGCTACCCGTATTGATGCCGAACGCTCACGGGAACCCATGCTCTTGCCCGCATGTGAAACAAGGGCGAAAGATCAAGAAGAAAAGAAGAAATAAAACAAAATCTCCAGGCAGCAGTCTCCTTCTGAAGCTATACATCCTAGTTACGCTTGTAGGCTATTGACAGCATACGAGTTATTCGTTTTGTGAGCGGGCTGCGCCGAGCTCACGCTCCGAGACTGTGTACTGGCGAGTGTGTCGGTAGCAGAAAGTATGCACACAGCAACAAAAAAGCAAAGCCTTGGGTTTATACCGTCTTTAGACATTACCCTTCTTTATCGACAGACTTCGCAGCCGGCAGTTAGAGTACAGGAAAATTACGGGGCCAGTGCAACGATCCTACTGACTCTAACTAACAAGCACTGCCTAGCCGAGGTTCGAACATACGATTACTGGCTTGTTAGACCAGCATCGTACCTTACACACAGCAACAGCGCTGGTTGTTCGTTATACACTTGCATTAGTGGAGTAAGCGTAGGATGCTATGCTTCTCACACTCGCTCGCGTATGGGTCGGCATCGTTCGCTTCTCGCTCGAGTTGCAACATTAAGTTGTAGTAACTTATTTATGACTATTTCTATTCATTAATAGGATGGGACGGACCGCACCAGCGAACAACACAGCGACCTAATGCAAAATATATCATAGATTTTTTTTGCAATCCTGAGGCTCTATCAAAAGTATATAAAATATGCTCCCTGTACGTTTACTGCGAATCCAAGATACCTCCTTGGTCTTTAATCTGCGAAACACGTTCAATCAGTGTGCTATCAGACTCATATTGAAACAGGATCGGGTATCTTTTCCTGGAAAATGTGATTATTGAGCATTTCTCCGGGTTCACCAACAAATGGTTCACATCGCACCAAGTGTCAATGGTCTCGAACTGACTGTGAAAAAAGTACCAATCGTCAGTCGAGCGGATCTGGAAGAACATTTTAAGATCATCTGCATACGATAGCAGCAAAAAGTAGAAAAATCAGAGGGCCTGGGTGGTTTCCTTGAGGAATACATGAAGAGGTTAGATAGCTATCGGACCAACAATCTCCAATGGCTACCATCAACTGTCGATTGGACAGACATGAGCGAAACCAGTGCAAAAGGTTATCGCTAACGCCCAGTCTATACAGTTTGGTAATTGCGATGTCATGGTTTATAAGACACCTGTTTGAGAACGATGGATGGGCCATACTTTCCGTTGTGTATGATGTAAGACACAAGCCATGTTGATCGGCACTTAGGTATTGTAGCTAATTAATTAAAACGATGTTTATTCGTGAGCTACTCGCTAATAATATATTTTACAATGATTGTCATCCTTATATAAACTTCTACTCTAAGCTATGCCTACTATATCTGCTACAGTTCGGCCATCCTGACAAATTACATCGTCCTCGATGTACATCATTCCTGTGTTTTCATAATTTAATATTTGCAGAATGGTCTTCGGGCATCGGGATGCAAAAAAATAAGTGAAAATTTATCAATTCTTCTTCGGAAGCTAATTCGTCCTGCCATATACTAGAAGCTCTAGAACTCACAATCGTATTTGTGAAATCACATCCAACTGCTCCAACAGTTATGTTGATTCCACTAGACGCTGCTCCAACAGCGCTTCTGACTGCTCCAACAGTCATGCCAGCAGTCGCACCAACGGATCTGGTTTCTTCACAAAAAATAGTCTCCGTAGTTTCAATCACTTTGACGACGAATTCAACTGCTCCAACAGTTGCGGTGATTTTACTAGTTGTTGCTCCAACAGCGCTAGTCTCGCTTTTGATAGCTCCAAGAGTCGATCCAACGGCTCTAATTTTTTTATAAAAACTATTGCTTGTACTGGTAATTTTGCTCCAAATGGACATGTTCCTTCGTACATCATGGGAATACACCACTAGAGATGGACATTCAGTCATTACAGAAGGTACTCCATCAGGGCCAGAGTTGAAGGACGTTTTGAGCAAGGAAGCGGCCGTTGAAATCTTCTTGACATTAACATCAATGACACTTAGAGTCTGACCATAGATTGGAGCATTGCTTACTGCAACGGCAACACGGTCAACGCACAATACCTCGTTGCGGGAAATACTTGCCAACTCCCTGGATAGCACGGTATATATTGTGAGGCGCGGTAGCAATTTTCCCGTTGTATTTCATTGGCCACTGACTCGCCTGTATAAGTGGTTTACTCTCGCATAATGGAGTTTTAGCGAAAACGTGCGATACTTGGCGAATCTCCGCAATACTGCTCTTCTATGACTTCAGTTTGTACAAATCATTATTGTACCAAGAGGGTTGAACAGTGTTGCGGTGACTTCTTTTCGGGACGTGCAGACCTATAATATATGTGAAGGTATGCACCGCAGCTTCGACGTCGTCGGGGTCAAGTCCACTACCTCAGGCTGGAGCTTAACCTTGGGCTTGAGCTTGACCTTCAGCTTAGCTTGGGCTTGGACTTGTACCTAGACTTTAAATTGGACTTGGTCTTGGATTAGGACTTGGACTTGGACGTAAACTTGGCCTTGGACTTGGACCTCGACATGCAGTTGGACTTGAACTTGTACCTAGACCTTGAATTGGACTTGGTCTTGGACTAGGACTTGGACTTGGACATGGGCTTGGCCATGGACTTGGACTTGGACTTGGACGTAAACTTAGCCTTGGACTTGGACCACGACATGCAGTTGGACTTGAACTTGAACTTGGACTTGGACTTGGACTTGGACTTGGTCTAGGACTTGACCTTGGACCTCGACATGCACTTGAACACTTGAATTTGAACTTGGTCTTGGACATGGACTTGAACTTGAACTTGGATTTGGACTTGGATTTGGACTTGGACCTCGATCTGCATTTGACTTAAACTTGAACTTGGATTTGTACTTGGATTTGGACTTGGACTTGGAGTTGGAGGTCGAGTTGGACTTGGACTTGGACTTAGATTTGGACTCGGACCTCGATCTGCATTTGACTTAAACTTGAACTTGGACTTGTACTTGGACTTGGACTTGGACTTGGACTTGGACTTGGACTTGGACTTGGACTTGGACTTGGACTTGGACTTGGACTTGGACTTGGACTTGGACTTGGACTTGAACTTGGACTTGGACTTGGACTTGGACTTGGACTTGGACTTGGACTTGGACTTGGACTTGGACTTGAACTTGGACTTGGACTTGGACTTGGATTTGAACTTGAACTTGAACTTGAACTTGGACTTGGACTTGGACTTGGACTTGGACTTGGACATGGACTTGGACTTGAACTTGGACTTAGATTTGGACTTGAACTTGGATTTGGACTTGAGCTTGGACTTTGACTATGACTTAGAATAGGAATTCAACTTGAACATGGGCTTTTTGTTTGCACTTAGACGTAGACGTTGACCTAGTCTTCACTATTAATAGTTGGTCTATATTCCTCCAGCCAGGCACACTATGTAGCAGAATCAGATGGGTGCCTTGTACGGAAGTCTTCTCAGCTACAATATCTAAACCGGATTATCACAAGAGGTATCTAACTTTGTTTGGTGAGGTACGGCTGATCCCAAGTAACAATGTGAGTTTTATTGTACTCTTATGGTGGTCTTCAAGACCAATTTTGGTCTTAAATGCCATCATAAGAGTGTCATAAAACCCAAATTGTTACTTGGGATTAGTCGCGTTACTTTGTCCGAAAAATCGTACTCGTACCGTTATCTGCCATAGCTGGTCTTGTTCGACTGGATTGAATGATGCTTTAAAATTCATCGGATTTGTCGGATAATAAAAAATTACTTTGTGTGGCGTGAGCTCTTGTGAAGCTCGCTTGAGAATTCGCCACGAATCCTTCTGCTATTGATGACTTGTGCTTACCGGCGATTTTGAAGGTCTTACTCGAACCGTACAGTACGTACAGTGACCCGATTTCTTGTTTCACTTCCTGGAGAGCGGGTGCTGGGACTTCTTCACTTCAATTCTTCAATGGGTATTCCCAGGTTAATTTATGTTCCGCTTTCTTCTGCAAGTTCACCGTTAAGGCTTTCATTGAAGAACTAATTTCACCTGTCGACCACGTTGCGTTCGTTTGTGATTAGATTCCCTTTCTCGTCCCTACACATGTCAGGTATCAGTGGGTAGCCCTAACGAGCCTCCTTCATTTTTTCGTAAAACTTGCGCGTGTGGTTCGCTCAGTTCAGTTGTCTCAATTCTTTTCGATCTCTGTCCTCCTTCTGGTGCTATTTACACCTCAGGATCGTGATCAACTGTTTTTTGCGCTCGATGGTATTTGGTCATGTTTTCCCTAGTGGCAATGCTCAGATAATTTTTCCAAGCCATTTTTCCGATCATTTCGTACATTTTGGAGGTCGTCACTTAGTAACGCGGTAGCGGTCCTCCGATGACCGAACGTGATCTAACCCAACCATTTTCGAGGTTCGAAGCACCTTACTCCTCGGATAAAAGTGCACGTAGTTCTTAACAGATTGCGGATTATCTAGTTACCTAATGTTTAGACGAGGAGGCCGGCTCTAACGTGTCTACCACACGGCTCACAGTTTTTAGATCATATATACTGCTCCTAATCCTAAGTGATGGACAGGATCTATATCGTAGGAAAAGTTTGCTCTTGATGTTAGAAAAGAACCGGCCATCTACGAGAACATGGTCAATCTTGTTCGTTGTAAGTTAGTTAGGTAATCTCCAGGTGGCTTTGTGGATATCCTTGCGTGGGAATTACCTGGAGTACCAGGAAGCTGTGAAGTTCATATATCGTAGGTCGTAGTCGTACGTGTCGGTATGGCTAGCAAAGCCTTGGGCATAACCGTCTTTAGGCATTACCGTTCTTTATCGACAAACTTCGCAGCCGGCTGCTAGAGTACAGGACAGCTACGGGGCTAGTGCAACAATCCTCCTGACTCTATCTAACACTACTGCCTAGCCAAGATTCGAAAATACGAGGACAGGTTTGTTAGACCAGCATCATACCTCGAAGTTAACTGGGCGGGTCTAATCTTACACTAATGCAACCAATTCTAGCAAGCATCCTGGAAAATGACAATTGCTTGAATCAATCATTTTTCTTGTCAACGGCCAGGCCAACAGGCGCAGCATGTACCGCTGAGAGAATTTCAAGAAATCAAGTGGAACCAAGGTTAGTCAAGAGAGGTTTTCTGATGTTCCAATTTATTTTTCACCCCCGCTGGGTTACCCTTGACGATCACCGAAATTTTCACGGCGGAAACTGTTGAATGTATAACCAACATCGATGGTTGCTAACCAGTCGTTCCGCGCACTTCTATTCTACACTATTCTACTGTGAAAACTAGATCACCTATTTTAACTCACCTTGAGTGGAACCAGAAATAATACCTAATTCCATTGAACTCCTTGAAATCAAGGGGAAGGAAGAAAGCGTGGACCTCCCGTACCAAACGCTTCGCATATAGATAATGATTTATTTTCAGTCGTTGGGAGTATCTTTGCTTATAAAGGTTAAGTAATATTCCGGACCCTCGGGGATGAACTAATGGCATTTAGACCAGAAGCCAGGCTGCAATAGGCCAACGATATAACGTCTTATTTCGCTCTCTAAAAATAGATTAGACCAAAAATATAAATAACTAGAAGACCCGGCAAACTTCGTACTGCCACAAATTGGGCTAAATATACGATATGTGAACTTCAGATGAACTCCTGCTGCGTTTTAGAAAAAGGGATATTTTCTAGGTATAAGTCAAGTTTTGCCGTTGTCTAAGGAGTTCTGCGTTTGGTTTATTAAACGGTGGGATTTCAGAGAATGTCTAAATTTAACAACTGTATTAAGTCATTAGTAAGAAATGCATATCGGTGTAAAAGTTGGTTTGCCAATCCCAGCAATATCAACAGTCGTGTTTGTGGTAGTTGCATTGAGTCTTGTTTTATAAACTCTGCTGGTTAAAAATAGTAATACTGGATGTTAATATATTTGTTGTAAAATTTGGAACGACGGCTAATATCGTCGGCTGCAACTTTGTAATTTCTCGATAATTTAAGGGCCAATTTTGTATTCTGATATGTATTCAATATCAATAGTCATCAGATTTTTTTTTTTTTTGATTCATAAATCTATTGATAAGAATTACCCAAAGGAATTGCATCGCTGAATCTCGATAACTGTTATTCTCAATTCTCAAAACAAACTAAATTTTATTATTCCACAAAATCAATTGATCGCTGTATTGTTCCTTTGGTAATTCACGCACTAAAACAATTTAACATAAAAGTGTCATTTTATAAACCTTTTTACACTTCTAAAGAGTCTAATACGAAATGAAATCGACTGAAAGTTAAATACGATTGTTTTTTGTTTTGATTATAGTCACTTTAACCAGCTTGGGTCATTCGTGACTTCTGCGGGGTTGGGATTTGAACCCGGGTCCTCGGCGTGAAAGGCGTGAATGACAACTACTACGCCGGGACTGATCCCTTAAATACGATGTATAATAGTTGCTTCGTTCACTATTTTTTTAAAACTCTAAATCATATGCTCTTACTGTTGATTTATTAGCTTGATATTCAGTTAAACCGAATATGCTCATAATCCGTTAACATATGCAAAATGTATTCTTCATTTGACGATTGGGAAGTGGCAATTCAGTGAATTTAGTGCTTAAACCTTTTATTAACCTGCATCTTCTGGCTACGCATCCGATGTAAAAAGGAATAAAAATGATTCGTGTTTGTTTCATAAATTTGATAAATGAATGAACGAATGAATGAAATCAACGAATCTTATTGCTGACACTTTAGGCTTGAGTTTAGGTTGATTAATAAGTTGGACCTATTGATTGGTTATTTTCTGAAATTGTAAACCCCCAAAATGTTTAATAGCATTGTTAGATGTGGCGATTCCAATGAAGGTAACCACGTGTTTGTTTGAATACGACAACGGTGCTGCAAAAAATCGTACGATGATCATAGCAGCCAACGACATGGCGCATACAATGCGTTGCGGGTTTTATATGGAAAACTAATTTTTCGAGTTTTCCTATCTTCCGAGTAAATTTTTCAACTTTTCTCGCCGTAAAAACATAGCAGTGGTGGAAACGAACACAATAAAGAAAAGACGGCTCAAATCGGACGCTCCGTTCTCAAGTGATGCGCGGTCGAACTTTTTCACTTCCATTTTTATATATAAGATATAACACTTGAAAAATAAAGTCGTGTGGTTTAATGGTTGCCTAAAACTACAGTTGTAAGGTTAGGAACTAAAAACCACGCGACTCGCACCTCCTAGCTTGGCTACTTAATTATACAAATTGAGGTATTACCAGGTATGACTACTTGGAGGCGCTAGGTAGGGGCTTGAAATGGCTACAGTTATGTTGGGCGCTTTCTCCTAGTTACCTTCTCCATTTCATACTCGGCTGCCTTGTATCTGATTTTGCATAAAAAAATGTAAATAGGCACAATTCAAAATGAAAAATTGACATACATTTTTAATTAGGAACATAAGAAAACTCTTATATATTCTCGTAGAATACGTGTAGGTTTCTCTAATAATAGACACAAACTTGCAACTAACTTACTGACTAATAAGACTGATAATCCTCAAATGGGAGTTTTTGAAACAATGACCTCATTCTACATACTTTCACACTGCAAAAATTGTATTAAATGTCGACAATGCTGAAATACTCAAATTAGAATCTTCTGAAACACCATACCTACATGTTCGGCACGCCTCGCATTCGGTGTGGGCGTTATCTCTAGTTTAGTTTGCATACTGCCAAATTAGCTCCGACTGCTGTTCTGCATTGCAACCGAAAAAACACAACTACATATATGAAAGGATAATGAAGACATTAAAAATGTCAACCATTTGAGAGAAATTAGCATAACAGTTCCATTTAAACGAACTAGAACAAAAAAAATCTCATTCAGGGGATTAGCATTAGCTTGTCGCGTTTGCTTTAGAATACATGCATAAATATATCGGATTATTTTCTTGATAATAAGTTTTTTTTCTAATCTCCAGATCTAATGCTACTCTTAACATTTAGTATCTGACTATATTTGTGCAAAAGGGAAACAATGTTTTGATATTCATTGGCTTAATGACAATGGTCTTCTATTTTGTTGACTACATCCTGTGGTTGTCAGCTGCCTCTTTAAGCAAAAATTTACACGACGGTTAACTTCTGAAATTAGCATCATACCTATTTGAGGCCAATGATCAGTTATCTATTTGCGTTCTGTATAATACATATAGGTTTTTGTTAATTAAAATTCAAAGATGGGTTCGAATACTTATTCCCTATTTTAACCTAATCATTGCTTTCAAGCTTTTCTGCATTCGGCTTTTTTCAAATTTTTTTATAACTCTGTATTCAATTTCAATTCGTTATTTTACGTTTTCAATTTTACTTTGCGGTAAAAAAAACCTCACCTAACAACCTCCAACCGCACACCATCAGCTTTAAACCGTGTAACCGTCGTCGCTGGACCTGGCCAGTTTGGGTCGATGTGTTGTGATTCGTTTTGGGGCTGTTTTCTGGTGGAACGGGTGAAAATCCGCTATCATCGCTCGTGAGCGGTTTCTTTTGCTGTCTCATGTCTGATGGAAATCTTCGCGAACAACACGAAAAGTACGGCGGAAAAAACGCAACACAAAACAAGAGAAGGGATTGCCCGGATCTGGTGTACAAAATACGTTGAAATCCGAATCAAGCCGGTTGATGCTATTCTGTTGCTTACGGGTTCGTTTTTTTTCTTCTCTGCCATCTCCACCACCACACAACTTGGGCTGGCATTTCCTTACGCTGAACATTTTATTTCGGCACAGGGAAATGGTTGATGCCGGAAAAGCAGTGATGCGACGGGCCGGATGATTATATGCACCCAACTGCGTGTCTGTGGCGAGGGCGGTCCGACAAATAAATTAAAACTGTCCCTTCCGCTCCGGCTTGGATTAGTGAATGTGCAGAACATCCCGGAATTTATAATTAAAATTAATAATTAAAACAACATTTTTACCCTGTTCCTTCTGCTATCCAAGCCTAGTGAGCGTACGGCATTCCTAGCAGATTTGAGTGGGGGATTGATGATGCCCGGCAGCTAGGATATAGTCGAAATTTAAGCCCCTGTTTTGCGGCCTAGCAAAACTCGCGCGAGCATGAAAATCACAGGACCGTAATATATTTGCTGGCAGCAGCAGCATAAATAGTTCGCCCGGTCGAGGAGGATTCAATGATGAGCCGAAAATTGGCTCGGCAGCAAAGGCAAACACTATTTTGCATAACAGAAAAATACAGCGTAATAGTTGTTGTAGAATCGTTCGTTAGCCGACTGGAGCTGAGCGCTGCGAATCGAACGGAACATAACGGCAAAAGTGGGAGGATTTGTGCAAATTTTAGTAGTTGTAAAATACTAACGAGTTCGTACTCGAAAATTATAAAACTTACATTTTTATTTTGTCAGTAAAACATTGAAAGTTTCTTAGTTTGTATCATTGTTATGTTAAGGCTTTTATTCGTTGGGCACCCTTGGATTCAGGAACGGTATTTTGGGCTGCGTTATAATGACAATTAAGAGTTCATTTCTCTGACTTTATCCAATCACGGTGAGTCATTCAATTGTTACTTCGCGTAAATCAACCGAGCGAGGCTACCAATCAGGACGACTCTGGCAGTCTGGAATTTTCATCATTATTGTGATAAATTGTACCGCAGAAAGCCAATCGCACATCCACAGCCAACAGTCAATTGGTAACAGTTTGATGTATGCTTATTTGTGTTCCGTGCAGGCACAATTTATGAATGCATATGATGCACGGGCAAGCAGATAAGCAAACAAAAAACTTTTTTCGGTAATAATTTGTTTGCATTGCCTCAAAATTGCGTACATTGCAAACTCGTTTTCCAAATGTTTTTATTCATTAATAATTCATCGTGTGTCGCGTCTGTTTACCTGTGTGAGTAGTTTATATGCCTTCCAGTCACTAGTCACAGACCATTTCACCGTTGTGTTATCAATCGAGTAGAAATCGAATCAATTTATTATTCCACTCTATTATCGTTGATCGTTCCGGAATGAAATATATCTGGCACCTACTTGGATGCTCATGATAGCCGGAATGCGGACAGGGCACAAGCAATCGAGGAAAAAAAATACATAATGCTACGATTGCCATTTCCCGTCGATGATGCTCGGACAACGAGGGACCAGCTTCCGATGAAGGTTATTCCTTCGTCCTTAACATATTTAACTGCCAAGAAAATTGATGGGAAAGCATAGCAAGTGAGAAAAAACACGTCTCCCCGGATGACAAAATCATCGTCTTCACGATTAGTTGGAAGTTTTACTGAACTATGAAGTGCGTGCAGTAGCAAATAAGTGACTACCTACTGTTTACATTAGGGATTTATCGATTATTACAAATGTCATCAGCTGTATGAGGTAAATCATACAGCTCTAACACTGATTAACTTTGAAATGAATGGACAGCTGCAGCACTATGTTGAAGAACTATTTTTATGGTATTGGAATGTTGGAATATTTTGTGAATGTGGGTCAACAGTTCCAGCCCAACTGATTTCAAACTGTTGGTAGCGAAGAGCAGAAAATGAGAAAGGTGACTAATTTTAATCGATAAATAGCTTTCTGATGTTGCCCAACCTGTACTGACTTCATTCCTAAGTTTTATTTATTTTGCAGAACGCGAATAGCTACGAACTCTACTTCCTTAAAATAGACTACACACTGATCATAAAACTTGGTTTATAGTACGAAAACGAACGTTTGATTTACGAATTCTTTCGTTGTTTTCTACCACGAAGTAGGGTAAAGAACTAGTTTTAAGCAGTCTAAGCGGGTCACTGATTGTTTTACCTTATTACAAGCGATGGGCTGACTAAGTGGGGGATATCAGCATACCAATCTTCTTGCTATCTTTAGTTCTTCAAGCTGTTACCATTGGAAGACACTATTGTTGAGCTAAACTTTTGATTTTTCGCTTTAAAAGTTGGAGCGGCGGAATTAATTTTGAACACACCGAACCCATTTTCACCCGCAAGGTGCTATTTTAAGCAATGCTGAAATCTGAATTTTTTTACGTCCCGTTAAAAAATCCCTAGAACTTTTCCCCCTATTCAGTAAGTTCGCGTTCCTACTAATCGGCATCTGATGCGTAATCGGCATAGCGTATCGGCATAGATGCGTAAAATGCCATCTGTCTAAATTGTTTATCGGGGCATACACTCACCGCACCGTTCGGCAAACGGTATTCGTCGTCTCTTTTATTCTCTGGTGTTCTTATGAGAAACTGCGAGTTTGACGTCTCACTCGCTGTTCATAAGGATGGTGGGAGAACAAAAGAGGTAAACATATAGCAGTACAAACGATCCGAGTACAAACGATCAGAACAGCGTTGTCAAAGCAAATAACATTGAAACACATCGTTGCTTTATTAAATCACTGAGAAAATCTTCGAAAATTATTGGAAAAGCTGTCTTCTGTGTTGTTTTTAATAAAGAAAAATTAATTATGAACATACATTTCTCTTGAAAGTATTGAACCACGTTTTCACCATAGGAGGTTTCAGGTAATTTCAAACTTAAAATTCTTATTTCCAGAACCGAAACAGTGTCTTGGCAACACGATAGTTCATCAGTTGTGCTGCAGCTGCTGCTAGTGGTGAACAGGTTCCGTCAATTCAGAATTTGTTTTCAGTTTTGTTAGAAAATAATAAAACTTTTGGCTAGTGACAAAGCCTTAGATAATAGAAAAAAGAGACTGAATAATATGGTATGTGACAATTGAGTGCTTGACTTTCAGAGTGGTTGTAATCAGTGCTGAAAATTTGATGAATTCGTTAGTAGTTAGTAGGTGGCGATTGCTGAAAAGCAGCTGAAAAATGTACGTTTTTGGACAACAAATTTTAATTCATCATATTTATTGTCGGAAACCCAGTAAATTGTGTTTGTGTGAATCAAATGTATGGTTAAGTGATTTGTGAAGATGATCCTATCAAAAGATTTTGAAAATATGAATAAAAAAGTGCATTTTCAGATCATTTATGTTCAACTGATTAAAATAGGTAACACTGCTTAACTCGTTCCTTACCCTAGATTCGTAAAATCAGTCCTGAATGTTTCGTAAATATTAACAAAGCTATATTCGTTCGAATTATTGCATTTTACAAAACGATTCGTAGATTTTACGAATGTGCGAAAAGGCTCTTGATAAAAAATAATACTAGATTTCTTTATTTTCCGATAGGTGTCAGTATTATACATTACCAACACCTATCTAAAAATAGCGAAATCTTTTTTATCTCCGAAAAAAGCAGATTTTATCGGGAATCGAGCTGAGCTTGTTTGTCATACTTCTTTACGAACAGCCATTTTTTACTATTTAATTTCTATAAAAAATTAAAAATAAGGCCATTGCAAATAATTTCAAAAGTTTTTGCCACCCCCCACCCCTTAGAAATTGACTTGAAAAATCGGGGGGGGGGGGGGGGCAAAAAAATAATTTGCCTGGTATAAGTTAATTGTTTTTTCATAAAATCAATTATCTGTGGGTTCTACAGCCTGAAAAACTCGAAAAATGTGTGTACGAGTTGAGTTAATGCTTCTAGCACGAAACAAAAATGGAAATTCGAACAACGAAATTTTTCGTTTTTGTCTTTTTTCGTAGATTCTTGCATGAAAAATAATAACGTATATATTAAAAGCAAGAATAGATTTGATTTTCACGTTTAAACTTTAAGTAAAAATGCCTAAAATCTATATTTTTTGCTCGATTAAAAAATTCTCTGCTTTTTTTCGCCCCCCCCTTCAGTGGTCCAACACCAGAGGGACAAAAACTTTTTAAAATAAAATAAAACGGAAAATGCAAAGGAAGGATATAAAAGGAAGATTAAAAAAGGAAGATTAAAAAAGGAAAGATAAAAAAGGAAAAGGAAAAGGAAAAGGAAAAGGAAAAGGGAAAGGAAAAGAAAAAGGAAAAGAAAAAGGAAAAGGAAAAGGAAAAGGAAAAGGAAAAGAAAAAGGAAAAGGAAAAGGAAAAAGAAAAAGAAAAAGAAAAAGAACAGGAAAAGGAAAAGAAAAAAAGAAAAGAAAAAGGAAGAGGAAAAGGAAAAGTAAAAGGCACAAAGGCAAAGACAAAAGCAATGGAAATAAATCAAAGGCAAAAGGAAAAATAAAATGACTAGGTAAACTGAATGGAAAAGGAAATGAAATAGCAGATAGTGACAAATGGAAGGAAATAACGCAAATGAGAAGGAAAATGGAAAAGGAGGAGGTAAACAAAAACAAAAGAAGGTGAAAAAAGAGATGGAAAAGTAGAAAGAAAACAAAAGGATGAAATGATATACAGTAATGACCCGATTTTGTCACCCCCATGATGAATTTAGAGGTGACAAAAACGGGACAGTGACAAAATCGGGTATTTTTTCAATTTTTATGTTTTTGCAGATAACTTAGAACGAACTACATATATTTCATTCTAATCACTTTTAGGACCTTTCGCACTTCCTTCTACCTCTCTGTGGACATTTGTCACCTGTGCTGTGAGGTCCCACAAGTATGAAAACACGCGTTTTTTAATTGCGCCGAAATGGTTGATTATACTGGTTGACTATGTTCTGAGAAATTTCACAGCGTAAAAAGCTCTTTCTTATGGTATGAACGATTCTTTGATTAACTCCCCTAAAAGTAAGATAGAAAATTTATTTTTCAAGCAGTAAGAGATAGAGTAAAACAATGTTCTACAAAATTTTTGAGAAGATTATTATAAAAAACTTTGCCAAAGAAAGTGACCTTCTAGCTATTATAGTTGTGGAGAAAAGAAACAACTTTTGTGGAAACTCCACAAAAATCAACACAGTTATTTTCACAGTGTTTTAACACACTTGACATGTTTGAAAATGATTTTCAAACTAATCTTTTGATAAATCAAAACCGTGACAAAATCGGGTAAAAAACGTGACAAAATCGGGTCAAAATCGTGACAAAATCGGGGGTGACAAAATCGGGGAGTGACAAAATCGGGGAGTGACAAAATCGGGTTAGCACTGTCGTTGATAGAACATATACAAAATACAAAATACAAAATACAAAATACAAAATACACAAAATACACAAAATACACAAAATACACAAAATACACAAAATACACAAAATACACAAAATACACAAAATACACAAAATACACAAAATACACAAAATACACAAAATACACAAAATACACAAAATACACAAAATACACAAAATACACAAAATACACAAAATACACAAAATACACAAAATACACAAAATACACAAAATACACAGAATACACAAAATACACAAAATACACAAAATACACAAAATACACAAAATACACAAAATACACAAAATACACAAAATACACAAAATACAAAATACACACGCCGACGACGACGCAAACCACAGAACCACAACTACTGGATACCAAGAAGGTCATAATTGAACAAGTCTTTTTTCTCTACATACAATATTCGCATCCCGTTTTCGTCGATAATGATGCCAGACCACAACCGTGCATCAAATGGGTCTTGATGCTAGACAGCTACGAATGTGCTCTCGTAAAAAATACGAACCATTCGTAATAACAACATTTGCGGTAGACAATAAACCTACGAAAGTTATTAAATGGTACGAAATTATTTACACTGAAGTCGCTTTTTACGCGTTTTTTTTACGCGACTATTTTTACGCGGTTTTAGGAATTTACGCGGTTTTTTAACGCGGTTTTCGGAATTTACGCGGTTTTTTTACGCGGTTTTCGGAATTTACGCGGATGTGCTCAAAACGTCTATTTTTTCGTGTAGTGTTGAAATCCACAAAGTTTTTTTACGCGAAATTTTGGTTTTTTTTTACGCGGTTTTCGGAATTTACGCGGTTTTTTTACACGGTTTTGATTTACGCGGGACGTATCCTGCGCGTAAAAAGCGACTTGAGTGTATATCAGCTACGAATATAGTTTTACGAATGATTTTACAAAATAAATACGAAATTATATTCTCAGTGCACTGCGATTTCTCTGTGCTGCGATATCAGTCTTTCATCTAGCAACTCCTATCCTTACCTTCACATAGTACCAGCTGAGATACGAGTAACCAAGGAAAGATTAGGTAACTAACCCCAAAAGGAACTTGGCCATATGCTGTTCCCCAAGTTGAGAGCTACTAAAAATGATGTTTGAACTCCTTATTGGGGACGGCTGATCATCGTGCTCGTATCAATGTGGTACTTAAAACAGTGCTCTGCACGGTGGTACTCTAGGTTAGTGCTGCACGCAATGCGAACCACCACCATAAAAAGTAATACGCAAACTATTGTACCTTGCAGCAATTTTACGAGTCCTACGTAAATCCGTCTTTTAATAATAACGATCCTGTACTTACTAAATACACTGAAACTATGCTTGTCAAGCAAGGAGGAGTGCAGTGGGGAGGCAATAACGAAAAACTGATGGTTCAAATTACTAAATTGCAAACATGTGTGGTAAACGCAGAAAATAACCACGCTAATAATTTTCGCGTGGAACTCTAAATAGGTGGAAACTCCGCAATACTAGTAACAAACAAATTAATCCTTGAATGTGTGAGAATATACGAGCGGACCTGCAATATAATTATTATCAACGTTCATGTCCACGTGGTTAGTAATAAAGGCTGGATAACGCGTTTCATCGGTGCTTCATTTACATGCAGGTGTAAAGTCGACCCCACAATGGTCCTTAGCCTCTTATCCAGCAACTCCTTTCTCTGTCTCATGGCACCAACCAGAATACGAGCAACCTTAGCGGAGACCCATAAACTCAGGTGGAAACTAAGGTTGTACACCGACAGTGAAGGAGACACTCATGCGAAAACTGAGTGTGGAAACGAGGAATAATCTAATCAGCCTTGAGCGTCTGTTCCCATGTCAGGGCGGCTCTTGATGGCTTGTCGATTCCTCAACCCAGTTAGTGGTTGTAAAGGGTGTTCCACATCAAATTGCATCACGGGAAAAGCGCTGTAGAGAATTACCTACACTGAGAAAAAACTTCGTATAGTTTCTATGGGTTCCACACATGGATGTTTGCAATGTGCCCAGTATTTAAACTTTATGCGCCAAACAGTTATCATTTATGTACTATTAACAGTTATCAGTAAAATTCGCACATACTATTCACATGCGTTTATTTTTTATGTGTAATTCTGGGCGGATTGTGTTTATATGTGACACATGATGATCATATGGATTTTTACTATTTACTATTAGTTATGTGCACATTATTTTGAGTGTAGTAGACCGATCCTTTTCAAACTTTCAGATCAGAGAAAATATCACCCGTGCTTTTGGCATATTTGATTCATTCAATTTCGATACCATATCCGAATGCTGTCGCCTTACGCTTAACTCCACTCATAAGGTTCTGAACAACATCTGGCTTCTGCTTTTTCTGTACGGAAACCAACTTTTTCTTCATGTCTTTCTCAGATTTGACCACCTTGGGATGCTTTCGACGTGCCTGCTTCATAATAGAATAGCCCAGTATTTTATGATGGCCTTTAGTTCCGGTGCGTTGGTGGGGAATGGTTATCTCCTTAAGTATGAAAACGACCCTATTGGCTTCGTACCACTACAAGATATCCTTTGAATAGTGGCACGAAGCTAGATCTGGCCAGAAGATCGTAGGACCCTCGCGTTGTTTCAACAGAGAAGGCAGATGCTTCTGTAGCCACTCCTTGAGGTAGATCGTGGTAGATCTTCCCGTTTACAGTCCCGGTAGTCTCGAACGGCGCACTCCGCTTGCTTCATGACTAGATCACTTGCCAAATCCTGTTTTCTTGGCGAACTTTGAAAGTTTCTGCCTCCTAACTTCCGCCGGAAAATCAAACTTATGCATGGCGGTAAAGAACAGTAACCCCGGAATCAGCTGGAAGCCCGTCTTGACTGTTCTATACTCAGAGTTTCGTAGTAACGTTTAATCACACGACTCACCGTTGACTGCACGATTATTTTCGAGTTGTTTTCCGATGTCCCGATGAGAGAGTTCAGTATTTTGCAGGTGCTTATGCAAAAGCAATTCGCGACGGTGCTTTTCGGGTGACGCCATTTTTTCTAATTTTCGAAAAACTGACAGCGATAAAAATACAGTGTATTATTATTATTTATTTATTTATTCATTTATTTATTTATAGACTCTTTAACTAAAATACAGCGATAAAAATACAGTGCATTATTATTATTTATTTATTTATTTATTTATTTATTTATTTATAGACTCTTTAACTAAAATACAGCGTAAACAATACACTCTAAACTACTTCTACCCAAATTTTCAAGAGAAATTATCCAATAAGTAGTTTTCTTCAACGTTTTTTCCGTGATGCAATTTAAAGTGGAACACCCTTTACAACAGGTTAGGAGCAGCTCATGAAACCTTTTGATCCAGAGCGGATGGCCGAATTAAGAAACGTGGTGTCTAAAGCTAAGAGATAAGAGACTCGGTAGCGTGGCCCTTGTAAGGTAACCCACCTGAATGCTGAACATACCTTACTACGAACATTTAGACAAATACGGTTCGAAATAATCGGCGTCAACCTAGACGACGAATGGAAACTCGGTACTTGGAACTTCAGTGTTGCTCGAACAGTAAGAACCCGCAAACTCGGCATCGTATCTCTGCAGGAAATCTATCGCAAATGAAAAAAGGTTGGAAGATCTGCAGCTGAAACCTCTAATTTTACCAGAGCGGTGACACTGCGAATGAACTGAGTATAAAGCAGGATCGCGTGGCAGATTGGAGGGTGATCAGCCAGAGAATGTATCTATTGAAGATAACGAACCGTTTCAGTCTGACACGGAACATAAAGGTTGCTATTAGGGATATGAACGCCCAGGTTGGTGGGGAATGTAAAGACCGCTGATTGGGCCACACAGCTTGCACACCGAAACCAACAATAACGGCCAGTGTATAAACGATAACGATAACGGCGGATGGGTAAACTTCGTAGTTTGTTGAGGCCTGGTGATCAGAAGCACCTTTTTCCCACACAAATATATCAATAAAGTCACCTGGAAATCACCTGACCAATGTACAATGAGCCATAGATGATCCGTTTCTTCTCTAACATTACGAAGAGGTGTAGTCAGTGATTAATACCTAGTAGCATTATGTGTGTGCTCTAAACGGTTCATCTTATACGTCAAAGTCGTCCTCTTCGGCTAAACATTAGGCAGCTAGATGACCCGTAATCTGCAGAGCACTACGCGCGAATACTGGAAGTGGCACTACTTTCTTCCGAGGAGTTAGGTGCTTCAACCCTCGAAGACTTATCCTAACGTCTTATGACAAGACCTGCGTAGCATAATTCTTCCATCTAATTCGGTCCATGGCAGCTGGTCTTCAGTTCCGTGGGTACCCAGTGTTCGCCAGATCTCGCTCCATCTAGTCTTGCTACGTCGCTCGCTGTGCCACTCTTCGTCTTGTTTCTACCGTTTTCGATGCGGAAACCATTTTTACAGGATAATTGTCCGGCATTCTAGCAATATGTCCTGCCTAACGTATCCGTCCAGCTTCAACCACTTTCTGAATTCTGGCTTCACCATAGAGACGCGCGAGCTTGTGGTTCATCCTTCGCCTCCATACACAGTTCTCTTGCACTCCGCCAAAGATGGTTCATAGCACCCGCCGTTCCAAAACTCCGAGTGCTTTTAGGTCCTCTTCCAGCAGTGTTCACTTTTGGTGCCCGTATAGGATAACCGGTCTAATTAGCGTTTTGTACAGTGTGCACTTTGTACGGGGGCTCAGATTGTTCGACCGCAAGTGTTTGTGGAGTTCGTAGTAGGTCCGACTTCCGCTGATAATACGCCTTTTAATCTCACGGCTGGTATTCCTAAAACTCATCCCCGTCGAATACCACGGTACTGCCCAAGCGCACTCTGTCGCGCTTGATTCCCCCCACCAGCATATACTTCGTTTTAGACATATTTATCTTCAATCCAATCTTCTTTGCTTCGCATTTTTGTTTGGTGTACTCATCTTCTACCACCACCACATTTGAGTTCTGCCGAAAGCATCCACGTTATCAGTAAAGCAGTTAAATCTACTGGATTAATTTAAAATCGTGCCCCGCATTTAGATCGCCGCTCGTCTTATAACACTTTAAGCGCAATATTAAATTGCAGACAGGAAAAACCATCTCCTTGCCAAAGTCCACTGCGAGATTCGAATGAGTCCGACAATCCACCCGAGATTCTCACCCAGCATCGTATCCCATCCATCGTAGCCACGATAAGTCTAGTGAGCTTACCCAGAAAGCCGTTTTCGACCAAAATTTTTCATAGCTCTTGTCGGTTTACGCTATCATATGCGGATCTGAAATCAATGAACAGGTGATGCGTGAGAACTCGGAATTCGCGGCACTTCTGGAGGATCTGCAGCAGGGTGAAGTTTTGGTCAGTTGTAGATCGACCCTCCATGAAGCCGGCCTGGTAACTTTACACAAATCTTCTCCTGGAAGAGTCGGGTTTGCTGTCTCCATTTTTGTTTGTATCGTTCCACATTCTGACTGGGGGCTTTACGTAGCATTTATACCCGCGCTGCGTTCTTTTCATCCAATATCGGCTGGCACTCCTCGTCAAACCATTCGTTACGTCAATTCAGTGCCACACGGCCTAGGATTGTAATTGAGTAATTGAGAGGAAAAATGGCTGAGAAAAATTAGCTGAGCATTGTCACTAAGAAAAACTTGGCCGAATACTGATGAACAAGCAATCAGTTATCCACAATTCTGAGGAGTAACAAATGCCAGAAGGAAGACAGAAATCGTGAAGAATTAAAACAACTGTTCCGAGCTAATGACGCGCGCAAGTTTTAGGAAAAGATGAATCAAGCTCGTAAGAGCTAAGTACCAAAACTTGCAAGGACGAAAGAGGGGGAAAGAGTGAAATGTGTAAGGACGAGAGAGGGAATCTAGTCACAAATGAGCGTGGGGTGGTCGATAGATGGAAACAGTTCTTCGATGAACACCTCAATGGCTAAGTTCCAGAAGAAGGCGAAACAGAAGTTACCCTAGGAGTGCCCATGGAGATACCCAGCAAACCACAAATCGTATAATAATGTGTGAAAATCATCTTAAATATCGCTAAGCAAACTCGAAATCGTACATAAAGCTTAATAAAGCGCACCATAGTTTACATTTATTCGTACAAAATGATAGTAACTGATTCACATACGATTTTCGTCACAGAATTGTATAGCATTATGGAACTAATCATGTTGAGTCGGATTTCATCGTATACAAATACTTATGGATGTGAATTGTTTTCATATAATTTGCAGTACTGTACGCATGTGCTGGTTTCGTGCATCGAATGCAATTTTTCTAGATATATATCGGTACATATATCAAATTTGTTACTTTGATATACGTACGAAAATGTTTTCTGGGTAGTAATAATGTCTAAGTACCTGATCTTTAAGAAGTCAAACGAGAAGTCGACTTGCAGAAGACCAACAAAGCCGCTTGTTAGGATCGCCTTAAGCAGAACTTAATAAACATAACCGAGAAACGCTAGCAACGGCTCTACACTGGGTTATTTCCAAGATTTGGGAGGAGGAGAAGCTACGGGAGAAATCGATGGGAGAAGTGAATTGTCCCACCTAAAAAAGGGTGATCGGCTCGACTGCTGCAACTATCGCGGCATAACGCTGGTAAACGCCACCTACTCTCTTAGATCATATCACCGACTGGCTGTCACCGATAGCGCAAGGTTTCGTAAGGAATTACCAGGCAGACTTCATGAAGGCTTAGCGCAACTGCGGACCAAATTTTCTCCATCCGACAGATCTTGCAGAAATTTCGGGAGTACAACGTGTCCACGTATGACATCTTTATTAATTTCAAAGCGATACGATCCACTGGATCGATACCTTATGACAAATAGTGTACGAGTACAGTTTTCCGGACGCGACTGTTCAGAGCTACATTGAATCGAGTGATGTGTTCACTCGATTGTGCGCATTTCGGGGACACACTCGAGTCCCTTCGAGATGCTTGAAACAGCACGAGGCACTCCGTTTTTATTCTGACGATGATACAGTCTCTACGCATCATTTGTTCATCAACTACAAAGCTGTATTTGATACCATCAGCCGCAAAGAGCTTCGGAAAATTATGGAAGAGAATGGTTATTTCGCGAAGCCTGGTTAAGGTTATGGTGGATGATACGTATTTTTGTGCGTGGAATTTAGGGTCGAGTTCATTCGAATACCAACGAGCTTTTGTCAAGGTGATGGTTCCTCATGCTTACCGTTCAATATCGCTTTATCGGGTGTTATGAACCTTGCGGACGTGAGACACAATATTCAACATAGGGTATGTTGCTGCTTCGTCGTAATTGCCTATTCCTGTCCTATCCAACACAAATTATTAAAAATATCAGCATTTTTATGACACACAATGCAAAACTAGTTATTACCTTATAGTTTGGTTTGTTGTCTATCATACGCGATCGATACGTGTATAGCCGGATTTGCCCGGACTACTTTTTCTTTCTCGTTTACATAAACACCGTTTTTAATCGCACTACCGACCGGACCGGTCGGCGTGCCAAATTGGACTCCCTTTATTTTCCTAAATTCATTTCACAAAGTTATTTCCTTACTTACTAAAACTCTTTGTCCTAAGGAAACTCCTCCTTCTCGAGGTAGTTCCGTCCTATTCTGCCTAACGGCAGACCTCACGCTCTCCGTTGAGCTTCCCTCTCGCGCATACATTTTAGCCCTTCGCGCGGGAACTTTGTTTTTGTCAACTCGAACAGTTCCGCGCTTCGTTGTTTACCTTAGTCGGCAAAACTGCAATACTTTGCGCAACACCGCATTTGTTGTGGGAACTGTTCGTTGCGGCAGGTTAAGAAACTTCCGCGGTCGTTCCCCTAGAATGTGGAGCAATGCGACAATTGGTTTCATTTAAGTATTTTGCCCTACCGGCGCCGTCGCTCGATCGAGTCACCGACCGGCGCGGGTAATCGAATAAAATGTTAAAGTTAATAATAATATGATTTGATCCAGGATTTCGTCCTTCGGATCCAGGCAGGATTAGTATACGGTAGAGTAGCGGGCAGGGTCGCTACATCTCCCCCCCTTATGAGGTGTTGAGCATCGCTGAAAGAGATGCTCGACAACTGGTGGGTGGTGGGCACTTGATGTGCAACCCCAAGTGAAGGCGAATGGTAAAAACACTCAATAGCGTGTCGGATAACTACCCTTTCCAATAGTGAATACAATATGAATAGACTTCATTTCATTGATATCCGACATAATTTCTGACACTTTTTCTGACATTGACATCGCCATTAGTGACACTGCTTGATAACGTAAGCAACTGTGTTGGAGAGAATTTTCATGTGTACGTATTCCTGTGAATTTCAGCAATCTAGGTAGGTTCTATCGGCGACATCGGCGACCTGTCATCGTCCGGTCCAGATCACCGCAACTATGGTATTCATCTTTACTGTTATCTGAGAGGTTCTGGGGAATGGTGGGAGCGTTGAGCGTGTCAAAAAAAACGGAGATTCTTCCTCGTGTCATCTGGGCAGCTTCTCGGAATTTGGCATCTGGCATCGTAGTAAACCTTCGTGGTATTATCGTCATCGACTGTCTCTCAAAAATAAATCGTCGTCTGCATGCTTCTTAGAAATCGTCGTTCCCGCGGCTTATTGGCTGCGCGTGGTGTATGGCTTGGCAACACTGTGCTTTGCGTTGCTCGATGTACCCCTTGGCTTCAATATACTTTTTCATTACTTTCATTACATTACCTTTTCACTTTTTCGTATCGGCCCCTGGCCTATCATAAACTTTCGTGGTTGTGGTTATAATATTACGGCCCCTAGGCCTACTGGCAGATAAGACTGCGTACTTATAATTGCGGCCCCTTGACCTTCTGCACATATGCCCAAATAGTCGATCGGACTTATGTGGTGCGTAGCGAGGATTCGGCTGGTCTTGTGTAGCGTGACCGTCAGCGTTGTTATCGTCATTGGCATTCACTAGCTGCTTCTTGGTTGTGGTCCCTTGGTTCTCGTCTCCTTCGAATCCCGCCAATCCTTGACGCTCGCGACTCCCCACTCCCACTCCCCACTCCCCACTCCACTCGTCGTCTCAAAAAAAATCGTCTCGTTATCATGGTTCATCTGACATGGAGCCCGTTGGTGTCTTGCGCGACACATCCCCGTGGCTAATTTTCGTCGTCCTCTCGTACTTGTGTAATCGTAATATTCACTTCTTAAAAATAGCACTTCCTAAACGCGTTAACCGGCGGTAACTTAACACGATTTTTTTAGTTTCTCATAAAACACATCGGCTGCGTTCATTTATTTACCTGAAAGACGGTGTTTATCTAAACGGGAAAGAAAAAGTAGTCCGGGCAAATCCGGCCATACAAAAGTGAGCTGAGATCTATTTGAATGCTTTTTATCATTAAAGAAGTCTTACCAGCAAAATTTCGTACATTTTTTCGTGCGACGAAAAAGAAAATATCGACTAATCGTTTTATTTTCCGTCATTCATAAATGAAAATAACTCACGCAAGGCATTGTCGTTATTCTACAGCCAGGAATACTTGCCGGACCTGCAGAAATTTTGCAGAATAACATATGTCATGCCGTCCTACACAAATACATGCGCGTTAGCTCCGTAAACATTGTTGTGATTTTTAGTTCGGACGATGAAAAATGTTGATGGACGGATTTTAAAACGGTACGACGAATTTGAGAAACAAAGTCAGTTGCGTAATTTCAATAATATGCTTTGATAATCGCTTTTTAGTGATTTCAAAGTTCACGAATCGGAAGGTAAGTGTGTTTTAGTCAAATCAGCACAAGAACTTTTGGACTATTAATTAAATCCATCTAACAAATGATGAAAATTAGAATGACTTTAGTTACTACGATGAGAATTAGAAATCAACCCTATCTAATTAAGTTATCTGCTTTGTAGATGACATAATCATTGTTTGCAAAACATATGTGGCGGTGCTAGAACAATACATCAGATTGAAGATAAATATATCCAAAGCGTTCTAAGTACGTCCAAAGTACTACTTAGATAGTAGTGTGCCGATCGATCGACGGCAATAAGTTCGGAGTTGAAAATACTCTTCTTGGTTCTCGATGGTAGGTAATTGTCCTGAATTTTGGACGCGTATTATCAGCGGAAGTTGTACTTACTTCAGGACTTCACAAGGGTACAAGACAAGACTCTCATTAGACCGGTGGTTCTCTACAGGCATGAAACGAGGAAGACACACTAGGAGTAGCTATGAGTGTTCAGAGTTTTCGAGAAGTGTGGAGGCGAAGAACCATGAAATTGCGCAACTCTAGAAAGCATCCAGTCCCGATTTTAAAGGTGATAGTTGGATGAATACGAAAAATTTTGACTCAAATTGTGTAAGTTGCATAATTTTTGTTGCCTAGAATCACAATAACAAATAAAATTACAGTACATTAAACTAAAATTGTTAATAAGAAATAATGTTTTACTAATGCGCAAATGGATAACAATTTGGCCAGTAATTTCATATCAAAGTGAAGAAAATCCACGTATCATTGTCGAAACACCGTTACATCCTGTTTGGTAAACTTTATGAACCGAGCGCATTATGAAACAATGGAACAATTGAGTGCTATAAATGTGGAGTAGCTGTGGTTTCAACAAGACGGCGTAGCATGCCACATCGTACATCTTACAACTGATTTATTAAAACGTATGACGAACAACAAATTTCTCTTAATGGACCCGTAAGTTAACTCCAAGATAATTCAGTTTAACGACGTTGGACTACAGGGTGAGTAGTAATAACTGTCAGTAAAGTAAATGGTTACAAAAATAAGACGCTTGTATAAATTGTAATTTTGTATGGATTTCGTGTAATCCAGTAATTCTCCCTTTTGCTTTAATGCTTTAATCCCAAATCTTCTCCAAACGTTACTTGAAAGTATCCACAGTCAATCCTTTGGTGCTACCTAGTTTACCTAGTATGTAACCTCATGCATAGAAGTCGAAACGATTCAAATCAGGTGTAGAGGCAGGTCACTTTTTCGAATAAATAATATACGGAAAAATTTTCGCACACCAAGCCTGTGTAGTTTTCGCCTGGTGAGACGTTGCAGAGTCTTGTTAGAAGCAGTATTGTGCATTCTTGTAGTGCTTATTGACGATGGGAAACAAATGGTATTCAGAACCCTATCGATGTAATATTTACATCGTTTACATTTCCATTTAGAGTTATAACTATTCACTCTGCACATGGAAAAAACAAACACGATTTAAATAAATTACAAAAGAGCAGATATTGCTCGGTTCTGCTGCAAATTTAATACATAAGAATCTTATATTAAAACAACATAACACCATTCTTAGTTTTACAAGTCAATTGTTTGTTTTGGCATGTTATTTGAAGGTCAACCCTTCATCCTTTCGACGATGCTTCAATCGACCATCAGTCAAAGACATTTAATGTTTTTAATAAACTTTGAACATTTTGCATTATTGCAGCTAGCGGCTGGGCCACCACAATAGATCAAAGAACTGGTCGCAATGGTCCAAGGTCCTCAACAAGGAAAAAAAAGCGGCTGGGCCATTAGCAATTATAATTTTCGTTTCATCAATTCTACAGATGTACAATGAACATGTTAAAAATTTGAAAGAGTGAAAACAACTTTCTCCTATATTTCGGTTTTTGCAACTAGGAAATCTAAAATTCTAATCGCTCTGCTGGAACGAACTAGGTGGAACATGCACTAGGACTGTAATTACCACTTTGAGCATTACCAGGGCGATACGTGCCGCTTGGCTCATAACATGTTGAGTGGGAAAGTAAACAGTTACAGCCGCATCAACAGAACACAGAACAACTTTATCTGTTTATTAAATTTTACAGTCGCAATCAGCAAAAGTACTAATGACCAACGGAAGGAACGACGCCGCCGCTCCGAAGATGTCCCAGTATGCTGCCGATCTGCCGGAGGGCACTACAGTAGTAGTAGGGGGAAGTTTAAACTTTGTTACAATTTTTGCATTCATGATTACGGCAAACAATTTTCTCCGTCTTTCTCCCGGTCAGCGTGTATCGTCCACCAACTCGCCTCCACCCGAGCGGGAAGTGCTGGACCGTAATAAGTACTTATGCTGTACTTCAGCTTCGACTCTGGCGCAAACTGATTCCGGTTTGCCTGTTTGCGCTCGTGGCGAATGTGTATGTGTGTCTATCTATCAGTTTATTTTAGCCATGAGGTGTGGTTTGAGGGGACCGTAATTTTACCACAAGTTTATTTTGAAAGTCTGCTTGAAATCATCTCGATGCGTATCAAATTGATCGGTGAACGCTTGTTTCCGAAAAGTTATTTATTTTTGCGCTGGCGTTACGCGCAATATCGAAAGAAGGTGGAACCAATTCATTTTATTTACAATGAGGAATTGGACAATTTAGTTATAGAGATTTTGTTGTGTAGCCACATTATTGCATCTATGTGCTTGCTTCGAAAATTCCATTTCCATCGTGTTTGAAATCTTTCAAAGTTCACTTGCATAACTTTGCTTTCATGTAGCTCTTTTCATGCTTTTAAGTAAGAGACAAATAACCCTCATGGTTAAATTACCCATAATTGAAAAAAATCAGATGTAATTAGCAAAATTATGAATATTAGTTGTTTTTACATAAGAACGGTTTAGTAATTATACCACTAACTAGATTGCGCAGAATTTTAAAGATCGAACTTTCACCTCACAAGCCGATGTCTCGTACCAATCAAACTCCGCATCGCGTTAATTCCATTTCTCCCCGTAATTTAATCTGATAACAGCTTGCAGATCTACAAATTGAGATTTTCATTCCAATTGTCAGCTCAGCACAGGAAAGCCGTTTCAACAATCGGAGCAACTTGCGTTATACTAATGCAATTTTTACACATAATTCAATCAGTTAACAGCTCGTACGATGGATGGAGCAGCTTTGCTCGGTAGAGCAACGTAAGGCTGGAAGAAGACATAGATTTCAAGATACGGCACAAAGTAATAAGCAAATTGAAAGATTGCTGATGAGTAACGAGCTTTCATCAGACAAGTCAGACAAATGGTTGGATGTTCTGCCTTAACCCTTAGGTGGTGCCATCGCCATCACTGAACATCGCCTGAGAAGGAAGCATACGACGCTCAGAAATGCCTGTGGTTGGCTAAGGGATGATATAGCATATGGTTCACATGCACATCAATCCATCCGATGACATTGCTTCACCGGAGACGAGACCAACCAACTGTCTGGCAGCTAAATTCAGGATGCTCTCAATGAACCAAAACGTGCTCTGGCAGACAGGAAGCGTATCCCTGTGTGTTGACTACCTTATCCGTTTGGTTGGGATGTAAATTCGCGTTTGTTGGGTTTCGGTAAAAGAAGAGAACCTGAGTACCCGAGCAAAGTTAAATTATCTGGAGGCTTACTACCCATAAAATAATTTTATTTTTCCCTTGAAGCTCTTCACCTTTTGGTTCATCATGTTTAACTAATAAATCGATATTATCGTGAAACCTTTATTTTAAGGTATAAATATTATAAAGTTTTGCTCGGGTAGCTTTTCATCCTCGGAGGCGATCGTTTGCCTAAGAAGCGGATGCCGTGTATGACGACAGTGTAGCTATCACAATTGCAGCTGCTGATTTCATTATTGATGCAAAAAGGAGAATGAAATTGAATTTTGCGAATATTTATTCCCAGGCGTGTGATGTAGTATTCAGGCTTGTACTTCCCCATTCAATGCGAAACCAACAGCGAGTCTTTGGTTGGTTGGTACGGTATAGATTTTCGGTCCTACTCGAAAGTTACGAGTTTTGACTGTGCTAAATTTACGGCCTTACAAGTAGATAAAGCGAACACAAAACCACAATAATCAACCGAATTACTGCAACAATACTGTATCGAATGTTCATTGTTGTACAAAGTATCGGTGGCTCGATTGAAAACATATTTTAAACATGACTTTTGAACTTTCCGACTAATTCAAAATGTAACAATTGATTACATAACTGGCGTATTTCATGGTAGCACACAAGAGCGTATCCTACATTCTATTTGAAATTCAATGCCATAGGATTGATCATTTTAACATAATTGAAATTATTCGACGAAAACGAAATTCATCAAAAAATGATAAAATTAAACAGATAACAAAAGTAAAACTTAAAAAACATGGCTATTAAAAAGTAAAATGAAACCAGCAAAATCTTAACAAAAAGCATAACATAAAAATTAAGCTCAATAAATTGTACGAGTTTGGGCCAAAGGAACTCATAAACTGGAATAGTTCAAACAATACTTGAAAATTTGAACTCAAATAAAAGTCTGAACGAAAATTTTTATTTTTCATGAACAAGGAAATGGACATGGAAACCGACATAGAAAGGGATCTGGAAAGGGGCATGAAAATGGACATGGAAATGGACAGATTAGACCAGTCCAGCCACAAGACTTGACCAGACCAGACTAGACCAAAGATCCGACTAGACCAGACACGTTCTGACCAGAATAGAGCAAACCAGACTAGAGATCCGACCAGATCAGAGATCAGAGCAGTGACCAGACCAGACCAAAGACCTGACTACACCAGAAAACAGACCAGATCAGACATCAAATCGGACCATAGACCATACCAGACCAAAGACCCGATCTGACCAGATACTAGACCACACCAGAAACCAGACCAAATCAGACACCAATCCAGACCAGATCTGACCTGATTGGATTAGTAGATTTGACCAGACCAAACTTGACCAAAAACCCAACTAGACCAGAGACCACACCAGGCCAAAGACCGAACCAGACCAGATCAAAGATCCGATCTGGCCAGAAACCAGGCCAGATCATTCACCATGAACCGGTTTGGAGACCAGACTTCCTAAGTAACAATTTGGGTTTTATTCTACTCTTATGATGGTATTTAAGATCAAAGACCCCCATACAACAAAAGAGTGGGTTGAACACATCAGTGACCAGAGCATAGCCAACCAAACCAAACCCCGAACCAGACCAGAGACCGTATCAGACCAGACCCCAGATCAGATCGGAGACCAGACCAGATCAGACCAAAGACATGACACGAGTGTCCAAATTAGAGCAGAGGCCAGGCCGCACCAGAGCAGATCAGAGACCAAACCGGGCCATATAAGAGCAGAGACCTGAGACTAGAGACAACACTAGACCAGTCAGAAATAGAGCTAGAAGAGGATGGGATAGACACACACACACACACACACACACACACACACACACACACACACACACACACACACACACACACACACACACACACACACACACACACACACACACACACACACACACACACACACACACACACACACACACACACACACACACACACACACACACACACACACACATACACACACACACACACACACACAGCACGCGTGCGCGCGCGATGGAGAGAGATGCATCATCCTGGAAGAAGATAACGAATGCTATACATACAAAGACACACGAGAGGAATTCGGCAACTGGTGAGAGAGGAATCTTTGGGTAAATGGCAGCGAGATTGGACCAGGGCCGAGAACGGTAGATGGACGTATAGGTCATACTGGTTTTATCGACCTGGTTGAACAGAAAACATGGGCAAATCAGCAGGCAATACCTGCACCGGTTTGGACACGGCATCTGCCTTTCCAGAATGTGGAGAGGTAGAAGAAACAGCGGAGCACGTTGTCTTCGAACGCCCAAGATTTACATTCGGCGAGAAGCGAGATGTCACCTTTAACCGTGGATAATGTAGTAAACGAAATGTATCGGGAAGAGAGTACAGTGGACTCTCGGAAAAGTTAATCGATTGGGGAATGGGTCGATTAACTTTTCCGAAATATTAACTTTTCTGAGTAGTCCTAAGAGTCATCGAAAATGATAAATACAAAACCGAAAAATATATTCTCGGATACAGGATACACATTTTTAGGAAACTGGAAGTTGTAATGTAAAGAAATATGTAGCAAGATCCTTATGAAATGATACTTAGTTCCTTTCAGTAAATTTAAAACCGTCGGTTATTCTAGTATACTTTTGATTTTTCGTAGCCTACGACAACATTTTGACAATGTTCTTACTTACTTAATTATGTGTCCATGTCCGCCGGTCCGGCAGAACAAAGGGATGAAATCAGAGATCTCCACTGCTGACGGTTACCCGCCATGGCTTTTACCTGTCGCCAGGACAGGTTCTCGTCTACAGCCCGGATGTCGTTTGCTAAGCTCCGTCTCCATGAGCCTCTGGGTCTGCCTCTTCTACGCTGTCCTTGTGGATTCCAGTCGAGTGCTGCTCTGCAAACCTCGTTCGCTCCTTTCCTCAAGGTTTGTCCGATCCACTTCCACCTACGCTCACGAATTTCTGTGGCTATCGGCCGTCGATGACACCGACGATGGAGTTCCTCATTGGATATCCAATTATCAGGCCACCAGGCACGAATAATATATCGCAGGCACCGGTTAATGAATACCTGCAGTTTTTGCGTTGTCTCCACTGAGACGCACCACGTTTCGCAGGCATACAGCAGTACGGATTTAACGTTTGAATTAAAGATTCGGGTTTTCGTACGTAGAGTGATCTGGTTTGAGCGCCAAATGTTTCGCAGACCTGCAAAGGCACCCCTGGCCTTCCTGATCCGTATGGCTATATCAGTCTTGGTACCACCATGGGGCGTTGTTTGGCTACCAAGATATTGAAAGACGGCTACCTGCTCAACTTGTTGTCCCGCTACTGTAAAGTTGGTGGAATTGTTAGTGTTCACTACCATAGACTTAGTTTTCGCTACATTGACTGTGAGACCTGCTGCTTGGGAGCACTCGGAGAGGTCGTCTAACTTGCTCTGCATATCGTTTCAGCGTTGTGCGAGCAAGACAATGTCGTCGGCTAGGTCGAGGTCATTTAGCTGCTCCATCGTTAGAGGATTCCAAGGCAATCCTCGATTTGGTCTACTGTCAATTGCTCCAACTAATATCTCATGCAGCCCTGTCTCACGCCAGCAGTAACCCTTATGGGGTCGGACAAGACGCCGTCGTGCAAAACCTTGCATGAGAACGCCTCGTACTGAGCCTCGATGAGATGGACTAGCTTATCTGGAACTCCTCTACGCCTAAGTGCGCCCCAGATGTTTTCGTAATTGAGTCGGTCGAACGCCTTTTCGAAGTCAACGAACACCAGCAGAAGAGAGTCCTGGAATTCGTTGATCTGCTCCAATATAATGCGGAGCGTTCCGGCCAGCACGGAATCCAGCTTGCTGCCGCCGGAGAGTAGCGTCGATCTTCTCCTGAATCCGGTTGAGGATTACCTTACAGAGTACTTTGAGAGTAATACAGAGCAACGTGATGCCACGCCAGTTACCGCATTCCGTTAGGTCTCCTTTCTTAGGGACTTTGACCAATATGCCCTGCATCAAGTCCACCGGAAAAGTTGCGGTTTCCCAAATATTGCTGAAAAGCTGATGCATCATCTGGGCTGACAAAGATGGGTCAGCTTTGAGCATTTCGGCTGAAATACGATCTATCCCTGGCGCTCTATTGGATTTCATACTCTTGATGGCTGCTACAATTTCATCCAGCGATGGCGCCTCCGAGTTCACGCGATTTATTCGACGAACTGTAGGCGTCGTACGCTGCTGGTTTTGTTGGTCTCTGACACTTGAAACTTGGAAGAGTTGTTCAAAATGTTCAGTCCATCGCTTAAGCTGTTCTGTACGGTCAGTCAATAGCTGACCAGCTCTGTCCTTTAGCGGCATCTTTGTATTCATCCTGGCACCACTAAGGCGGCGAGAAATATCGTACAACAAACGGATATCACCATTGGCGGCGGCGGTTTCTCCTTGTTCGGCTAGGGAGTTAGTCCAGGCTCTCTTGTCCCGCCTACAAGCACGTTTAACAGCCCTCTCCAGTTCGGCATATCGTTGACGGGCAGCTGTCTTAGCCGATCTGGTCCGCGCTCGCTCAATGCCGGCTTTCGCCTCTCTCCGCTCGTCGATCTTCCTCCAAGTTTCATCCGAAATCCACTCCCTCCGCCCACTGCGCGCTTTGCCGAGGGTTTCATCACTGGTCGTGATGAAGGCGTTCTTGATGCCGGTCCATTGCTCTTCGACGGTTCCACCAGATGGCAACTCCGAGGCTCGAGATTCAAGTTGTTCAATAAAGGCCCTTTTCACCTCAGGATTCTCCAATCGGCGGACGTCGTAGCGGCACCCAACTTTCTCCTCCCGTCGTTGGACATGTGCGACGCGCAGACGTATCTCAGCGATAACAAGATGATGGTCGGATGCAATGTCAGCGCTGCGTTTGTTGCGTACATCAAGAAGGCTGATGCAGATGTGGACGATTTGGTTTTCTGTTCGGCCGTCGCGGGAAACCCACGTGACTTTATGTACTGGTCTATGGGGGAAGAGCGATCCACCAATGACCATGTCGTTATTACCACAGAATTCTGTAAACAGCTCCACGTTTTCGCTCATCTCTCCTAGGCCATGGCGTCCCATGACGCGTTCAAGATCCGCGTTGTTTGAGCCAATCTTCGCGTTGAAGTCGCCCATGTGAATTTGGATGTCCCCCTTCGGGATTTTCTCAACCACGCTGTTCAGCTGGCTGTAAAAGCTCTCTTTCTCCTGCAGGTCGGCAGCATCTGTTGGCGCATAGCACTGGATTGCCGTAAGGTTCCTAACCCGTGTTCTAAATCTGGCAACGATTATTCGCTCATTTATTGGTTCCCACTTCATCAGGGCCGCATGTGCCCCTGGGCTCAGTAGGAATCCAACTCCTCTTTCTCGAGTAGCATTTTCACCTCGTATGCCAGAGTAGAGCAAGACTTGCCCGGTTGATGTCCTGTGTTCGCCAGTACCCGGCCAGCGGACCTCGCTCAGCCCCAGGATTTCAAGCTTCAGGCGGCTAGCTTCCCTTGCAAGTTGAGCCAGCTTGCCCTGTTGGGCAAGGGTCAGTATATTCCATGTTCCGATTCGTGTCCGTGTTTTCATGCTAAAGGTCGTTGCCAATAATCCGGAGAGATTTCTTCTTTCATTTTCATTAACTTTTTGTGTGTTCTGGTACAGTAGGCTGTTAACCTAAGGTCCTTATCCCGCTGATGGGGCTGCCATCTTAATGTGGGCGGGAGCCACTGTGCCCCCTTTCCTGTTAGCATACGACAACCGAAGTTGCGTACCCCAGCCGGCACCTCGTGGAGGTAGGAATAGGAGTTAATGAACGGAGGTTATGGAATGCACATGTTCACCCTTTGCCAGCCTTTGACAATGTTCGCGCTTATTTTTTGTTCCCTATTGTTCCTTCTTTTGCATTTAAAATTCAAGCTGAGTTTGCGCTTTTCCAGTTTGTTATCAAAAATCCTGAAGCAACTATGTGCCCGTATTGAACTATTACTACAACTGTCCGGTACAAGAGTTTAATCTAATCCCAGCTATGATGATACTCTGTATGAAGCTGTGGAAAGGCGATAATAAACCGAAAAATGAGAAATAAAGATAGAAGGAAAATACACGTGTGTGAATGAACGCTTTGGACAACCAATAAATTTAAACTCTCAGAAAAGTTAAGCCAAAAATTTTTAGAGCGTTGCATGAGAGCTAATATTCGCTTATCTTTTCTGAACAATTAACTTTTTAGAGAGTTAACTTTTCCGAGAGTCTACTGTATTTGGAATGCCGTGCCGAATCAACAGTGTAATAGCACAGATTATTCTAGTGCAGCTGCAACAAAAATGGACAGACGACCAACAGACAAACAACGCTAATTAGGACACCTGGGTAGACGTAGTAGAAGCTGAGTGGCAAGCATGCAGCAGCGACACTGTGGATGGTCAGAAACCCTACGAGGGTGGTCCTGAAAGGATGGAAGTCATGTAGGCCGCCATCTCTGGATCGGTACACGTCTCGACAGATGCTTCAATAAAAGTGGAACATGGAGTGATGGATACTCCATCAAGCATCCTGGAAAAATCCTGCGAGGGTGGCTCTGAAGGAATGGACGTTATGACAGCCGCCATGTCCGGATCGGTACACGGAGAGAGAGAGAGATGTGTGTGAGGATACAGAAAAGTAATCTTACCTGGTAAATCAGTAAATAACAATCTGGATTTGTCTTGCTCTTACAACTTTACTAACAATTCCAGAGTACCTCAGAGAAGCACCATGGAACCACTACAACTTCTGTCAAATTTTTAACGATGCTTATACAATTTTACAGAACAAAACTGCTATCTCAAAAAAATTTGCTCCGAAATATGGTAAATAATAGGTAGAGATTATGTAATCATTCCAAAACCATGGAACATAACGGGTGGCATCTAAAATTTTGGAATTTTCTCGCGGCCCTCATGCTCAACAACAAACGAGCTCAGAGAGGAGTATGTATGTGTTAGCTCTATCTCTCCTCTTTTTGTAAATATTTTTTGTTTTTCTACGAACTGCAACAGAAATCTCCGCAAAAAGAATACGGTACAACATTTAAAAAGCAAATATGTTGCGGCTTCGACTGTTTACCATATCCTAAGATGCCCAACAACCATATAAGTGCTGCATCCTCCAAAATAGGATGAACCAATGCGCAATACAAAGCTTTAAGGCTGTGAGAATCGTTGAAATCTTTTGATATTTTCATTATGTATCCTAACTGTTGGTTAGCTTTAGCGATGATAGCTGATCGATAATTGGCAAAGGAAAGTTTTTTATCCATCCTAGGACCATTCTAGAACTCTGTTGAGCTTAACGCGTTCTATGTGGTAGTCGAAAATAGTAGGCTGTTTAGTACAACGAAATGCCATGACGAAGCATAGTAGTAGTAGTAGTAGTAGTAGTAGTAGTAGTAGTAGTAGTAGTAGTAGTAGTAGTAGTAGTAGTAGTAGTAGTAGTAGTAGTAGTAGTAGTAGTAGTAGTAGTAGTAGTAGTAGTAGTAGTAGTAGTAGTAGTAGTAGTAGTAGTAGTAGTAGTAGTAGTAGTAGTAGTAGTAGTAGTAGTAGTAGTAGTAGTAGTAGTAGTAGTAGTAGTAGTAGTAGTAGTAGTAGTAGTAGTAGTAGTAGTAGTAGTAGTAGTAGTAGTAGTAGTAGTAGTAGTAGTAGTAGTAGTAGTAGTAGTAGTAGTAGTAGTAGTAGTAGTAGTAGTAGTAGTAGTAGTAGTAGTAGTAGTAGTAGTAGTAGTAGTAGTAGTAGTAGTAGTAGTAGTAGTAGTAGTAGTAGTAGTAGTAGTAGTAGTAGTAGTAGTAGTAGTAGTAGTAGTAGTAGTAGTAGTAGTAGTAGTAGTAGTAGTAGTAGTAGTAGTAGTAGTAGTAGTAGTAGTAGTAGTAGTAGTAGTAGTAGTAGTAGTAGTAGTAGTAGTAGTAGTAGTAGTAGTAGTAGTAGTAGTAGTAGTAGTAGTAGTAGTAGTAGTAGTAGTAGTAGTAGTAGTAGTAGTAGTAGTAGTAGTAGTAGTAGTAGTAGTAGTAGTAGTAGTAGTAGTAGTAGTAGTAGTAGTAGTAGTAGTAGTAGTAGTAGTAGTAGTAGTAGTAGTAGTAGTAGTAGTAGTAGTAGTAGTAGTAGTAGTAGTAGTAGTAGTAGTAGTAGTAGTAGTAGTAGTAGTAGTAGTAGTAGTAGTAGTAGTAGTAGTAGTAGTAGTAGTAGTAGTAGTAGTAGTAGTAGTAGTAGTAGTAGTAGTAGTAGTAGTAGTAGTAGTAGTAGTAGTAGTAGTAGTAGTAGTAGTAGTAGTAGTAGTAGTAGTAGTAGTAGTAGTAGTAGTAGTAGTAGTAGTAGTAGTAGTAGTAGTAGTAGTAGTAGTAGTAGTAGTAGTAGTAGTAGTAGTAGTAGTAGTAGTAGTAGTAGTAGTAGTAGTAGTAGTAGTAGTAGTAGTAGTAGTAGTAGTAGTAGTAGTAGTATTGCCACGTGGAGGCGCTAGGTAGGGGCTTGCTATGGCTAGAGCAATATTGGACGCTCCTCATTTGCCTTTCCCATTTCATAATTTCATACCCCTTCCCGCTCTTTCCCTTTCACTTAAAAAAAATTATTACTTCATTACTTTCCCCTACCATATCTCTATCAATTGTAGAACCACCGTTTCAAAAAAAATAATATTAATGAATTACCGCATTTCAAGGTCAAAGACTAAAAACACTAGTTTGGTCTGTAGCTGTAGAGATTCCATCAGGACCAGGGGAAAATGAACTCTTCATTTTGTTAATTACAACCAAGATCGCGGGTTGAGTAATTTCGAATGAGTCCAAATCAACGGTGTTAGCAGGAACATCGACAATTGGTTGTTCAATTTCTTGGTCTTAAGCAACGGTGCAAAAACAGCGACAAAAAATTTAAAAAACTGTTCGCAGGTTTCCGATTCCGAAAACGACTGTTCATTGTTCAAAAACGCAAGTGACGGTATAGCTGAATTTTTCCTCTTTGAGTTGACAAAAGTTCCAGAAGCATTTTGGTTTATGCCTCAAATTGGCTTGATCGCGCAACACAATGCGCCATGAGTTTATTTTTCAATACGCGTTGCTGGAAGACCGAAATGCTTTCTTTAATTCGAGAAGAACGATTATTTTTATATTCTCAATTCAGCGGTGCTCCACGCTGGTGACCTGGGTAGTTTAAAAAATCCATTCCATCAATAAGCGTGCTGCTAGACGATGTAAACGAGCTAGAATTGCAGCAAGTGACACAGCCGTCGTTAATGGACCAATGCAAGTGTGGTTGATTGTATTCACCACATACCAATATGGTTTAATTTGGTGCTGCATTATCGCACATTTCGCGGATCGATTAAATGTTTTGTTCGAATGCAGCAGCCTCACGACTTTTGTCCGGCGGCAAATAAACATCATGTAATGAAATTTTTTTTCTGCGAATCGTAGTCGTAAGACATACCTGTTTAATTGTTGAGCCGTTGCGCGTCTCGATGGCCGAGCTGACGTATTTAGCAGTAAGTACCATTAGAACTCCTCCGAAACTGGTCTTATAGCTATTGCGGGATGAACCGTCGCAGCGGAAAACATTGAAAGCGGAGCCAAACAGTTGCATACAGTTGATTCAAGCCATCATTCAATGAAATGGACATTTTTGGCTAACACGAACCAGAAATATCCGTTTTATTGCCAGTAAAAACCAAACATTGTGCAATTAATTTGATCTTTTCTTAGGCTCTTATTAGTTCAGTTTTGTAAGCAACTTCAATATAATCGATAATACAAGTTACTGGATAACAAAAATTTAGACTATTGCTTCAAAAATATTTTACATAGTTCCAAGTATATCTAAATTATACAAAATTAGATAATATTTTCCGTTACAATTTCCAAAATAACCGAATTTAGCCGCTAAATTTCGTTCAACTTAGTACAACTTCGCTAAAATTAAAATTCCGCGCCGTTGCGTTGTTCGCACAACGTTATTCAAAGATAAGATAACACCTAATTCGAGCCACTCGAAATGCAGTAAATAGCGCTCGCTGTTGAAATACAATCGAAACATCATCGCAAAAGAAGAAAAAGAAGAAGAACCTTTCGTCTGCATCAACAGCTTCTTGAAATGGTATCAAAACTTTTCCATTCAGCACCAGTGCCATAGAGTTGAAGTGATGCCGGAAAGAAAAACAGACGGTGCAAGTGAAGGCAAAGCTCCACTTCCCAGCACTTGGCTCGGAAACCGAGAGTGTGTAGGAGGAGAAGCGAGTGGAACTAGAGCTTGCTCTTAGCGCAAAGATTAATTGGATTAATTTCTTCTCTCGGTTGAATTATACGTTTACTTCTTCTTTCCGGAGCGTTCTGTACAGGAACCCGTGCGTTCCGGGCTAATTCCGTAGCTACACACATCGGCTCAGGACTAGCTCATTTGCACTCCGTCTAGCTAGAAAGTTTCCGTCGCACAATCTAAGTGTTACTAGTACTGCTGCAGGCAGACGGGCTCGCGGCATCGGCAACTTTCTGCGGCGCATTCCGCGTCACTTTTTCACGCTGTCTGTCTGTCTAGAATTCTGGCAGCGTAAATTAATTTTTCTGCTCATATTTATTCGTTTAATTAAAATTCCCGAAAAACTGTAATCTTTGTGACAGCTGCAGACGTCTTTCGGTGACGAATGGAACGTTTCGATTCCAATGAATTTTGGTTAGAATTTGGAAAATATTTGAATTAGGCTCCGTTCAGCTTCGAATCACTTATTTATTTTTGTTTTAGATTAAACCTATAAGTATGACAGAGCTTTAGATAAATTTCTTTATCCGCTCAGCTCACTTTTTTACTAAGGATGTTTGTATGGATTTTTAATAATTAAATTATGCAAATCCGTAGTTACTTCCTAAGCTTAACGAAACTTCAGACCATGAAAAGCTACTTTAGTCGTACGACAACGGTAAAACATTTAGTACTGCATAATCCTTTGCAACATTCATCGCCTAATAGAAGGCCATTTGTTTATAATTCACTCAACAAGCAAGTTTTCATGATTGAGTGCCAAATTGATGAAATCGTCGTTTTCTGAATGAAATCTTCCAAACCGCCAGATGAGGTCGGAGTCAAACTACGCATCGTTAAATTTGCTTATTTTCCCTAACTGATGTCTGAATCCCCCTCGTGTGGAAGTACTTTGCCGCTTTGCTGCATAGGCTTGGTACTTCTCTAGTTGCTAATAAGACGGATGCGGACACATTTATTCTCTGAAGATTTAATGCATATGAATGAGCGGAAGTCAGAGCTGTCTTTCGGGTCTCCTTCTGTAAGGACGTGAATGAACTGTTCACTTCTTGGTCGAGTCAACCAACGAGGACTGCCGGCTGCCGAACGCAGAGAACGGCAGTGTGGCAGTCTGTACGAATCAGTGAGCTTACTTTTTCACGCTCGTTAAATTTAATGAAACCATTTATTCGGGATTACTGCCGCATGTATGATTGCGACGATTGGCATGAAATGCGTGGGATGAAAATTGTTTCGCCACCAGGAAACTGAAAATCAGCAAATGGGCGTTATTCGGAAAAGCAATTTATTTCGGCGATAATTGCAATAATTTTCAATGATGGCGAAAACTGGGCTGTATCGCTGACAGTATCAAAAGTTTAGGATTGAAGATTAAAATTTTAAAGGTAAAGTTTTCTTTTACAAGCTTCACACTCCATAAGAAGCTTCTTTAAAATTGCTTGATCGTTAGTTTCGAAACATAATTGCAAAAAATTAAAACTAAAATCAAACTTTAAGAGATGCTTCGCATCTAGCATACTGGATCACTATCCAACTAAATCTGATAAATGCATTCCAGTATCAGATTCTCTTTTCCTATCAAAAGCCGCAAGTCATTCAAAGCCGGAAACCGGATTCTAAAGCCGTCCGTTGATTTTGGCTAACTCCCAGGGGAAAAAGCTATCTCAAACTTCGTCGGTCTGAAATTTTTCCAATCGTTTTATTGAAATTCTCCAGAGTCAAGCGGTGCGGTAGTATGAATAAAAAAAAAACAAACGAGCTAAACTTTTTCACTATTTCCCAAACTATTCCCTTCAGTTTTGAGTACATTCTTTATACGCAGGAAAGCGGCCAGCGAGTGTATCGAAAGGGTCTGCACTAGCGTGATGAACAGCATCCAGCCGTCTCCTTCCTCCAGTAGCTGTCTGCAGCGGGGCGCGACGCCATTGCCGGAATCACATCTGAGAAATGAAAATTTTTCTCATGCATAACCGAGCCGACCGACCGACCGACCGGGTCTTGGAGTAGCGAAATTTCCTGAACGAGTTCGGCTATCGGAATCCGAAAATTTCGGCACAGATCAAAGTGGGAAGCAGGCTGTGTGAGCGGATTGTGTATACAGAGGTGAAATACTTTCATCCCCCTCTGTTTACCTTTCACTCGATGGAAAGTTTTACAGTCAGATCAAGTTAGTTTTGGGGGGTGATTGAAAATTCAAAACTATTTACCAATCCACTATCTATGTAATTGGAAACTGGAGTGTGTGTGCAGTGTGGAGTATAACATATTTGTATCCTTTTCCTAAGAAGCGAATGAAAATCTTTTTCATGTGTTCGTATGGAACTCTAACAATGTGAACATTAATAGCATGCTTCATTTCAAACAAAATTTGGCACTTTGAATACCTGAAATTAAAAAAAAATGAAAACTTTCCAATTAATTAGTATTCTACTAAGACGTTCTAAAACTTGAGACTTTGAGTTACTAAGTAGAAATTCGTGATATCATGTTTAATGTACATGGTGCACTTTCATAAAAAGTACTCTGGTATGCTCTAGAAAGGAGTAATTTTTCGGAGTTTAAATTTTTTTGCGTGTAGCAGATATTGATAAATGAAAAGATTTTGAAAAAGAACCCGATTGAGGATTAAAGTCTGGGTATGCCAGCACTAGAGATGGTCGGGTATGAAAATTTGAATACCCGGACCCGACCGGTACCCGATCAAGAAAAAAAAATAAAAACCCGTAACCGACTCGAACCCGCAAATTTATTATTTTTGATACCCGAACCCGACCGCAACCCGTCGGGTACGGGACGGGCCTGGGTACCCGACCATCTTTAGTGTTAAATGTGGTCAATGGAGATACCCGACCCGACCCGTACCCGGTTTCAAAAACAAAAATTAAGAACCCGTACCCGACCCGAACCCGCAAATTATTATTTTTCAATACCCGAACTCGACCCGAACCCGGCGGGTACGGGTACGGGTGCGGGTTTCGGGCAAATTTTCCGCTACCCGACCATCTCTAGTCGGGACGCTATGTATAAGGACGTCCGGTTATAATGGTTGAACCTCTTTTACCTCTCTAATAACCTCTCTTACTTCTTATTTCTTACAACTCATTTCTCATCTCTTGCTTGTCGCTTGTTTTTTTTTCTCACTTCCTACTTATAGCCTCTCAGTTCTCACTTCTCAATTCTCACTTATCACTCGTCATTTTACACATCTCTCTTCTGAATATTTACTTTCCACTGTTCACTTATTTTTCACAACTCACAACACATTTCTCATTTCTTACTCTTCACTATTCAAGACTCGCTTCTCACTCTCATTTCTTGCTTTTCATTATCCACGTAAACAACAGTGTGGAACTGAATCGGCTTATCGCCTCACAAGCGAGATTCTATAATTGCAGACGGTATAGATAATAGCATCGCAACGAGAAATCCGTCAACTATTCCATACATGTCCAAAACACATAGAAAATCTGCGATGAGTACTTCAAACAGTAACTGGCAGTAATTTCCAAGCTAATGGCACTAGCATATATCTGTAGATATAAAATAGTAGAGGAAAAGTACAGCTTCAGAAAACTATCTAGTCATTGTAAGAGGGCGAATTCTGAAAAAAACGACAGAAGGATGAAGATTGAGAAGAACTGGAACAACTATTCCGGGCCAATGACATGCGCAAGCTCTATGAGAAGGAGAACCAATCTCGTTAACGATACGCAGCGAAGCCTGATCTGTGTAGGGATGAGGAGGGCGAGATGGTTGCCAGATGAAAGCAGTTCTTCGATGAGCATCTCAATGGCGATATAAAGGAAGGAGTGCCTGCAATTGAAGAACGTGAAGCGACCCTCATTTCCTCGTAACGTTGCATTCACGCATTTTTATCTGGCTGAACCCGGATGAATCACCCCGGTCGGCTCAGAACATAAATTTAACATTCAATTCGATCACCCGCGTCGGTCGGTGACTCGATCGAGCGACGACGCCGGTAGGGCGAAGTACTTTCATTAAAACGCCGCGTTTGCACTACATTCTAGGTGAACGAACGCGTATGATTCTTAACCTGCGGCAACGAACAGTTTCCAAAACAAATGCGCTGTTGAATTTTTGCCGAATAAGGCAAACAACGAAGCACGGAACTGCTCGAGGTACTAAAGCTACGTGACTTAAGCGGTGGCATATGGGCATGGAAGCGTGGCCGCTCTGCGAGGCTATATGCTCAGAGCGTGCCAGACTCGCTCATGTGAATGTGTCATTTGTTGACAAATCAAAGTCCCCGCGCGAGGGGCCAAAATGTATGCGTGAGAGGGAAGCTCGACGGACAGCGTGAGGTCTGCCGCTAGGTAGAATAGGACGGAACTACCTCAAGAAGGAGGAGTTTCCTTAGGGCGAAGAGCGCTTTTAGCAAGTAAGAAATAACCTTGTGGAATAAGTTTTAATAAATAATATTCGATTCTGTTTTGACACGCCGACCCATCTGGTCGGTAGTTGATTGTAAATGGTTATTTTTTTCATTTACGAAAGAGAAAGAACAGTGTACCCTCGGGAAAGGGTAATTCAAGCGTTCGGCTCGATTGCTGTAATTACTGCGACATTACGCGATCAACGCTGCTCACAAGGTACAAGAGATTTCGTAAAGCAGTTCTAGGTGGGTTTTATAGAGACCCGTGCTACGAGGCATCAAATTCTCACATTCAACAAATCTTCCAGAAATGTCGGGAGTACAACATACCTAGTGCCCAAACATCACATTTTTGAGGGTATCAGGACAGCATACAGTAGAGCTCAAAGAACTATGGCAGATAATACACGAGAACGGTTTTCAGTCAGTCAAAACAATCTTCAACAAATCTAGACAATACGCCTGTTTTGCTGTTGACTTGGATATTATCGGTTGATTAACTGTGGCAATGGTTGTACTGTACACCAATCTAAAACAATCGGGTGTTAGACTAATCTCAAGTTTTTAGTCTTGACCTTGAAATGCGGTCATACATATTTATTAATATTTTTTTGAAACGATGGTTCTACAATTGATGAAAGGACGGTAGGGGAAAGAAATGAAAATTTTTTGGTGAAGGAGGGGAAGAGCGGAAAGGAACTCATGGACTCATGCACCTCCCAGCATTGGACAAAAGGTAGGAGTCAAAATGACTACTTGTCAAGCATAGCTACCAACCCCCCCCCCCCCCCCCCCTCCTTTCCGCTCTTCCCCTACTTCACCAAAAAATTTTCATTTCTTTACCCTACCGTCCCTTCATCAAATGTAGAACCATCGTTTCAAAAAAATATTAATCGGGTGTTCTTTATGGTCATGAAACTTGGACAATGCTCGACGAAGACCTGCGAGTGCTCGGAGTTTTCGAAAAACTAATATGCTAAGAATGATCTTCGACTGCGTACAGGAGAACTAAGTATGGGGCGGATGATGAATCATGAACTCGCACAGCTTTATGGCAAATCCAATATTCAAAAGGTGGCAAAGTTGGATGAATACGATTGGCAGGTCTAGAATGTCGGACAAGTACCCTACAAAAATGGTGTTGGAAGCAAGAAACCCGTAGAAAAAAGAAAGCCTAGGAACACATCGAACAAGATTGTTAGACTAGGTGGAGTGAGATCTGGTGGATAGTACACGGTGTCCAGGGATTTTAGAGACCGGTAGGCCGCAACCAAAATTAGAAAAATATCTTAGGACGGCAAGTCAATTAAGTAAGTAAGTGTGTGTTACAGGAGTGTTCTGAATGATATTACCATCGCTAGCGTGCATCGAAACGAGAGGAACGACCTTCAGCAAAAGTAGCCAACTCTTAGTCCACGTAGATGACCTTGACAGTATTGATAGAAACTTTGGGGCGGCACGCGAAGGCAATCTACACCAGATTAAAAATCAACATGTCAAAAACCAAATATAGGTTAGTAAGAGGTTTCAAAGAAAACAACGCTCACCTGCCACGGGTGGTGACTACTAATAGCCATGAACTTGCAGGACTGTTCCCTTCGGAAGACGTCTCAATCAATGAGTCTTCACCGACTTGAGACTCTAGCTTTGCTAACGGTAAATATATTTGCGCTTACCAGTGTTGAGAACCATTTTTAACAGCTTATTGATAAATAGTATAAAAAGGAAAGAGCCCAAATTTCTTCCTTGAGAAACTCCTGATTGATTGGAAAACAATTTCGATTCCGATTCCGAACCATTCTTGACGTATAAACTAAGGTCGGTAAGGTAAGATCTTATCCATTTATGCATGGGAAAAATGCTGATTTCTTCCCGCAATGTGGGGAATACATCCTGCTGCAGCAAAGAATCATATATCATTACTAACAGATGAATAAATGTTGTGGTACATTTCTTTAGAACACACGAGACGACTTTTTGATCGGTGATTTGAAAAATATTTAAATTCATCATATCAGGAACTTTAACCGTTATGTGTTCGACAGGGTACCCGGGTACCTTTTCAGCTTTCAAAGTACGAAATTCTAAAGTTTTCTTTAATCAAGGATACTGAAACTCTGTGACATCTAAGAACTAGTTGAATTGCAACTTTTCATAAAATAAGTTTTCATGTAGCACTTAAGCGGGTGGAATGGGGGGCTTCGAATTTTTTTACCCCTTAAGTGCTCGACAAGGGTACCCGGGTACCCACAAATTGAAACGCTTGTAACTTTGGCAATTTTTGACCGATTCGGACACTTTTACCACCAAAAGATTCAGGAACTTATCCACTTCCAGTGGGGTTATAACAGAGCCGGAAGTGGTTCATCTGGTTCCCGGAAATCCGGCAGTCCGAGGATGTGTTCCGGAATTAAAGCACTTTTTATATTTTTGGATGTAATTATAGTAATATGGGTGTCCAAAGTTCTTCCAATTACTCCGAAAGATCATTCTTCATTGTTTTAAGACAATACAATGATATATCCTCGGAATGGCCATTCTGCGACAAGTTCCCGTGGGACCTCCTGTGGCCATAAAACTGTTTGGTTTGCAACACTGGCAATATGGGTGTCTAAATTCATGAAATTACTCCAGAAGGTCATTTTTCATTATTATGATTCTATCTGATGATTTTGCCACGGCATGGCCATTCCGGAATATATTCCCGTGGGGCTTCACAGTTGTCCAAAACCAAAAATATGTGCGCATTAGAGTTTTGAGTGGGAAAACTTGATTTTAGGTTTATGGAACCTTTGGGAGAGTTTCTTGAAATTAAAAGTTCTAACGTATGGTGAAATTCAAATTTTGAATAATCCCCCTAAAAGTGAAATAAAAAATTTATTTTTCTGCAGCTTCAATATAACACATCGATGAGTTCTGCAAAGTTTTAGAGCATATTATTATAAGAAATTTTGCTGAAGACCGTAACCTTCTATCTCCTCAGCGAAGATAGAAAAGTCCTATTTCTTATATGTGAATCTTCAAAATCAGTTTTTCTATTTTAGCTTTTTTTGTAGTTGTTGTATGATTTTTTCATGTTCTATAAAGTTGTACAAATAGTAAAAATAAACAACTTTGCCGAATGTAGTATACCTCTAACTTTGCTTATTTAGGAGCTGTAAAACTTTTGTTATAATAAATACCCTAAATCTGACCCTGAATTACTCAACTATGCGCAAACAGATACCGCGCTCAACTCTAATGCGCACATATTTTTGGTTTTGGACAACTGTGAAGCCCCACGGGAATATATTCCGGAATGGCCATGCCGTGGCAAAATCATCAGATAGAATCAAAATAATGAAAAATTCTTATACGGGCTGCGTCTTGCGATGCTGAACGCTCGACGCTCATTTTTATTCTCTCGCAACATTTACTGGCTGCAAAAAAATTATCATGCTAATCCACCCACCTGCTACTTCCTAAATGGCCAGAGAAATTCCACCAACTCACTTATTCAATTAGTCTTATTGTTAGTCACGTTAACACATTTCCAGCTACTTTCTAAACGTTCTTAATGAATCATGGACAATTATGTTTTCATTTTTACCACTATTTTTTTAAATCGAAACTTGCAACAACTTAATAGGCATTTATATCACACAGCATTAACAATATGAAGTCAACGGTATTCGTAATGTTACTTTTAGTAATTCAGCTTTCTCGTGTTGCGGTATATTTTTCATGTCCGTTGCAAGTTAAATGCGAGGAGTGAAAAACTTCTAAGGAATTTCATCGACTGCCAACGTTGCATTTTGCGGAGAATTTTTGTAAGCGACCAGCATTGTGTTAAATAACGAGCAAAATATTAGCTTTTTTTCCAACTAGTTAAATAACCACTATCACTTAAACAACCTTACCGAAGAAAGCAACTTCTTATACATTACCAAAATCATGAGTTATTGCAAACACAAAAAACCACAAATACACTAGCGCCGTCCATTGAGTCAATTCTGCATTATTTTCCATACCATCTTGAAGGTGTCATTCATTTATGTAACCTTCTCGAAGACCGCAACTTTCTAGATAGTTAGCAGCGCAAGATACAGCCTGTCTAAGGCAGTTTCGAAGTTTCGAAATACTACAATCCAACGGAAAGCCCTCGATCTGCTGAGCAGCTTTGTCGAAGACACCAATGTTCTATACGGTCAAGATCACGAGTTATTTCATGCTGGAACCAACTAAGTCAATTCCCATATGCTACGTAGACTCCATTAACACGGTTTCCATTAACGCGGTCCCTATTAGCGTCCTTATTGAGGGGATTACCGTATTAAAATTTATTAGCATCCATCGATTAATATTCTTTGACAGATAACAAATGGGTTTTCGGGATTTTATATAAATATATATATATATATATATATATATATATATATATATATATATATATATATATATATATATATATATATATATATATATATATATATAAATATATAAAAATGAAATGCTGTTCGTGTGTCCGGTATAGACTCGCAAACCGCTCGACGGATTTTGATGAAACTTGGCTTCCATATTGCGTTTGATGTGAGGAATGATGTTAGCATGGTTTGAGACCCCTCCCCCTCTAGAAGGGGGGGCTCCCATATAAATGGAACACATAGCATTTCTTCATAACTCGGGAACTAGTCAAGCAAATGGAACCAAATTTGGCGTGCGAAGGTTTTCGGAGGCAGATATTTTTTCTATGGTAAATTAAGATCTCTCCTTCCTTTAAGAGGGCGGCTTCCATACAAATAAAACAAAAATTTCCTCATGATTTGACTATTAATCAAGCAAATGGAACCAAATTTGACATGTGGGGGTTTCAAGAGACAGGATTTTTTTCTTTGGTTGTTTGAAACCCCTCCCCCTCTAGAAGGGGGGGGGGGGGCTCCCATACAAATGAAACACAAATTTCTTTATAACTCTGGAAATAATCAAGCAAATGGAACCAAATTTGGCATGTGAAGGGTTTTAGAGGCAGAACTTTTTTCTATGGTAGATTGAGAACCCTCCTTCCTCTAACAGGGGGGCTCCCATTCAAATAAAACCAAAATTTCCCCATAACTTGACTATTAATCAAGCAAATGAATTTGGGAGTTACTAGAGGCAAAATTGTTTTCTATGGCGTAATGAGCTTCCTCTCCCCTCTGGAAGGGCGGAGGGCTCTCATACAAATTAAACAGAATTTGTTGCAATATTCAAAAAGTAATCGAACTCGCGAGTGTTGCCGTCCATACTAAAATATAAGATAAATTTGGAACAAAATTTGATTTAGGAATATCTTGGGTTGTCAAAAAGAAAGCTCTTGGTTGCAAGATTACAGTTAATCAAATCTTCAGGATTATGCATGTACGCCCTTTTTAGAATGGCGTGGCAACGCGCGCCTGGTCCTCAAGTACATTAAAAATGCCACATCAATACGCATTCATACCCCAGGCACCGGTTTTCACAGAAGCAATTGTGAGTTCCCATAACCCTCCAAAATGTAATGCTTCTGAAGGATTGAAAATCTTGGATAACAACTCTCTTTGATTTGACAGATTTTATTGACTATAAATCCTATTAATCCTATAAATCTGTAAAATGATTCGATCAACTCAGCAATGCTGTGGTCTACAACTAGTTCTAGATGAGCCGCCTTTATAGCAAAACACATATAAACTGCAACGTATGCTTTGATTAGTGTTATACGTTAATGTAACATGTACAATTCTAAAAAATCACAAGACAATTTGCAGAAAAATATCCGTTCATTGGATCTGGAATTATTGAAAACGATCGCAATAATAGTCCGGCAATTATCCTGTACTGTAACTCCAAAGTATGTTAAATAAAAAAACAGAAGGTGAAGTTTTGAATACTGAATGTAGCATCTAGGCTTTGTAAATAAAAATAGATGTCATGCAATTCTTTGCATATGCATTTTCAAAGACTAATGGCTTAGTAAAATAATATTCAGTTTTGCAAATAGCTTCATTTCCTTATAGTCCTCATGAATGCTTTTATTTTGTATTGATGTGTAAGCCTCTTTTCATATTCAAATGTCTTACAATTGGGCTCTAGTCTAGATCTGGTCAAAAAAATCTAGTGTTGAAAAAGGTCGACGGGCACCGCTAGGATTAAAAGCGAAGTTTGAATTGGTTTGATGAGGGCTGATGCTCCATCGCTGAAAGCAAGAATGAAAGATGAAGGAACACTATCGCGGCACACCGGAGTATTCTTCTTCGCTGTGGATGCACTGTTAAATTCGGTTTGTTTGTTTTTTATCCATTTTGTCCATTTTATATTTCAAAAAAAAAAGCCTTAGGCATAAACCGTCTTTAGACATTACCCTTCTTTATCGACAGACTTCGCAGCCGGCTGTTAGAGTACAGGACAGTTACGGGGCTAGTGCAACAATCCTACTAGCAGCACCGCCTAGCCGAGATTCGAACATACGATGACTGCTTTGTTAGACCAGCTTCGTACCTCGAAGCCAACTGGGCGGCTAATTTTATATTTCAAAAACACCTTAATTTTAGGGCAATGACTTTTGTATTGTGAGAACTATAAACTATGAACTATGCCCTGAGTAACCAGTTTTGGTCAGTTTTTTTTCTGACAGTGTACAGACTTATCGATCAGCAAAGGCCGGTCGCCGCAGTGCCGGAATTCGGATTCGAGTGTAAAGAAACAAACCATTTCGAGCCGCATATGGTCGAGAGATGCATGCGATGGCCGGCCCGGCCGGGAATTGGTTAAAAGCATACGCTTGAAACCGAAAACAGCGAAGAACAGATAGAAATGGCTGGATGAAAGCTTTACGGCTCCGTCGAGAATAAAATGAATAAAATTTTAAAATTGTATCTCCCAAAATGATACTGGTTAGAGCGAATGTTGAATTCAGGTCGGTTTGTTGGGCTTCTGATTAGACGGTGTAGCACGAAATTTCCTGCAAAGTTATGTTTAATTTAAGGACTAAAACTCAACAATGTTGGAGTAGCACTAGAGAGCTGTTAGGTAACAAATCTGTCTGAAAGATAAAGGATACAGTCATTGTGAATGCAATGCAATACTCCTTCCTGTTTACGTTGATGTTACGCAACCAAATTATAACTTCCGTGGAATAAGTTGCACTCCAAACGTCGGTTTTGATGTCAAGAATATCAACAAAGTTAACTTTAATTAACTTTTTCCTCCAGCGAATCGTACGCAAGATTCTGCGTAAAAAATTCAGGCAAACCGCAAAATTTCATGTCACGTAATTGATAATGAACTTTCACGGCATTCGAGCACTTGTGTAGCATAAAAAGGTAGATTTCTGATTACTTTTCAAGTCGGTTTGCTCTCTGCTGTAGGTATCGGCTTCACGCCGCCGCCATGCTTTCGAAGTCGAACGGTGTGCTAGAAACAATTTGGAAACACCACGAAGACAGCGTAAAATTGCTACAGTTTTTCTCCATCTTTAAAATGAGCTTTGAAACTGATTGCGCGAAAAACGAAACACCGTACTCTTTCAATTTGTTTCAGCCATAAGTATAGATTTTTGCGATGATGCAGAAATTTATTTTTCGCGGTGATTCTTTAATGCAATGCTTGGCGATTAACTTTTTTAAATTTTAAGACATTATTGAAACATCCCTATTACATTAGACCAGTAGCTAGAGACAATCCGAAAAATGGTCTCACCTTTTTTCTAGATTTTACGACAAATTTTATTTTATATCGCAGCTACGCTTCAAGTGCCGGTTCCTAAATTCCGCCCGGAAAGAAGCTATTGGAAAATCGTTTCCCGTCTTTCCGTTCGGTACATGAACTCAACCAACACGCCGGTGATAACACGCTGGTAAGTATGTCTCCTGCTGCGGAAGATTGAAATGGTGAAAAGATCTTCTCGATGAGCTGCCGGCTTCCCAATGGCTTTTAAAATAACACTCAACGGATTCCGGTGTACATCGTCGTCAGCATTGGCGGTTTAAAAATGCATTTCGTTTTTCGTCAGCTGCAGAAACGCGATGGAGCAGCTCTTCATAGGAAATATGAAAGACATTTCCGTAAGTTCTAGTTTCCAATTTAAATTTTAATATCTTCTACTTTCCTGCGGCATTTTGTATCGTTTTTCCCCTGAGGGAGTGCACTTTTTCTCGGAGTGTAAAACTGCAGCCAGCGAAATTTGAATCGCTTGAACATGCCAAAAGGCGGCCAGGTGGAAAGGTTTTTTGCATGCCACCATCGATGTCGCCGAAAAGGTGCTGCCATTGGCATACCTACCTGCCCACCTACCTAAGATGAACTCGAAGATATGAAAGACACTTCCGCTAGGACACGGTAAGGTGAGTCCACCCAAACGAAGGAATGAATATGCATAGACGAAGATGCGATGAAAAATGAACTTTACGTGAGCTTTTGCTAATGAAACGGCGAGCCCATTATTTCGGAAAAGAGTGTTATGTCTATCGGTCGACTGTCAGAGAAGGTGGTCGTTTCTCATCCATCCTGGCGTCGAGAAGTTTTGCACCATAAAGGACGGAACGTGCTGCCATATCAAATTATGCGCCGCCAGTGCAGCAGTGTGAGGATCTCATAATTATGTCGCCGTATATTGAGTGAATGGGTGCGCTGCTGAAGTTCCAATACATCAACCCCGAGAAGCCTGCATAGGTCAACGTTAAACTTTGGTGACTGATAGGTCTAGTTGTAGTAATGAAAAATATCTCTCCGCATTTATCACGTGTGTCAGTTTAGTGTGATGAAAAGTTTGGTCGCAGACCTTTTTTAAATTGGCCTTATGGATACTATCAAATATATACTCAAATGAATTCACATCCAAATTTGATCATGTTTTGGCTGAAATAGCTTAAAATAATATCGCAATTTAAAACATTTCTAAAATGAATGTATCGATTGTGCGAAACTTATCAAGGGATGGTTTGCAAATATCGTAATTCGGCGAAATTGAGCTCAATGTCAAAACAAAATCAATCGCTCGCCTTGTTGTGCAGTTGCAGTTTTCTTGCTTTGAACTTAGACCATCAAATTTCTAGAAAGTGTGTGGCAAGAACTGGCTTGTTATTGTGCCGGTTGACTTCCGCAACAATATTACATTTGATATATTATGAAACAATTATTCCCAAAGTAGATACTCTTTCTAGCATTCCTACAGCTTGACTGACCATGCATTAGAGATAAACGCTATTACCGGGTCATATTCGACTCTTGTACGGTTCATCTTGTACATGTAAATGCCAAAACATACACGGTAGTTCGGGCTTCACTGCAAGATTGTGCCGGTCTGCTATCACTCGTATGGGCCAGCATATGTACGAGTAGCTAGCTTTTGGGACACTATCATGACGGTGTATCATGGTGTATCTTTGATCAAGCAAGCAAGCACTTGTAGGGCCTCTGAGGCGTTATCGTGATGGACAGTCATAGTTTATCAGTCGCTAGTCAGATGGGCACTTGTAAGACAAGTTTGTCTTGATAGATACAGTGGTGACCATCGTTCTACCTAGCGAAAGTTTTGACCGTCTGGCTTATTATGAAAATTATTCAAGCGTATTGGCTTTAGCCCCGACTGTTTTCCAATGATTTTGCAAATTTTTCTTTATTTTTCGTCTTTGGTACGAATTCGACTCCATTGGCTTTGTACCGACACGACGTTAGCGCGTCTTCTGCGTAATGTATTGATAACACTAGTTAACAAAATATAACAAAAAGCGTGAACTCGATAAGCTGAAGGTGATTTTTGACGTAGGACTACGTCTTACGGCAAGTTTTGAGATAGTGTGTCATTCCAAAAAATCGAAAAATGCGAGCGTCACGAAAAATGAAAGGTTTTGAGCGCTAATAGCTCAGCGGTTTTCCGATCGATTTTCAATATTCTTACACCAATCGATCGGAAAATCTTCTAAGAATTAACCCAAATGAAGAAAAGTATCTGTATCTACCCAATTTGATATCTGTGCTTGGGAAGTAAGTCAAAACAAGTGACAAAGCTTCCTCATTTCAACAAGATTTCTTAACACCGTGGTTCAACCTAGACCATTTTGATGTCCTTGCTTGGGAAGTACGCCAGAGAGAGTGACAAAGCCCCCTCGCGCCAACAGTCTTCTTACGAACGCGATTAAACGTAGTCCAATTTGATGTCTGTGTTAGGGAAGTGCGCCAGAAAAAATGACGCAAGCTTGTTGTCCCAACAGATCGCAAATTCTTTACTGCGAGACGATTAAACTTAGGCGAATATGATATCTGTGTTGGAAAAATGTGCTACAGCTGTAGTGTTCGGTTATAATATGACTCTGTATGAATACGCATGCTTGCCGTTTCATTAGAAGTGTAGTGAAAAGATGTGCTGTTGATAAAATAGGATTGAATTGGTAAAATCTCTTCAACGTGGGAAACCATGGATAATAAAAACAATTTATAATTTCAGTAAGGTAGCAGGAAAGCAATAGTTTGTGTTCTTGATTTTGTTAAATTGTTTTCAAATGCACAACCTTTCGAGAATTGAACGTATGCAATGTTACTACTTTGATAAATGCTACATACAACGCATGTAGCATGTATATATGCTGCATATAGCATGTATACATGAAGAATCGAATGATTACAAGCATGAATACATGCTACTATCACTACAAAGAGACTTACGTAGTCCTGCGCCACCTATATATGCGGTCGTGTCCTGTACACAACCCCTCTGATTTTTTTATATTAAATGTGAGAAAATATGCTATCGAACAGCTGAGCTTCATTTTTTAATATTGTTTGAAACGATGGTTCTACAATTGATGAAGGGACGGTAAGGGAAAGTAATGAAGAAGGATTTTTTTTGGGAATGGAGGGGAAAGAGTGGAAAGCAAGGGGGAGGGGGGGTAATAGGTAGCTACGCTCAACAAGTTGTCGTTGTGACTCCTACCTTTTGTCCAATGCTGGAAGGTGCAGGGGTGGAACCAAGCTATAATCTGATATTATAACCGGATTTGAACCCACAACACTTGTCAGGGCATGTGGCCTGTTGGTACCCATGTACCTATGAACCACAGAGGCGCTGGACAATAGGAGTCTGCACAACCCCCCTTATTAACGTAGCGACATGGGTTGGGCTATTTTTAGGCACAAATTGTGCCTCTTCCTTCACCTACTGTAGAGACCACCGACCGAGAAGTTTAATCTAACTTTGTGTTTACTGGCGGGACGACGACACTATGCAGGCCCTTGCGACTTACAAGGTACCGCATGTGAACAAGGTACTGCAGGGAACCTTTACTACTTTCATAGATGTTACAGGAAAATGAAGGATATCGTGTTAGTAGGGCAGGTTATATATTCACCTTTAATCCACATCTTGCACAGGTAAAGTCGAACTAAAATCGACACTACCGACCGATCAAACACCGGCCTGTCGTATCCAAATCGTAGAGTGCGCGTCCTTCCTTCTCGAAAATGGTACACAGAATTATTTTTCTTTGGAATTTAATTGGCATAAAATACAAAAAACATTAACCCTATTTTTATCAGATTTTGGACCCTACTTTTATCCATCAGATTTTGAGTCGGCGTATTCTACTAAGACGCCCCAAAAACTGGTGTTATTAGTGTTTGTTGAAAAGTGTTGCATTATGCGATTTGACCGCAATCCCATTCCCAAGCATTTAATCTTTATTTAGACTATGTGCTAGATGAAGTCAAGCAATTAATAAATCAATTACCTACTATCTGAGTCAGAGCTACTCTCGCTGTCACTGTCATCACTCGATTCCGACGAACTTATTGTACCAGTGACTTTCGTCGTATTCCGCTGCGCAGAAGCTTGTACCATGGATAAATTAACTGCTACGACAGGCTCTGCATGGTTGTTGTTTGATTTGTGGCTCTTGTTTCCGTGGCGTATGGCTGACTCCAGGTCGGGGCCTCCGAACTCTTGTTTGGGTGTTGCTGCATTTGAGTTTGTCTCGGTGGTACAGACAAAGATGGCACAGTCGTAGAATCATTTATATCGATAGCTGGAACACTCGGCAATGGCTGTTGAGCATTTTTAGTCCCTACCGAGGCCAGTAGACTCTTGTTGGGATGGTAGGAGGGCAAGTTTGGTAACGGTGAATGCTTTGGAATGAGATTGATGGGACTCTTTTTGCGTGAACCTGTTGTGACCTTAGTCTTGGAGCTTCGCCGCAAAGTAGGATTCCCGATCGGGTCGTGTGAATTCTTATTAGGGTGGCAGGAAGAAGAGTTTGGTAGCGGTGAATGTTTTGGATCGAAATTTGTGGGACTGTTCTTGCGTGAATCTGTTGTGACCTTAGTCTTGGAGCTTCGCTGCGAAGTAGGATGCCCGACCGGGGCCTGTGAACTCTCGCTGTCACTGTCATCACTCGATTCCGACAAACTTATAGCTTGTACCATGGGTAAATTAACTGCTACGGCAGGCTCTGCATGGTTATTGTTTGATTTGCGTCTCTTGTTTCCGTGGCGTATGGCTGTGGTGGAGCTGCTAAAAGTACCTAATTCCGATTACCTAAGGCATGATTCATCTTTGAATCTTCACTAAAAAATAAAGCTTTGACATTTATTTACATGGTATGTGTCTTTAGTAAGTACTGTCCAAGTCTTTAGCAAGTGGACGTCCAACGCCTCTATGGTTCAAAGGTACAAGTACCAGCGAACCACATGCTCTGGCGGGTGTTGTGGGTTCGAATCCGGTTATAATCTCAGATTACAGCTTGGTTCGACTCATGCACCTTCCAGCATTGGACAAAAGGTAGGAGTCAAAATGACTACTTGTCAAGCATAGCTACCAATACCCCCCTTCCTTTCCGCTCTTCCCCTCCTGGTTTGAAATCAACTTAGTTCCTAAATTGTGTGTATACTGAGCTAAAGAACAAAAAAATATGCTTTTTTGGCACAACCTCGCCCCGGATGGCGGTAATGTTGACGTTTGACAAGTTCATAATTATTATATGTGATACGAATAACGTTTCATATTTGAACGAGCAATTTTTTTTTGTAATTTGCCAAAAATATGCTTGTTTACGTTTCATCGCAAAATACATTCTCGGTTGGATGACAGCGATTAACGAAGATTAGCGATGAGTGTGAGACAGAGATACCGAGCAAGCGACATTTGTGAGCGTAATCAATTCATATTTTGCTCACCTGTTTTTCCGTCGGCGATTCATCGCGAATGATCAGGATACGATAGAGTTGCCAGTTGATAAAATTTAAATCGCTGACGAGCAGGTGATGAGCCTTCATCGTGATGAAAATTTGCAACATTGGTTGGGTTTACAACAGTGTGTTGTTTGTTGGGAAGTCTGGTCTACTGCACGCTACGGCGCTGCTTATAGGTTCATGTTCTTTTATACCAAACTAAAAAATCCACGGATAGGAGTCAACCGGATTCGAATCCTACTCTTTTCCCCGGCCCCTAAATTTACCAATATTGTGTCACCCTTGAACCACAGAGGGCTGGCAAAAAAGAATAAGTTTATTCCAATCCGTATCAAATATAATAAACTTCGAAGGAACACTGATTTTAGAACAAACGAAGTGTTAAATCGGGTCTTCGCCAAGGGCGCCATAATGTCACGCTACGGAACTGATATTAAGTCATTAAGATATTAATGACCCTTATCTAAATTTCCGCTTTTTCTCCTTTAAGTCTAACCTTTGAGACACTAAAAAACTTATACTTCATTGCTTTCTTCCAAAAATACTAAGAGTATTTCTACTTTCTTGCGTTTCCGTCGTCTCTTGTAAAGATTATTGTCATAAAAAATAATTCAAATACCTGACTTCAATAACAAGTCAACATAAAAACAACACACAAATTATTTTACATCTCATTTATTTACAAAAATGGTCATTTATTATTATTAAAGTTAAAAAGGAACACATTTTTAGATATTTAGAAAAAAAACAAAGGAATGGAAAAACAATCTTATCTTATACACTAATTTTAATCTTCCTCGAACCTTAACCTATTAATCGCTAGTATCTTATTATTTTTGTGGTAATTTTTAGCAACCCTATTTCTCCTTGTCGTGGGCACTTTCAGTCGTGCAATTAGGTCAACTTTCATTCGCCTTACGCAATTTTCTAATGTCGTAGCGGCCTTATGCTTCCGTTGTTTGTAGTATAACATTGAAAGAACCTTCAACGTTTCTCGGACCGTTGACGAATTCACTGCTGCTACCTGGTGCCAGCTGCCATAAATTCCGTGTGGTGTGTTGTTATACGGCCTCTTGCGCTCACTGGCGGCTTCACGTTCCTCCGCGGTTTTCCAGATGGGTTTGCTGTCACCGTCAATAGGGCCAAAGTTGATTTCGTGTACCCTTGTAAGTACCTCTTTGTAGAGTTTTTCTGCATCGGCCGACTTGCCCTGCTTCAGGTAACAGTCAGCCAAATATTTTACAGTAGTCACAACGGTGGGGTCATCTTGTCCTGGGTCATCTTGTCGATTCGTAAATCTGGTGGGCCCGCTTGCAATAGAGTTCTACATTTTTATACTTGCACTGGTTCTGGCACAGTGCTGCCAAGTAAAGGAGTTCCTTGGCTACATCCAGATGATTTTCACCCGACACTCGTTCTCTAATTTCCACAGCTCTCCTGCAGCGTAGTTCCGCTTCCTGCAACTTGCCGCTTCTCCCAAGCAGGACTGCCAGGTTGTTTAAAGTTAAGGCAACAGCCAGATGATAACTCCGAGAGTTTTCTCCCGAATAGCCCAGTGCATCGTTTAATAGATATTCTGCCTCCACGTATTTTTGCTGGTCTTGATATTCCAGCGCGAGGACAGTCAGCATTGTCGCCACGTCTGGGTGATCGTGGCCGTATGTTCTCTCGAGTTCTTGCACAGTTTCCTTGCAAAGGAGATACCATCCGCAGCGGCCTTCTGAGGTGTATTTAATAGCCCGATTACGGATTTTCTGCATTAGGATGCATTCTGCATTTTGCTGTTGTTTCTCCGCCTCGAAACTCTGAAGGTGTAATAAAAACTTTTGTAACATACGATTATCTTTTGTTGTTCGATCCATGTTGTTATTTTTATTCACTGAAAGTTTTGGAGAATTCAAGTTATTAACAGTTCACTGAGTTAGAGTTAATAGGACCATAGCAACTGGCTATGCAATGGTCCTGTACTCTAACAGCTGGCTGCGAAGTCTGTTGTATGAAAAACAGAAGGTCAAGTTTCGATAACGGAATGTAGTACCTAGGCTTTCTTTTAAGAGTTCACTGATATACTAAAGCAAATCTGCCGGAGAGTCGAAATTTATTTGATTTGATGAATAAGCTAAGTTTACCTAGCATTTGTTAGTTTCCAGGTAAATGTAAATTTACTAAATTCTAATGCATATGGAAGTAAAGATTCGGGAACTGGAAGGGATTACAAAACCAGATTTTGGGCCACATTTCTGGTCAGATTTGATTGGATTAGATTTTGAACCATGTTCTGGACCGTATTTTTTAGCTGCCCTAGAATGCGAACCAATTTTTGACGTAGGACTACGTCTAACGGCAAGTTTTAAGATAGGGTCTTCGGTGCTGTACAGCCCTCCTACTACTAGCTCAATCCAAAACCGGGGATTCAGAAGCTGAATGTATGTTACTAAGCGGCTGTGATTCGCCCACACCGGCATAGCTCCGCTCGGGGATTTGTTGCTAAGCGGCTGCGAAGTCACCCACACCGGCCTAGCTGAAGCGTAGTGCATGAAATCCTATTTCGACTATCGATATGCCGTACTTTCTCTAGTACGACGAGCACAGCAAGGTTCAGCGGCATCGTCCCACTACGTGGATGCCAAATGCAATACACTCTAGCAGCAATGCAGCTACACGGTCGATGGATTTGATGTCCCGTGAGTAAACTGTTACCGTTCTAGTCACTATTCCACTACCCAAAATATCACGAGTTGCTGCGAACCGATAACACGATCGATAAAACTGAAGTCCCGTTGGTAAAACGTTGTTAGTGCCAGGACAAATCCTGGTCCTGGTTCTGTGATCGTCGTAAGAAGGGCCGGTTACCAACGGGACTGTGATATTATTATGCAACTAGGTTGACCCGTCGTGGCTAGCCACGATACCAAAACCTTTGAAAATGTAATAAGGTTTACAATTCTATAGCAAATTTATTAGTGAAACAGCTTTAAAATTGGCAACCTTCCATTAATTAAAAGACGTGTAATTTACAAACGAAGCAAAATCGGATTAGATAAAAGGGCAAAAATCTACCAATTGTAAAGAACGTGCTGATCAAGGGAAGTACTCAATTTTAAAACCGAGACAAAATTTAAATTCGGTGTCGCCAAAAGTATGTTTGCAGAAAATATTGATTGCATTATCCCGGGCAGACATTCGCTGTCTAACCCGCTGTCACTCGTTGGACCACAACTACAAAACCATCCTTCGTTTTAGTAAATCGGACAAACTCTCAGATTAGCTGTTTGTTTGAAATCGTGCCAATGCAATACAAAATCTTTGGATATTGGCGATTTGAACTGCTTATTTGCAACCCAGTCCCATGAAAAAAATAGAATACTTTTGAAACACTTTAAATAAAATACTTTACAGAAAATGGCTGCGAACGGACTGAACTCAAGACTCACGTTTATTCCCCTATTTATACATCGTTCGATAATAGCTTATTGTTACTATATCTAGCCAGAACAACAATAGCGCTTTGTCTCATCTTCGACCGAGCACACTGATTGTTGTTCTGCTAGATGTGAAGGTCAACGCGGTCATATTGCGGCTTTGTGCCGCAACACACAGCTTTAGGGTACCGCCAGAGTGCAAGCGACATGCGACGCGACGCGACATTTCTTGCAGAAGTTATACGCGCAGCCCTTTTTCGCCCGAAGCAGGACTGTGCATTTAGCAACATGAGAGCGAAGTCGTGTCGCGTCGCTATCGCGTTTACTCTGTACGGGGCCTTAGCCATAACCTTCTGAACAAGCGAGAAACTTTCAACGAACTAACTTGGGATACTAGCGACTAGAGAAAAATAGAGATTTTGTAATGAGATAATAAATTTCAACTTAATTGGCTTTTCCCATTCAAAGCATTTAATCTTTATTTAGACTATGTGTCAGATGAAGTAAAGCAATAAATAAATAAATTACCGATTAGTCAACGATTTTTAGGTAAAGGAATGAAAAACGTTTGGTTTGCTTAACTTTTTTATTCGACTGTCAAGGGGAGCTTATTCTCATATCGTTTATATAAAAATACTTTTTTTATCAAATGAGGAAAGATATACTACACTATAACTATAAAATACATCAGTTGTGTATGATAAAACAAAATCACTTTTTTTCCGTCCATGAATGTCCGCTCTTAATCTGAATCCGTATCGGACTCGGATAGACATAGATCCTTCGCCAGCTGATTCTCAATAGCCATACCGGCATGGCTTACGATCGCTGACCAGCTTTGGTCTTTCATAGGAGAACTTTTTGCATCAGACGAGCTACTATCGGAACTGCTATCGGAGTCAGAGCTACTATCGGAGTCAGAGCTACTCTCGCTGTCACTGTCATCACTCGATTCCGACGAACTTATTGTACCTGTGACGAAAGTATTCCGCTGCGCAGAAGCTTGTACCATGGGTAAATTAACTGCTACGGCAGGCTCTGCATGGTTTTTGTGTGATTTGTGTCTCTTGTTTCCGTGGCGTATGGCTGTGGTCGAGCTGCTGTGCATTTGCGCCTGTGCCGTTGAGACTGACGACGAATCCTTATTCGGAATACTCGGCAATGTCTGTTGACGATTATAGGCACTCCAGGCCGGGGCCTTCGAACTCTTGTTTGGGTGTTGCTGCATTTGAGTTTGTCTCGGTGGTACAGACAAAGATGGCACAGTCATAGAATCATTTCCGTCATTTATATCAATATCTGGAACACTCGGCAATGACTGTTGAGCATTGCTAGTCCCGAACGAGGCCTGTGGACTCTTGTTGGGATGGTAGGAGGGCGAGTTTGGCAATGGCGAAAGCATTGGAATGAGATTGGCGGGACTGTTCTTGCGTGAACCTGTTGTGAGCTTAGTTTTGGAACTTCGCCGCGAAGTAGGATTCCCGATCGGGTCGTGTGAACTCTTATTAGGGTGGCAGGAAGAAGAGTTTAGCAGCGGTGAATGTTTTGTACCGAGATTCTTGGGACTGTTCTTGCGTGAATCTGTTGTGACCTTAGTCCTGGAGCTTCGCTGCGAAGTAAAATGCCCGACCGGGGCCTGTGAACTCTCGCTGTCACTGTCATCACTCGATTCCGACAAACTTATAGCTTGTACCATGGGTAAATTAACTGCTACGGCAGGCTCTGCATGGTTGTTATTTGATTTGCGTCTCTTGTTTCCGTGGCGTATGGCTGTGGTCGAGCTGCTGTGCATTTGCGCCTGTGCCGTTGGGACTGACAAAGAATCCTTATGCGGAATACTCGGCAATGTCTGTTGAGGACTATAGGCACTCCAGGCTGGGGCCTCCGAACTCTTGTTTGGGTATTGCTGCATTTGAGTTTGTCTCGTTGGAACAGACAAAGATGGCACAGTCATAGAATCATTTCCGTCATTTATATCGATAGCTGGAACACTTGGCAATGACTGTTGAGCATTGCTAGTCCCGAACGAGGCCTGTGGACTCTTGTTGGGATGGTAGGAGGGCGAGTTTGGTAACGGTGAAAGCATTGGAATGATATTGACGGGACTGTTCTTGCGTGAACCTGTTGTGACTTTAGTTTTGTAACTTCGCCGCGATGTAGGATTCCCGACCGGATCGTGTGAACTCTTATTATGATAGCAGGAAGAAGAGTTTGGCAGCGGTGACTGTTTTGTCCCAAGTTTCGTGGGACTGTTCTTGCGTAAATCTGTTGTGACCTTAGTCTTGGAGCTTCGCCGCGAAGTAAAATTTTTCATCTTCGTCGAAGATGGTAGCACTGGGGGCTGAGCGACTTTGCATTCAGTTCTAATCTTTTTGACTTGCACATTGCTGCACAGCCTTTCGAGTGTAATTTCCCCCGTAACATGGTCGATAATAAGCACACAATCCTTCATGCTGTAATCTCGTTGGTTTCCCTTGAACACCGTGTTGGAAACTCCGGAACTATCTGTATGTGGCACGGTAACTGTTACTTCTTTGTTGGTTCCAACTTCTAGCGTTGCTGGCTTGTTGGTGTCCACACTGGCTGGTTTGAAGTCATACTTTAAAGTATGATACGCGGTCTGAGCAGATGGATTGGTAAACGTGACTCCCAATTTCAACTCGCGGATCTCCGGTCCCAAGCTTAAGCGGCAGGCCATTTTCTAACTTCTTGAAATAGTACACCAATTATTTAAACTAAACGACTGGCAATTTTGCTATACTGCGATTACTGGTTTCAAAACTTAAAATTTTAAGGCTTTAATGCGTGAAGCACAACCGAATACTAAATTCACCGAACAGCAATTCTAGAATATATATACAACTGGAGATGTAATTACCTACGAATGATCCAGATAGTAAACAGTAACAGAAGTAAACTACCTTCACATGAGGTAGCTAGTAACCTGCTTACCTACCGTAAAAGTACCTAATTCCGATCACCTAAGGCATGATTCATCTTTGAATCTTCACTAAAAAATAAAGCTTTGACATTTATTTACATGGTATGTGTATGGTTATTACTTTCAATTATGTTTCATGGAAAAATATTAAATTACCTAAATTATTTACCGAAAGTTAAAAAAATGCATCGAAGTAAGATGTATCAGTGCACCTCATCATCATCAATCAATTTTAAGGGGTGAATCTAATTCCGATCTCGTCATGATAAGCTGTTAAAGTATAAAACTATAGTCAACTTGTACCAAATGGATCGGAAATGTTTTGCGTTTATATTTTCTGAAGACAATCCCCTTACCAGTCATATTCTGCTTACGTTAATGATCATTAGATTAATATTCATAAAATTTGTGTACCCGAGAGCTCGACAAGCGGACTATAAAATTTTACCCTTCTTTTATCTTCGTTCAATTGTTAATTAAAATTAGGTCAAATTTGACGTTGTCGTAAAGTTTTGATCAAAAATAATAGTAAAAATCAAATCAGAAAGGTTGTGTTCGAGAGATGACCGCGTAGTTGGCGTAGAACTACGTTAGGCTGGTTTTCGCGAAGAAACCTCGAATATTAAAGAAAACTTTTTACACCATGTTGGTATATATGTAGCATAAATTATTATTTCTTATTGTTTTTTTGACGATTCTACGCCATCTTTTAGTCATCTCTTTATTTTCTTTTCTTCGTGTATTATTTTGTATCTCTCTGCCACATTTTTGTGGTATTTTCATGACCTTTTTATCATTTTTTCATCTTTTTTCGTCGTTTTGGACGTCGCACATAGGAGTATTTGAGCCGAAAAGTTGGCCAAAAGTATTGTTGATCATTTTTATTAGAGTAAACAAGCGTATGAGAGAAAAATAGTATCATTAGTTCTATGAAGCATTTTTTTATGGAATAATGTTTGTATCTACCTAGTAGTGTAGCAGACATTTTCTGCTATTGCTTTTAATGTAGTTGAAGAATGGAAAATTTGTGTATAAAGAGAGAGAGCCTATTCCAGATCCAGCATGTACTTATTTTTCTTACGAAACAGGCCTTTTAACTGATAACACGCTTATCGAATGAATTGCGTAATGAAGTGACTCAAAGCATGCGCAAATTTGATAGAAATTTAAGAAATTTTAATTTAAAGATTAAAGAAATTGATAGAAATTAAAGAGTTTTTCTTATAATACCTAAAATTTCTTGTTCAATTAGTTTATAGAGTATTCCTCTGATGTCTCACAAACACAATGACATAAAATTTATCTTTCAAATGCTTCAAATTTCATGATAGTAAAAATTATCATAAGAAAAATGCTGCGAAATTGAATATTTTATCATTTAGTAAAAAGTTTTTATTTCATAAAATTGCAAAAATTTCACTCACAACCCTCTTTCTGGGACTTTAAGCTACCAAATGGCATCAAAGATTGTGATGAGAAATGGTGAGAACATAAACAAATATCACTTTAAAGTAGCAACATATTTATTAATATTTTTTTGAAACGATGGTTCTACAATTGATGAAGGGACGGTAGGGGAAAGAAGTGAAAATTTTTTGGTGAAGGAGAGGAAGAGCGGAAAGGAAGGGGGGGGTATTGGTGGCTATGCTTGACAAGTAGTCTTTTTGACTCCTACCTTTTGTCCAATGCTGGAAGGTGCATGAGTCGAACCAAGCTGTAATCTGAGATTATAACCGGATTCGAACCCCCAACACCCGCCAGGGCATGTGGTTCGCTGGTACTTGTACCTTTGAACCATAGAGGCGCTGGACAAAAGGAGACCGCAAAATCCATATTTATGCTATTTTGCTATAATAAATACTGCTCGCTTGTCATCATTATATTCATTGAAATCTAAAGTCTATATCAACAAATAATTGTAAAATCTTTGAGTTTAAAAATCTTTTTTACAGCTGGTCGATAGGATATATATAGCCTTAGAAATGTGAGAGACAAAATCCTTACCTATATGAGCAAAAATATATGGCTCATTTTTACTCGAAGTTTGACAGCTCTATGCAAGATGTACACAAAACAAATGGTTTCAAAATTAACGTTACATTGTGTTATCTGGAAAGACAGCGAGGCTTAATTGGAGGGGATAGAACAAGTTTTAATTTTCCTCATTTTGGCCAGTATTTTGATCCAAATACTCCTCTGTGCGTCGATTGTTGCGGCATTTTTCACTACTTTTTCGGTGGATTTTTGCAGTTGCTGTTGTCATTTTTGCTGCTATTTTGTCGTGTTTTTGACGACATTTTACTGTCTTTTCTTTATTTTTTGTCATCTTTTCATCGTCTTTTGTTTCGTTGTTTAATTTGTTGTCTATACGTCACTTTTTTGCTATTGTTCATCATTCTATTTGTTATAATGAAAACAAAAATGTTAATCTTTTTACTGTCTTTCTGTCGTTCTTTCGTCGTCTCTCAGTTGAATATTTGTCATCTTTTATTGTACGGCGTCTTTTTGTCCTCATATGTGGTCTGTTTTTTCGCTGTTTTGGCGTCTTTTCGACGGATTTTCATGTTATTTTAATCGTATTTGCGTCATCGCCTTTTCGACGACTTTTAATCGTATTTTCTATATCTTTTCAGCACTTTTTCGTCATCTTCTCATCGGAAACTTATCCCACTGAGTTTTAATGGATGGAGTTGAGTGGATAGAGCAGAATAACAGATATGGCTTGTCACGCAAGCCGTAAATCAAAGACTCGAACCCATAACTCTCGATTACCGGTCAAGTATACCCTAACCCAAACCTGTCCTAACGCAATATTTTTGATTTATGTATAGAAGGTTTTCAGTTCATCCAAAGGATCATTTTTCATACTTACTTACTTTACTTATGTGTCCATGTCCGCCGGTCCGGCAGAACAAAGGGATGAAATCAGAGATCTCCACTGCTGACGGTTACCCGCCATGGCTTTTACCTGTCGCCAGGACAGGTTCTCGTCTACAGCCCGGATGTCGTTGGCTAGGCTGCGTCGCCATGAGCCTCTGGGTCTGCCTCTTCTACGCTGTCCTTGTGGATTCCAGTCGAGTGCTGCTCTGCAAACCTCGTTCGCTCCTTTCCTCAAGGTGTGTCCGATCCACTTCCACCTACGTTCACGAATTTCTGTGGCTATCGGCCGTTGATGACATCGACGATGGAGTTCCTCATTGGATAACCAGTTATTAGGCCACCAGGCACGAATGATGTATCACAGGCAACGGTTAATGAATACCTGCAGTTTTTGCGTTGTCTCCGCTGAGACGCACCACGTTTCGCAGGCATACAGCAGTACGGATTTAACGTTTGAATTACAGATTCGGATTTTCGTACGTAGTCGCAGACCTGCAAAGGCACCCCTGGCCTTCCTGATCCGTGTGGCTATATCAGGCTTGGTGCCATCATCGGGCGTTGTCTGGCTACCAAGATATTGAAAGGCGGCTACCTGCTCAATATGTTGTCCCGCTACTGTGAAGTTGGTGGAATTGTCAGTGTTCACTACCATAGACTTAGTTTTCGCTACATTGACTGTGAGACCTGCTGCCTGGGAGCTCTCGGAGAGGTCATCTAACTTGCTCTGCATATTGTTTCGGCGTTGTGCGAGCAAGACAATGTCGTCGGCTAGGTCGAGGTCATTTAGTTGCTCCATCGTTAGAGGATTCCAAGGCAATCCTCGATTTGGTCTACTGTCAATTGCTCCAACTAATATCTCATCCATAACGATGAGAAACAGAAGCGGTGATAAAATGCAGCCCTGTCTCACGCCAGCAGTAACCCTTATGGGGTCGGACAAGACGCCGTCGTGCAAAACCTTGCGCGAGAACACCTTGTACTGAGCCTCGATGAGATGGACTAGCTTATCTGGAACTCCGGTACGCCTAAGTGCGCCCCAGATGTTTTCGTGTTTGAGTCGGTCGAACGCCTTTTCGAAGTCAACGAACACCAGCAGAAGAGAGTCCTGGAATTCGTTGATCTGCTCGAATATAATGCGGAGCCTTGTGATATGGTCTACACATGATCGACCAGCACGGAATCCAGCTTGCTGCCGCCGGAGAGTAGCGTCGATCTTCTCCTGGATCCGGTTGAGAATTACCTTACAGAAAACTTTGAGAGTAATACAGAGCAACGTGAGTTACCGCATTCAGTTAGGTCTCCTTTCTTAGGGAATATGCCCTGCATCCAGTCCACAGGAAAAGTTGCGGTTTCCCATATATTGCTGAAAAGCTGATGCATCATCTGGGCTGACAAAGATGGGTCAGCTTTGAGCATTTTGGCTGAAATACAGTCTATCCCTGGCGCTCTATTGGATATCATACTTTTGATGGCTGCTACAATTTCAACCAGCGATGGCGCTTCCGAGTTGACACGATTAATTCGACGAACTGTAGGTGTCATACGCTGCAGGTTTTGTTGGTTTCTGACAGTTGAAACTCGGAAGAGTTGTTCAAAATGTTCAGTCCATCGCTTAAGCTGTTTTGTACGGTCAGTCAATAGTTGACCAGCTCTGTCCTTTAGCGGCAACTTTGTATTCATCCTGGCACAACTAAGACGGCTTTAACAGCTTTCATAGCGTGTTCATTTTTCATAGCATACATTTAATTTCCTTTCAGTGTTTGAAGCCTAGCTAGTATTTTTGTATATATATCAAAGTGAAAATTCATCATTACGTACAGATATACATGCTAATAAATCGTATTTGATGCGCAAAATTGGCATATCCGTACTATTTTGGAGGTGATATACGTGAGGAGAAATAATTATACGCATTTTATCTGTATAAGTATGTTTACACAATATAATCCTATTGGGCGCAACTATACAATTTTGAGCTTGTTTTTGTATATTTTACACAATAAAAATGATTTATATTCTAAAAAGCATGTCGAAAATTCTTATTAAATAGCAAAGCAATTAGTAGCGTGAAAAAAATTCCGTATAGTTTTCATCTGTTACATTCTACCCTGATCACCAAAATACTGAAGTATGTTATAATTCAATTGCCCCCATTTAATTTTAAACAAAAACGCGCTCTTCTACTCTTCAGAGTTAAATTAAACCGCAGTCAGTGTTATGAATGCTTTGAAGTGCACATTGTAAATCCTGAATCAAATCACATGAGTTATTTGTTCAAATTTTATTCCGGACGCCCATTGAAAAACATCCTTTCGTGCGAATCTAAAATGAAAATCCTAAGGCTCGTATCAGGGCTGCACCAGGCATCGTATTTCATCGCACTGTCATACCGCGTGGCAGCATAGGCAGTCATGCGGAGAGCACACAGTTGGGTCCACCTAGCGGAAAAATATGCTCGTTTCATATATTGCTGGATTATTCGGATTATCTGCGTTCAAATATTACATTTTTAATATCACAATCGTTATTATCCCGAAGTATAAATCCGATTTCAGTCTTGGACATGCAAGCATATTCTTTTTTTTTCAACTGTCCGCATTTTTACGGCTCACTGATGCTCATATCATCGGGGGAAAAGCTCGGTTTTATTGCATTCTGCATTACCGGCCTAGCTTACCGGGACGGCCGTTTAAGCCGCCAGGTGCATGATGGGTGTGATTGAATATACATATGAGAGCAGTATGTGGGGCTGGCCTATGCACTAGGTAACTATTAGTGCAAAAGTGCAAACAATGTTCTATTACACTCGTATTCTGCTTCTGTTTCCATTGCACTTCTGACGAGTGATGCAATTTACCATAATCACTCCGATAAAATAATGATAATCCCAGGACCGGGTTTCTTACGGTGCTTCATAGGTTTCCAATAGGCAATTATTGTTATGACTCCTACTACTAGGATGATCCAGTTGAGTGTGAAGTTCTAACTAATCGTTCGAAAATTAAATTACTAACGTTCATCGAATACATATATAATCAATCAAATAATCACACAGTAAGATGCTCTTCCTTGTAAAGTCTTAAGGACCGGAACCAGGGAAAGTCTTTACTGTTCCCTGGACTTAACGATTACTGTTGGCTAATGGGTAATCCTGATCACAATCCATTTTGTTATTTCTCTCATTTTATTGCTCACTTGTTCTATCTCGTTAGGTTCCGCTTTCAATACTATAACGTAAAATTCAGCACTAGGTGGAAATTTCAGGAAAATAATTTCGCCTGCCATAATCTACATCTCATCCGGCATACAGACGAAACAGTCATTCTTCATAATTAACTTCAAATTGCCTAATAAGAATGAACTGCCATTACCATTCGCTCATTATCTTCCAGGTCATCTACTTCCCTCCGAGAAACTTGCCGTCTTTGATAAATCACAGAAACGGAGATGGAAAATGCAAACTGTGAGCGTAAAAAAGGCGCTGACAGGCAAAAGGATTTTTCATTTTCGCACCCTGGCACGCCGTTCTGCCCCACCGTTTCCCATTTTGCTAGGCTAATTTCTCCATCCTTTCGTTGTCCGGGTCCCGTTTACAATATGGCAGCAAGGACAGCCAGCTTATTGATTAAAATTTGCTTGAATTTTTATTCAAAGGATGTCCCATCATGCTCAGCTTCCTGCTCCCGGTGCCGTACCCGGTGCTTGGCCTAGCCATTGTACTTGTGCCATCTTTACTATGGGTGAATTTCCCCCGGGGACTGGGCCACCCGGCTGACAGGATCAAGAATGCTCACGACCTCCAAGGCCCGGAAGATGGCAAAGAATAATGGAGGTCACGGCTGGATGACATAAATCTTGCCACCAAAATCTGTGCGACGTTAGCGAAATTATAAAACCTTCGTGCCGGCCGGTCGGGTCGATCGGCTCGCTGGGGATTTGCCTGTGCAGCGGAATGCAGCACGATTAGTAAATATGATAGAAAAAGGTAGGGAAGGTGACTATTTCCATATTTTCTCAGAATTCTAATTTTAAAATTGATTTTTTCATCATTTTGTGTCATTTGACTATGTTATTATTTCCAATTTTAAAGCGATTGCCTATTGAATATACATATTCTTACAAAGAGCTTGTTGAAATAAAGCATAATCACATAATTAATTTTCTTGTTCATAATTTACAGTATAATTACATGTTGTACTTTGTTTGACAATGATTAGTATGGAAGCATACTGCTTTCGGTATTTGAAATTCATGAATAATGAAGGAACATAAAATGAGCAACTGCACCACATGGAGTGACTGTTCATTACGCTAGACAACCAACCATACTAATGCCCCTAGATCCGAATCACCAGCAACGTCCTCTTTAGCCAGCAGTCTAACCCCCTAAGGGAAAAATTGTTTGTTAATGTCACTCATTTTGACACCACAATAAACCAACACCAATTCGAACAATCACCCACTGGAGACTGATTTGTTTTCCAGATGCCTTGATTATCGACTTCACATTCGTAGTCGCCTACCGATTGCGACCGTATAGCCGGAATAGAGCGGTCGGGTTCCGGCCGTCATCTGGTTCCGAATGCTCCGGAAGCCGGGCATAGGCCACATACGCAGCAAAAGGTTTATTCATTTTCGGGAAGCAAACAATTTGTTCCCATCACATTTGGCCAACAGCAATAGTCTATACGTGTGCCTAGTCTCAGGGCCTAAGATAGAGATGGAAACCGAGGTCACATATGATTGTAAAGCATATGCAAATCAAGTCTCCAGCCGACACTGTTAGAGTAACTTCTTCATTTGTAGTGAAAAGTGAAAACTTGCATATTCTAATTTATTTGATTCTTTAAAAATATACTCAAATTATTTTCTAAAAATTGAAGTACTGAGAACAAAAACTTACAATTATGCTAATTGAGTTACACGGTTGGAAAAAGGTGCTGTTACCCCCGGGTGGACATTCCGGTGCTTGTCTGTGTATTTTGTAAACAGAAATTGCATGGTCTTCCGAACGGCTTGAGTTTGGCTGCATGCTCGTTGTGTTGGCAATGCCGATGCGATGTTCTCCAGGACACGAAACGACCAAAGCGATGACACTCTGTTTCCAGTTGGACTGACTGAGTTGGATTGCAATATTGCAAGGAAATTCTCATATAAACCTGCCGGTACCACTCCGAACAAAAACTGGTCGGTATGTAATATGTTTGCTGTGTAAACATCGTTTGCCGCTATCGCAGTAGGTGGAATCCTCGGCTGACTAGGTACCAATTTGGAACCCACAGAGCTGTGGCGCTGCTGCCGTGGAGTGAGGATCTAAGCTGGAAGTGTTCTTGAGCCTCCCACACCTACCTACGTATGAGCTGTGCCTGTCACGTTAGTCAACAGAATTTGTTTTCGAACCCCGTCGTCGCCCTTCGCCCGGGTGGAAAACAGTCGAACAGTACGCAAACAACACGCAATAACATCTAGCCCAGGGGGAAATGTTTTCACATTTTCTTGCAAACCTGAAGATGGTTTAGAAGGAGAAAAATGCTGATTGTGCTTACTAATAAATCTGTCACATGTGTGATTGTTTTAATTGCAAGGTCGAAGGCGAAGGTAAGATATGGCATAAAATTGCAAATTCGAAACTGGTGAGCTGTCACACACTACACAGACAGAGTGCTCATATTTTTTCTCGTCCCAAGAGTCTCAAATGTCAACGTCTGAATAATATATTATTGCTTTTTCGCATCATTTTACACAGAATTTCATGCTAATATTGTCAACATATTAGGGCATAACCATGTATAATATAACTAAACGGTCTGTAAATATGTTTGTGATCCATTAGATGTTAGTTCTGTATAGTCTCTGTTGCCAAGGTTTACCTTACGGTTTTCGTTACAGGTTAGATGCAAAATTAACAAAAAAATGGTACAGAAACGTGAATTTTCATCTGTTTGTGGACTTTAAGGCGGCGTACGATTCAGTCAAACGAAATGAGCCGTGGCAGATAATGCTAGAACATGATTTTCCAACGGAACTGATTACGCTGGTTCGTGCGACACTGGTTGGGTTAAAATCATGCGTCAGAATAGTGGGTGAGCCCTTAGTAGACCAGGCTGTCGTGACGTTGGATGGACTGAAGCAAGGGGATGCACTCTCTAACCATTATCATTATGAAATCACACTCACTCTCTAACTCTACTCTAACTCTAATCATTATGAAATCTCACCTCTCTTGGTTTTGCGGATGACGTTGATATCATCGAAATCAATCGTAGACCATTGGAAGAAGCCTTTTAAACGGGAAGCAGCGAGATTGGGAATTACCATTGACGCCACCAAGACGAAGTACATGGTTGCTGGCAGGGAACGTAGGACTCCAAATGGTGTTGGGGCCGAGGTGAAGGTGGATGGGTAAAGATATAAAGAGCTAGTACCGAATGGCTGAATCACGAATGGCCGAAATCCAAATGACCGAATTCCAACAACAGTCAAAGCAAAGCAAAGCCTAGGTGCTACATTCCGTTATCGAAACTTGACCTTCTGTTTTTATACGACAGACTTCGCAGCCAGCTGTTAGAGTACAGGACAATTGCAGGGCCAGTTACTACGATCCTATTGACTTTAACAGCCTCTGACCATCAAATTTTATTACGGAAACTCCAACGGCTTTGACGACACGTTTCAGCCGTATTTGATGAATCGTAGACTCTCAGTAAATCTAGGTTCTATCGAGTCCTGTCATTCTTGCAATAAATATGGTGTTCCACAGGGAAGAGACCTAGGACCGTTACTTTTTCTCATATACTTTAACGATCTGTCCTTTGTAATACCAACTGGATGCATGGAATTTCGTGTTCTACTAAGGCGTTCCAAAAATTTCAGTCAACTGGATGCAAGCTGAATGCGGATGATTTGAAAATAATCCTCGTCGAATGGACAGTATAAGACTGCAAGCAGCTACAAACTCTTGAGGCCTATTTGCTGATTGGTGTCGTGTGAACAACCTCTCAACGTCTCCAAATGTTCTGTCATCACATTTACCAGAAGTAAATGTCCAATCATAGACGATTATGTAATCGAAGGGTCTCCTTTACAACGTGTTGCCATTGTTAAAGACCTGGGTGTTGAACTGGACTCTAAGCTCATCTTTCAACTCCACTATTCCGGTATTATATCAAAAGCAAATCGAAACCTGGGATTTATTATGTGCTTAGCCAAGAAATTTCGGGATTCGTACTGCCTGGTTGCCCTCTACTTTTCATCAGTACGGTCCATTCTAGATACGGCTTCTGTGGTTTGGAGTCCGCATACACAAGTGTAGATATCAAGAATCGAGTTTTTTTCAAAAGAGATTCATTCACGCACGCATTCAGATTTCTTTCATGTTCGGACCCAGTCAATCTTCCGCCATATGAAGACTGGTGCAGATCGTTAAACATGGATACGCTAGCCAAAAGAAGCAATGTTTCGAGTACCACATTTGTCGCCAAGCTACCATCCAAACCGGTTTGAGAATGATTCTCTTGTTGTCAATTATGCTCTTATGCTCGGGCGAAAACTGAACCTGTGAAATATTTTTTTCAGAACTTTTAAATATTGGTATTGCAAGGATGATTCGATAATCAAATGCAAGATGAAAAAAAACACAGTTTAAATCTTCTATGCTAGGGTCATTTTCTGTGTTTGCTTGTTCATTTTTCCTACTTACTTTACTTTATTTTGTTTCACTGTGGTGGCGACGGTCCATTATCGATCTAGCGTTGAACAAATTATGATCCTCCGGTACTGTCGGTCCTGGACAGCTGTTATTCAATCAAATTGAACTCCAACTAAATACGCATTGTTCTCGACAGCGCACATCCATCGGGCTGCTTCAAAATCTAGAATCTTCCTGGTTCTTTGCTGAAAATAGTTTTGATTACTATTTCGTCGGGCATTCTTGCCACGTGCCCAGCCTATCGTAGCTTGCCACATTGTACTTCCTTTACTATATAGCATACTAGCTGACCCGACAAACTTCGTATTGCCACAAACAGAGGTGGTATAAACCGCAGCGCAGACCAAAAGACACACATTCTTAAAAAACACTACACTCGCCATGCGGTGTGTGTTCGCCCACAAATTCCTTTCAATGTCTCTTTTGCTAAACACGCTCTTTCGTGTTTTACGCGCACCAGGAAAAGGCAGTCGCAAACGCAGAGTGATAAATTTGCTGCGTGCTTTACCACACCAAGAGCCGCACTCTGCGCGGCTGGATTGTACACCCTGCGCTCGGTCAGTTGAAGTGGTGTGATTGAAAAAAACATTTTTACTGTTGCGTCGCCTGATCCGTACTAACTTAACATAGACCATATTAGTTGTTCAGTGCAGCGTGTATTTTCACTTTTAAAAGGGCAGAAAATTTGTAAATACAAAACAATTTTTTTGCGTTAATTCCGCACGGAGTGTGGCGAAGGGCAGCACCAAGTGCTGTTTGGATGGTCACTCGCTGGGCGATTTTCACCGAGTGCTGTCGTTCGCTCCCACTCCGCTTTCGCTCGTACGCTGTGTGCATATAAGCTGTAGAGGTGTGTTGCCGAATCGCTCTGTGCGACAAGAAATAATATTGGAACATTGGGCGCATAGTGTGAGCGAATGACAGCCCTGGCCATAAATTAACCTGTGTTGTACATAAATCATGAATCTCGGATGATCTTTGTCACAATCTCGAGTTTTGCAAGTTTCTGAGGAGTTCAACCTTAGATGATTCATTTTGGCAGTTACGTAACTATGAAAGCATCTCAGGTAACCAATAAGCATCATCAATGCTATTCAAATATAGGCCAACAAGCATTTAAGTCGCCTTAAATGCTACTTAAATGCTATTTTGGCAAAATATACAGCTACTTTACTAATAACCTTCTTATAGTGCTGACAATGCTAATTTACAGCTAATTACCGACACGAAGAATTTGAATACAATTTTGGATGCCAATTTACAACACCTATGCAGTCAAAAAGCTAACATACAATAACGTGTAGTATAAAATGCCAGATACGCTGATTTGCTGCTTACGTTAAGGCATATTAGTTACCTGGAATGGGTAGTTTAATATACAAATTCCCTCATTGCATAGCCAGAAAGCGAATAGTAATATTCGCCATGATTGTACGTGCAGTTATCAACATTGACGGTACATTACGCCGAATATCATTTTGCGAAAAACCTTAAGCGGAATGTACCATTTCACGGAAATTTTTTTGTGGAAAGTACCATTTCGCGATCCTCTCCTTACTCGCTGTCGCTCGTTCCAGGAAACTCAGGTAGTCATAGGAAAATAAATAAACCTAGACAGTAGTGATTTCTGCAGGGAGTTGCCTCCCAACAGTGGGCGGCGCTTCCGACGGTGGGTCGCCGGCAACACTCGCGGCCGTCTCGTCCTGAATGATCTAGTGTTACTATAGATAATTTTTGTGGTCTTGTTATTGACTAATGTTTTATGGAAGAGTCTCGAATTTCTCGAGTTCGATTAGTTTTTGAGTTTCACAAAAATTTCTGTTTTATTTGTATGAGAGTCCATATCCCCCTACCACAGGGGTGAGAGGTCTCTAACTATCATAAAATAAATTCAAGACTCAAAAATCTCCTACATGCCAAATTTGGTTCCTTGATTAGTATTCAAATTAAAAGGAAATTTGTATTTCATTTGTATGGGAGCCCCCCTCTTAAAATGGGAAGGGGTCGTAGTTCACCATAGAAAATTTTTTTGCCATCTAAAACTCCCACATGCCAAATTTGGTTCCATTTGCTTGATTAGGTCTCGAGATAAGAGGAAATTTGCATTTCATTTGTATGGAAGCCCACTCTCTTAAAGGGGAGAGGACTTATAATTCCCCTTATAAAGAGGGGAGGGGTCTCAATTTACCATAGAATAAATTCTTGTCACCGAAACACCCACATGCCAAATTTTGTTCCATTTGCTTGATTAGTTCTCGAGTTATGCAGAAATTTGTGTTTCATTTATATAGGAGCCCCCCCCCCCACTTTTAGTGTGGGGAGGGGTCTCTAACCATCACTAAAACCTTTCCTGGCCCCAAAAACCTCTACATGCAAATGTTCACGCCGATTGGTTCAGTAGTTTTCGATTCTATAAGGAACATGCGGACAGACAGACAGACAGACAGATAGAAATCCTTTTTTATAGGTATAGATTTGTATTCTTGATATAGCTCGTGGTTCAAGTTTCTGTGCCGCACTCCATTTTCCATTTTGCCACTAAGTATCGATCGCAGATGGCCTCCCAGATGGTTTCGAGGTAAAAGTTATAAAAGTGTTTGTCAAGCTTCTACCAACAAAACAAAAAAAAGTTTGTTCCAATACGTTCTGTAGTTTCTGAGAAAAAGGTACATAAAGTTTGAAAAGCGTGGTGTTTCAGGAGCGGAATTCTTATGTGTATGATCGTTTTTCGGCCACTTACCGTAGTCGGATCATTACAAAATTAGTATCAAAATAAGCGGAAAAGACTGCAGAATCAAAATCTGAATCAGAAAAGTAATAAAGTTTTTGAAAGTTTTAGTCGTTTATGTCCCCTTAACAGGTTAAAATGATTCGTCGATGAGCATCTCAATGCCGGTATAACGGAATTAAATAAAAAGGAAATAAACCTAGGGGTACCTACAAACGATAACAGCATCCCGGGTCCCGATCTCGAAGACATTCGGCGAGAAATCGGTCTACTGAATAATAGAGCTGCTTGAAAGGACCAATTCCTTGCAGTGCTCTACAAAAACTACAAGAAACCACTAGTAACGGCACTTTAATGGATAATTTCAGTATCTGGCAGGAGGAGAAACTGCTGGAGGAGCGGAAGATGTGGTTTGTCAAATCTACGAAAATTAGTTCAATTGCTGTAATAACCTGATCAACGTCGCCCACAGTGTGCTCAACCAATTTTTGTTATGTCGTCTCTGCCCAATAGCAAGAGAAATCGTGATGCAGTATTAGATGGGTTTTATAGAGGCGCATTTCCCACTGCGACAAATCCTCCAGAAATGCCGAAAGCGCAACGTGCCTACGAATCATATTTTTGTGATTTCAGGGCAGCATACGATAGAGTCGAGTGCGAACAGGTACGGCAAGTTGAACAAATGTAAAAGGTCTACTATGATTTGACGATTAAATAAATAAATAAGTGACTATTGACCGCGATGAACTGGAAGTGGTTGATAAGTTCATATATCTGGGGTCTCTGCTCACTAAGACTGTGTGAGATATCGCGAAATTTCCGACAGTAATACAAGCAAGGAGATTTAACGACGCATTCCACCTGGAAGCTGAGTCTATTTTCCCTCTTAGAGGCGCTTCAAGCAAGCAGCATACGCGCCGTGCTAGATGGCTCGGTCAGCTTGAAGCCGACTTGCATGTGTTGAGACGCTCAACGAATTGGCGACGAGGATCTCCGTACCGAGTGCAGCGAAGAGAAGTTGCCACCTCGGCTCTATGCTGCTAGAAGTAAGAAGTAAGGCCGAATTATATTTTTTAACATTTGACCAATGCATATGCATAATGCATATAATTTGTTATTCTATAATATATTTATGTTTTACGTACTTGTAAATAAGATGGGTTTTTACGCTACTTTAAGGATGCGTAGACCGTGCAACTCCAGCCCAAGTAATAATCCAATAGCAAATTGGTCTGGTTCATTTCTTATAGCAGTTTTATCAGAGCATTTCAAAGTCTGTTAGGTTTTATAATGTTTCTCCTCAAGTGAATTTTATCTTAATTGACTAACATTTCTGAAGTATGACTGAAGGAGACTTGAAGAATCACCCATAAAACTAAATTATGAATAAATGTAATTCACCTTATAAGGGGTTTTAAAGGATACTGCATTTTTGCTTAAAAACGACGCTCCTTAAAACTTAACAATAGTTTTGACAAAAACTTATGATATTCTTCTGCAAGATTCGTTTATCTTAACAATACTGCCATAAAATACTCGTAATCGTATATTCTTGAAAAAGAAATTATACTCTTGTATAAGAACATTCTAACGTAAACAACTAATCTGTCAAAATGGGCGTCTGAACCTGGAGAAAATTGAAGAATACAGATCTTTTAAACGAAAATTAAGCGAAAATCTGTGTAATATTTTGAAAACTCTTTCATATGAACAATCAGCAAAATCACAAAACAATGAAGATCGCAGGACTAACTGAACTGGGGAAGGACAGTGCCGGTAATGATGCATTTGCCAGAGGCGGTGCGGATTTCCTCTAGAGCTTTTCGTATTTTTTAAACTAAATATAGAGTTCATAAGTCAGATGTCTTTGTATGGAAAATGTTTGAAGGCACCGAAGCAGTTGAAGCATAATTTTTAGAAATAGTTGTACCGATTGTAAATTAAACGCTTGGAACTGTCGTGCAGTCCAAACAGTACAAACAACGCGTTACATCGATACTTCGTTGATGTTTTTTTGTTTATACTAGAATGGTTATCTTGCAAAAACTTGATGCCTTCGAGTAATTCAAACAATTCTTTCAACAATTATTCAAGCGCAACTTGTCTTCTTCAAGAATACAATAAGTATTGATGATCTTATTGCGCTCTTGGAAAAATTTTCCTTATATTGTGCAAGAAATGTTAGTCTAATAAGCGCCTTCGGATTGATTTAGATAAAACCATTGAAAAAATGGCGAACAGGGCTATTTTGATTACTTTTGAAATTGTAGTCAATTGCATATGGGCACTTATAAATATGGTATTATGCAATGCCATTAGTGATCTTAACTTTTTAAATAAATGTTTAGACATATAAAAGACTTTTTGCCACAATTGCTTAAAAATTTGGTAGCTATCAACTTCTTAATGAAATCATTAATTGTTTTAATTAACTTAATTTTTCAATAATCTAACAAAAATAACTGGCACGTTAAAATTTTCTAACTTTCATGTCACAAAACATCGACAAACCGAGCGTGGCCTGAAAAATTTCTCATTTATGAGCAACAAAGCAGCTGCTTTTATCACCATTTTTATTTTTAATTTTCATTTATACTCTCGAAATAGCAATATCTGTGAATGCTTATAGCTCTTGGTCAATTTAAAATACTTAAGGCAGTGAAAAGTATATGGTGTCTTGCAAGTGTTCTTTGAAGAGACAACCATAAAATCATCAACACTTGTGGCGGTTTTCTTTTTGTTTCAAGCGACTCTTGGAAGTCATTATAAATAGATATCGATAAGAATTACAAGTTTTAAATGGATCTTTGGAAATTCTTTAGTGTGGGCCTCCCTCGCCTTATAAGGGTTTTATGGCTGTTTTATCGCAGTTTTGTAGAATTTCAAGTTTTAAAATCGGTTTTAAGCAGCAAATGCTGGAAACCTCTTCAAGTGCACCTTAAAATTGAAATTGTTACTTGGGATGACCTCTCCCATGAGCTGTGTCGGCTATTACCGTTCTCATGCACTAACCGAATAGCCGACCAAACTATTCACGAATGTGACAAATATAAAATAAGAAAAACAAAGCACAAACAACAAACATAATTACGTAGATAATATTTTGAAGAACCATTTTCTTTCTATCGTCAAAAAACTCTACAAGAATGCTTCATAAGCAAAGCCATGGGTATAAACGTCCTCAAGAACTTGACCCGTTTTTATCGACAGACTTCGCAGCCGGTTATTAGAGTACAGAAAAATTACGGGGCTAATGCAAAGATCCTATTAACTCTATAGCGGCACCGCTCATTCATGATTCGAACATATGACGACTGGCTCGTTAGACCAGCACCGTAACCCGGAGCCAAGGCGCAGCCAAGAATGCATCATACTGTTTCCAACAAGATTCAGCACCGGCTCACCAGACAAAAGCTTCACAGGTATGGTGTGAGGACAAATTTCCAGATTTTATTTCTTCGAAAGAGTTGCCTGCCTCCCTACTAGCACGGTTGTTACAAAGTTGTTGTGGTAACCGAAATATGACTAGTTTTAGTAGCAATCCGGTTGCTTCAACTAAATGGACCTAAAGTGTGCTACTTGGGTTCTTTGGCTGATTTGAATTCTCTTGACCTCTACGCATGGGGTTGCATGCTAGGCAAACTAGAGAGCACCAAAGGATTAAGAATTTGGGATAAAATACCTTAGACTATCGTGCGAGCTGGTTGTAACGCTTTTCAACGACGATTGCGACTGGGAGCAAGGGGAAAACAATTTGAATTGGACTAATTTAAGACAAATATAATGGAAATCCTCCCAGGTGGCTTCGAAATACGATGCTGGTCTAATAAGCCAGTCGTCGTATGTTTGGATCTCGGTTTGAAGAGGCTTTTAGAGTCAATAGGATCGTAGCACTAGCTCCGCAATATTCCTGTACTCTAACAGCTGACTGCGAAGTCTGTCGTATAAAAACAGAAGGTCAAGTTTCGAAAAAGAATGTAGTACCTAGGCTTTGCTTTATTATGGATATACTTTTCACGAAATACACTCAACATTAAAATTTATGCAAGCGCCTTAATTTTGTGACCATTTACTTTACTGACAGTTATTACTACTCACCCTGTAAAAGAGCAAGCTCGTCTTTTTGATGTTGACCAATCCTGTTCGTTCCCGTCCAAATGAGTTCTCTCTAGTCTGCATCCCTATTTCTGAGCTGCAACCGTTGAGGCACGACATTTAGCTAGCCGTAACCAATCCGTATATGTCTGTGACGTTTGTGTTTGAGAAATGAATGTTGAATAAATGAATGAAATGTTCTCACACATTTGCATAGTGCATAGTGCATTTAGCTCCCCTCGCAAATCATCAATCTGCACTATTTAACGATTACATACGATCTTCTTTTGCATGCGAATCATTTCGTAGAACCCGAGCAGGAGCGAAGAGCAAAATAATACAAAAACAATATCGAACTGTGTTATAATGGTATATTTTGTTATTGAACAGATATGGAGAAACATTGATAACACAATTTGTTATTGAGTAGATATTTAAAACAGTGGTTGTAAGATGAGTATAATAACTGATTTTGTTATCATATCTTATTTTGGCCTTAAAATGACATTCGATATATTTCATACAATTTTTTTTATTGATTAAAGAAATTTTAGATTACAATTATTTTATAAAAGGATTTTTTAATATCTCATATACTACTGCATTTCTTATTCAATACCTTAATAATACTAATATATGTTATTCTAAACTCTGAATGCAGTCATGTTATTGCTTTGTTATTCAAATAACACAAGTAGTTATTCTTTTAGCCTTAAAGGAGTAAAATTTTGATATTATTTTTTTGTTATTTTACCAACTATGTCAGCCAAACCAAGACCAAATTTTGATATGAGTTATTCGATTTCCAGTAAAACATTTTGAAATTATTTTGCTATTCGCTCCTGCTCGGGAAATATTGCTGATCTAATACAGTTGGATTTCGATTTTGGCAACAAATGCGTGTCGTCTATGTTGCCAAAATCGAAACCGTGCCAAAATCGAGACCCTTTTTCGATATGAAAAAATTTAATGTAAATGCTTTAGAAGTTGACTAAATATCATTAATCACCGATTGCAACCATTTTATGTTTAAAAAGTCCGACAAGAGCTATCCGTCCGGTGCAAATAAGTTATTGACACCCTGCGGTAAGACGTAGTCCTACGGCAATAAAAATATTATTGTTCGAAATCACATAACTTTTTTTCATGAACATACTCAGGGCATAATTTTTCATCATTTAAAGCATGTATACGGAAACTGAATGATATTTAAGCATATTTTTCGAAGAGAAATATCTTGTGTTGCCAAAAATGGATACTTTTGTTGCCAAAATCGAGGCATGCCAAAATCGAACCATGCCAAATTCGAAATCCAACTGTAATGCAAAAATCTGGGTTTTGTGTTTTGATTTTACACATTATTGTCCTAAACAAAAACGTCCCAAATGTAAACGTAGTTTTATATCGAAAATAACATACAATCATGTTATATTCTGGAACCTTATCTCACTTCGTTTAATTGAATTGTTAAAATCAGAGCACCTGCGGAGAAATTCACAGTAAATTCTAGCATTATTCCTCTGAACGATTCCGTGCTGTTGAACCCTTGTTTGTATAAATCATTTAGCGAACAAAAGCATATATCATAGTGCATCAGTGCTCCCCTTGCAATACCAACATGCCATTTGAGTTTTACCCCGTTACGCCTAACCGTCAGCTCCATCAACAACAGCAACGGAATTATATCGAAAAATAACATTTTTATAGCCTCCAGACATACTCACAATTCCCACTACCCGTTTCGCTGGCTTTCGACAAAAAAAGCAAATATCCGCCTAATGATTGATTCTCGGAATTATTCCCGAATGCGATAATCCATAACTCCGGTTGACACCATCGTCGTATAGCAGGTATGTACGAGCGAGCAATCGATATCCCCTTTTCTAGTTGGCAACAAACTGGTCAAAAAAGGATTTCCCATGCCCGCGCTCCATTGTTGACATGACAACGACAACAAGTCACGAAGGGCTCCGCCATGGAAGGCTTCATCGCATCGTTTCTTCCCTACCTAGCTACTGTATTATGACGATCGTCTTCACGTTCGACGGCGCCGCGCTCCACTGCACTGTGATATAGATGAGTGTATTATTACGACATGGGCGAAGGCGGCTCAGGATGAACAAGACGATTTGATCTCTTAAAGCCAACGCCGGTGAGCTGATACGTCGAGTGCTTGGGAAAATGTTTGATAAACTTCAACCCATGCCACCCCGCGTCGTCGCGGTAGTTCGTCCTTTTCGGTCCTGGAGCTCACCTGAGCGGGTGTCGTCTGCTTACAAATGAACCCGCCGCAACGAGAGGTGTAATGTTTTTCGATGAAAGGTAATATCATAATAGCCCTTGGTTGAGTGGCTGACGGGTGGCTTTTGTGGATGGAAAGCATGACACGGATAAGAACAAGGAGGGTGCTGTGTGTGTGTGTGGGTGGGGTGAGCTGAGGGATGAGTTTCTACAGCGGAACTTCCGAATCTCAAACATTAACTCACCGTACCTGGCGGCATACTGTATGAAACGATCGGGACGTGCCCGGGATTTGGAATGAACGCGTCAGTCAAAAGATGCTGCGCTCACTGCTGTATGTAGCCCTAGTCAAGTCAGTGCGGCGCTGCTGCGATACGACGTTGATGGCTGCTGGACGTTCTGTTTACCGACACCGACTGCAGTGCACTAGACTGAATTTCAGTGGCGTAAGGTGCATTATGCTGAAATAAGGTTTAGTTTAAGTTCCAAACAATGACGACGTTCTAAACAATTTTAATACTATTCAAAAAACTTTTTAATTTTATTTTGTTATGTTGACAACTTAACGAAATTGATTTAGATGAAATTTCCATAACCAAATCGTATTTAAATCAGTAAAATAAGTACAAATTTAAGAAGCGAATCGTAGGCCTTTTCCACGCTACTGGAATGTAATTGAGCCCAACATTTTCTGCAACCAACGGAACTATGCTATTCTCTGTCATTGGCGGAACTAGGGGGGGGGGGGGGGGGGCTAGGGGGGGCTAAGCCCTCCCTAGAAAAGATTTAGCCCCCCCTAGAAAAGTTGACTAAGTTTTTTAATTTTTGAAAAACCAATAGTTAGATAACTATAGGTACGAAAAACTTCAGAGTAAAGTTTATTTGTATGACTGTTATAAGATTTCAGGCATTAATGTGCATTAAATTTTAATATGCCGACGAAATAAAACGGTTGAAAAAAAATCCCGGGGGCTATAGCCCCCCTAGAAATGAGCGCTAGTTCCGCCAATGTTCTCTGTTCCAACAAATATCAGCTTGCCTTTCATCCACGGCCACCATTAACCAAAAAATAAGACAAATGTTGCCAAGGTAAAATTTGGTCTTTTTAACATTTCTTTATACATTCTTCAAAATGAAAGAAATCAGGGAAGCAATCTACAAATGAACAACACATAGGGTAAATGATTTTGAAATGGACCTAGTCGAATTCTGATCTTGAATGGACCTATTTTTAAATAAGAATTTTAGGATATAATTATCAAGTCTTTGTACTGTATTTAGCTTTTATGTTTATCTTTAATCATTTCTGAACGTAAATATACTAAAATTAAATTAAAATTATAGCCAAAACTACTTTATTGCCGCGTATTTAAAAGTAGCTGTTTTTCAGCGTTTTGGCAGTCACCATAGAGTATTTTCAAACTGTTACTACCCGGAACCCTTCTGGTTTGAAATAAAACAATACTCTTAAAATCATGCTAAAATATGTGTAATTTCAATTTAGGTATTTAAAAGTTCAGTAAAACCAGTAAAATCTTCAAATTCTTGAAAAATGTTAACCCCCTTTTTTGATCTTGAATGGACCTAGTATTGATTTTAGAATGGACCTAGTTTTGCGCTCCGAGACATCACTGCCGGTAGCTATCATTGCCTACCACCAACGAACACGCCGTTGTATATTCCATAAAACTGCTTGTTGTCACTATAGTATCTCCGTTTATAATTAATCTATAAGCACGGGATATTGAAAGTAGGCTTGATTTATAGCCTAAATAAAAACTTAATTATATTGATAAAACTAACTATCACTCATCCTCTTTCGTAGTTGCTTCATAGTGTTTGTATATTGTAGCCTCTAGTTTTGAAACTAAAAAGTCTTCCTAATTAGTTAGCTAATATATGTAATTTTATGCCTAAAATAATATAAACTTAATTTGTACAAAATCGGTATTGTACAAAAATTTTAACCATCATTGATTAAAAGATAATATGGATCAAAAGATAAGAGGGATACTAACTGCCTTCTGTTAAGGGGGCATAGTACCTTTTCAATTTTTTAAAACCTAAATTTTTTGATTGATTATTTCGAAAGATTAACATTTTGACCATATGTGTTTGAAGTCGTTTGCATGAATTCCAAATATTGACAAAGTTACAGCTATTTGTACCACGCATGTCTGGAGCGATTAAACAACGAGTAAAAACTTCAACGTCGTTTTTCTCGAAACCAGATTTTGAAAGTCGGTACCATAAATACCTCAAGAACGGCTCAAGCAATTCTTATGATTCTTTTTTTGTTTGAAAGCCAACAAAATTATCTAGTGTTTGACCCATCCTTTTCTTGATATTGTAATTTTTGTATTTTTTAGAAATGTTAAAATCAATTTTTTCGCTTAAAAACCATACTTTTATGTATTAATTGTCGCCATTTTGTTATGTGTTCGGATTCTAAAAAAGGATGGATCAAACACGAGATAATTAAATGTTCTTTCATGTCGTTTTGGAATTTTTCAATTCGGATAAGGCCCCAGCGCCAATCCATGGTACCGCAATTCATGGTTTTTTTGAACGACTATCTTCAAGGAGCCGTAGGGGCAAGGGCCAAATCTGTTCTTGCTTTTAATATATACGTTATTATTTTCCATGCAAAAAGGTACGAAAAGAAGACAAAAACGAGAGAATTTTTTTGGACGATTTTCGGAAACTACGAATTCGAATTTCCATTTCTGTTTCGTGCTAGAAGTGTTAAGTACACTCATTTTTCGAGTTTTTCAGGCTGTAGAGCATACGGACAATTGATTTTATACTCATAGCCTACAAATTTTTTTTAGCCCCCCGATTTTTGAAGCCAATTTCCAAAGGGGGGGGTGACAAAAACTTAAAAAATATTTGGCAAAGACCTTATATTCCGCCGATAAGTAAGCAGGTTGACTTCACATCACCTTTTGATCGATTGACAGATTGATTAAAAATCAGTTTAGTAAAATATTCAAAATCATGCAACCCGACTAACGTTGTACTACGTCATCCGTGGTCGCATCTTATACACAACTCCTCTGATTTTTTTCTTGGGGAATGTAAAGTTTTCTTTAAGCACCTCTCCCCTCTGACTTGTGACAAAATTAATACCTCCTTGTCCACCGAAATTGAGTGACCCTGAGATCTAAAATATTCAACTGTACCAGATACAAAATAGGAAGGTTCACCTATTTTCTATCTGGTACAGTTCTTCATCGACTATCATTTAAAATTAAAACCTTTGTATCTAACCTTACCTTTAAACCTAGTAGAATTACCAAGTCTAATTTTTTCAAGCACCATTTACAGTATGATTTCGAATTTGACAACAAATGCGTGTCGCCTATGTTGCCAAAATCGAAACCGTGGCAAAATCTAGACCATTTTTTAACTGAAAAAATTGCATATAAATGTGTCAAAAATTGAATAATTACCACTAATTAACGAATTTTTTACGATTGCAACGGTTTTATATTCAAAATGTTCGACAGGGGCTGTCGCAAACCTTTAGATACTTTGCAGTAAGACGTAGTCCTACGTCAGTAAAAGTCTGACCTTTCGAAATATGTAGTCACTAAATAAAAACTCGAACCCCACTGTACTTAATAAACTACGTTTAATACAAGTTATATTACATATTTTTAATGAATGGTTTAAATTTTTGAAACTAATAGGCGACATAATTTTTTTATGACGTAGAAATCGTTTCAACCATATCTGAACAACAGGTAATAATAAATTTCCAATATACAAATGTCACACACAGATACATACATAACGCATATCAAGTCACTGAAACATTTTTCAATTGTTGGGCTGACATAAAAAACAAGACCCTCGGCGACTGTGACTGATTTCAAATTTTTCAACCGACTTTCATACCTTTCTAACAGAGTATAAGAAAGGTAAAAGCTGTTCAACCTTGTGTCCTATTAATAAATAGCAGTAGTATAGTTGTACTATTAAAAAAAAGTTCTTTGTTATTATTTTGTTCATTTACATGGAAGAAACTATGACAATCCAAATTTAGGTCCATTTCAAAATCAAAAATAGGTCCAATTCAAGATCATGTTGGGTCCATTCAAGATCAAAAATAGGCTTTGGCTAAAAACGATATATTTAATAAAAGTTTCATCAATTATACATTTTTAAAGTACTGATAATGTAGAAAAAAGGTGGTACTTTCCAACAAATAGTAACATCACCACATATTATTTATAAATGACGAGTAAACTGAGCAGGAGTGCGAGTGGTGGTGTTAAAAAGCGCTAAATAGGTCCATTCAAGATCAATTACCCTATACTGTAATGAAACAACTCCTAAAATAAAGTTGAAAATTCATTCGTGTTTGGTAATTTTGTTACAATTACATAAAACGACAAACCTGTACACTGATTTCATGAATAAAACTTTTACAAAGAATGGCACGAAATTTCAATTCCTACCACTAGTCTGCAAATACAATTCTACTGAACCCAAAGTCCTTCAATCATTTTACCACAACCTAAAATGATTTACTATTCAACGTGTGATGAGTTTCACTCGTGTGTCTCCGTCGGTTTGTCACGTCCTTAACGTTGTCACGCAGCGTACGGATATGTCGTAGGCCGACGAACATTGCCGGTCGTGAAGCTGCGAATGACAGTCACCTTTGTCGAAGTGCCGAATGTAGCGAAATTGATTTCTGATTTCGGTAGCCAGCAGCACCGATGATGATGATGCGGCCGAATGGTGGTGAGATCGGTGTGGTTTACCACCATCTATCCTAGGCTTACAAGCTAACCAGCTAACATGCGTGCCTGTGGACCACGTTGCGGCCGACCAACGACGGACGGCCGGCGACGCATAGGCTGAAGTCGCAAAACGCCTTCGCCTGTGGTCCGCGGATATCGCGTACTTAACTGGTATGCAAAAGTCAAACAAAATTCCGAACACGCTCGATGTATAAACATGGCCGATAATGGTTGGATAAATTGATCCAGAACATACCGCAAATGAATTTCAAATCAAAATTGAAGCCAGCCAGATTAGGGCGCGCATATGAAATGAAACGCACAGTCAGCTAATTTCACTCCGCAACGTTCGCATATTCTCACACAGTTTGATTGGTTGGCCCCCTGGTGAGGACACGTTTGGCATATTTAGACAGTAATATGTGTCTAAGCAAAATAAGCAGATTCGTTGTAATTAAGCGAAATTAGTGTAAACAGAAAGCATATTATATCATCGTTGTTTTGTATCATGTACATACGTGTGTGTGGGTGCGTGGGTAAGGAGGCGCAGTTGCCTTGCGGTACCGGTGAAATGTACAATGTATATAATTGGAGGTTGTTATTTAATCAACAGTACTGTGGAAGGTATGTGAATGAAAATTTATTATAATGGATATGACAGATCGTCACGCAGTCTCCCGATACCTTGTTTGTTACTGGCGTTGGATTGGCATATTGGAATCTTAAACAATGAATATAAATGAGTTAAATGGGAGCTCCGTCAACGGAAAAAATGCCTCGAACAACATACGACAAGAATTGTAATCAACCCTTGTTGTTTAATCAGCGAATGCTTGACATTTATTGGTTATGATGAGGAGAGTCATCAATACGGTAAACAAATGTATGATGTAAGCCTTCTTATCTAACGAGTAATTGAAAAATCAATCCTATGTATTTTCACACTAAAAGAACTATTTTGAATTTGGTGGTTTAGTTCTACTGATAGAGTGATTAGTATGAGAGAAGTTTTGGCTTGTTTTTCAGGCGGGTCCAAAAAAAATAGTGTCTTCAGAAAAGATGTAGAACAAACTAAAATGAGCAACTGTACTGAATATAATAACTATCTATTTCTTACTGGCTGCAAAATAGGGTTTATTTCTAATTCCCGTCGTAGTAAATAAAGCCATTCTAATTTTCATCATTTGTTGGATGGATTTAATGAACACTCCAAAAGTTCTTGTGCTGATTTGACTAAAACACACTTATTTTCCGATACGTGAACTCTGAAGTCACTGAAAAGCGATTATTAAAGCATATTATTGAAATTACGCAACTGACTTTAAAATCCGTCCATCAAAACTTTACATCGTCTGAATTAAAAATCACAACAATGTTTACGAAGCTAACGCGCATGTATTTATGTAGGACGGCATGACAAATGTTATTCTGCAAAATTTCTGTAGGTCAGGCAAGTTTTCCTGGCTGTAGAATAACGACAATGCCTTGCGTGAGCTATTTTCATTTATAAATGACGGTAATTAAAACGATTAATCGACATTTTCTTCTTCGTCGCACGAAAAAACGTAGGAAATTTGGCTGGTAGGACTTCTTTAATGATAAAAAGCATTTAAATAGATCTCAGCTCACTTTGATTGATCGTGTATGATAGACAACAAACTAAAATATTAGGGAATAACTAGTTTTGCATTGTGTGTCATAAAAATGCTGACATTTTTAATAATTTTGTGTTGGATAGGACGGGAATAGGCAATTACGACGAAGCAGCAACATACCATATGATAATTTGTTTATTTTCAAAAATCAGTTGAATAGTGTGTTATTTTTTGAAAGAGTGTTTAACGGGGAGACTTGGTAGAGTATTTAACGGTGGAAAAGAAGGCTCTGCCATCGAGAATATAATACAGGTACTGTCGTTTGGCTTGGGCAATTTTCACGTTCAACAGCGACTTGTATCGTATGCGGCGTATGTGTGTCATTTTTATATGACATTTTGTGTGACTGATCATCGCACATAAGAGAATGTTTGCTTACTATCATGTACGTATTCGGGCTAGTTTCGACGCTTACAATAGATAGGCACTGTCGAAACACAGACAGTCCGGAGTGATGGTTAAGAGTCTAACACGGCATTGCAAGCTGGGAAACGTATAGAGAAAGTGTCAACCGCTTTAGTTCCTGACACGAAGTCATGTGAGAGCAGGGTTTGACGTGCACTATCAGAAAACTATTAATTATTCGTTGAAGAATTCCAGTGACGTGTTCGGGTTCTCTATTGAGTAGAACTGGTTCCAGGGGGTAACCAGAATTTTCTTTTCTAGGATCGTAGTTGTCGTAACAATCTAAACTGGACGGTTGTGACATGTCAAAGTTCAATGATACAAAAATTAAATTGTGCTGTGGCAATGCACATGCTTTAATTGATATTGGAACCACGTGGTTTTTTATTGCTCTAAAGTTTTTGGCATTAAAGACTATTCTTTCTAAAATTTAAGATTTCTTTCTTAAAGCAAGTCTTCCAAGTATACTGCACAAACTAATCGCCCTGGCATTCTGCCTTGAGGCACTCTAGAAGAAATATCGAAAGAGTACGATAAAAAACCGCCTGGGTGCTAATTCCGTTATCGAAATTTGACCTTCGGTTTTTATCAGCTAACTGTCCCCTTTATCTCGTTTGCTTTGCGTTGACAAGGGCTAACATCACTGTGGGCTCAGGAGTCGTGGGCTCCACTGACAGCTGATGAGCTAACTTGTGTGAAGAGTGGCAAATATATGATATCTTGATTTGTAATTGTACCGATTTAAATGAACCTGTAGATAAATTCACCACAACAATTCATCAGGCAATTGCTGACCACGTTCCAAAAGTTCGTCCACGTCGTAAACCCGCTTGGGGAACCACTGAGCTCTCCCGCCTGAACCGTAAGCGAAAGTCTGCTCTTCATGCGTACCATAAGGATAGAAATTCTTTTAATAGTATACGTTTCACAACGACGAGTCGGAGATATAAAATCCTAAACTAGCGGCTCTATCAGAGTTATGTACAAAACACGGAGCGTAATCATCGGCTTAATCCAAAGAGTTTTTGGAAGTTTGTAAACTCAAAACGTAAGGAACATGGTTTACCTTGTCCTTACGTATTTCTAAAAAACGATGTACGGTAGCGTCAACCGAAAATGTGATTTGTTTGCTGAATATTTCTCGGAAGTTTTCAGCCATGAATCAGCTTCATCGGAAAATATTGAAGCAGCATTACGTCTTGTTCCGAGTGACGAGATTGCAGCTCAAACATTTACGGTTACTGAAGTTGCAGTTGCTGAAGCCGTTGGTAGAATAAAACAATGTTATTGCCCTGGGCAGGATGACATTCCTGCCGTGCTGTTGAAAAAATGCTGTGAAACTTTGAAATCGCCAATCGCTTCATTGCTCAGTCTCTCTATGCAATGCCATCAATTTCCTCCGAACTGGAACACCTCCTTTATGTTTCCTGTTTTTAAAAAAGTATACAGGCGTAATGTCGAACACTACCGCGGAATTACCTCTCTGTGTGCTTGCTCGAAGCTTTTGGAGGCAATTGTTTATAAGCATTTCTTGTTCCATTCCAAGAACTATATATCTACGTCGCAGCATGGCTTTTTTCCTGGTAGATCAGTATCAACTAATCTGTTGGAGTTTACCTCTGTATGCTTACGTGCAATGGACCAGCGTCATCAGGTTGACGCAATTTACACAGACTTGAAGGCAGCTTTTGATCGCGTCGACCACGAAATTTTACTCGCTAAACTCAACAAATTGGGTGTCTCCGTTGGTTTAATTGCTTGGTTTGAATCCTATTTATGAGACCGCAGAATGGCTGTTAAATTGGGTGCATCACTGTCATGTTGGTTCTTAAACAATACTGGAGTACCTCAGGGCAGCACTTTAGGACCGCTATTGTTTTCTTTGTTTGTAATTACGAGACACGAGATTACTACACGCCGAAGATGCCAAAATCTACATGATTGTTTGTAACAACGACGATTGTCTGAGAGTTCAAGAATTGATCAACCGGTTTGCAGAGTGGTGCGATTGCAATTGTATGACTATAAGCATTCCAAAATGTGCCGTTATCAGTTTCTCTCGAAAAAAACATACGTTGTTGTATGATTACCGCATTAATGGTTAAATTCTACAACGTAGTGATAGTGTTATCGATCTTGGAGTTGTTTTGGATAAACACTTAACGTTTAGACTTCACTATGAACTGATCATCAACAAAGCATCACGACAGCTAGGAACATTACGCACTTTATATTGCTCGCTGGTATGCTCGGTTTTTGAAACAAACTGCGCTGTTTGGGACCCCCATTTTGCGAGTTGGTCTCTTCGTATTGAAAGAATCCAGAAACGTTTCGTCCGAAAAATATGCCGCATGTTACCTTGGAGGAATCCTGACAATCTGCCTACGAGTACTTGTGCATTTTAATTGGTATTGCTCCGCTACAGCAACGACGGAAAGATATCGTCGCTAATACGGCACACAAAATACTAGTGGGGAAATACGACAGTCCTGCTATACTCTCATCACTCCTGCTACACTGCCCGCTGCGACCTCAACGACACCAACAGCTTTTCCATGTGGGAACACAACGCACCAGCTAAGGTGCACCAACCGATCTATCATTTGGCAACCAAATACAACCGTCGAAGGCAGAATTTTAATTTTTAACACTTGACCAATGTTATTTTGATTTGTATCGTATTTATGTAAAACATAAATATATTGTACACAAAAAAAGATGTTGGGTTTTTGCGCCTCCTAGAGAATGCATAGTTTGTGCAACTCTAGGTGGCTTTTCCCAGCCTATTTCATTAAGACCACGTGTCGGTTGAAATTAAAATGATTAAATAAATAAATAAATCTCGTTTACGCTAACGCTGACATGTTGGCATCGAAAACATGGCTGCCTGCCAGCTACTTGGTTTTTATATGACTTCGCAACCAGCTGTTATAATACAGGACAGTGCGGGGTCAGTGCTACGATCCTATTGATTCTAACAGCCTCTCCCTGCCTAGGTTCGAACCTTCAGAAATGTCATGCAAAAAGGATTTTTTGATAACTGATCTCGTTAAAAACTTACGGCAAATATTGTGGAGTCATCTCAAGGGAAGTCCATTGCTGTACGAAACTTTGACCGCGTTTTCCCCGAAATCATGTTTCTTTAGCTGGCGGTACGTGTATCTCAAAATCTAGTGGACCGATTTGACTGAATTTTTTTCAGCTTGTAAAAATGAATTATCTAAATTATTACGTAGTCGTTTTTTGATATCTCAATTTTTGAAGTTTTTGGCGATTTTTGATCAAAAACACCTTTCTTTTGGAAAAATTGCCACCATTTTGGTAATTTTTCGAATTTTCAAAAACCGCTACGTAACAATTTAGGTACCTTAACCTAAAGCTTCAAAATCATCCTTAAAATTCGTCCTAGGATACTCCGTTGGTTCCCGGCACGTACCGCCAGTAAGTAACTATTTTCTAGAGGGCATTCACGCGCCTGTCTTTGCCACCAGCATAATAATCACTATTCTGGTATCCAAAAAATACAATATATATCTTCAAATATACCTTAACCAATAACCAAAATACCCCAACACTTAACTATAATTCTAGCATCTGAAATTTTTTTTAAGAAAATCTATTATTTTTCGGTCTTCCAGAGTAGGGTCCCTCCTCAAGGTGAAATTAGTTCATAAAAACATATTCGCTGTGTTCAGATTGGCAAAAGAATGCAGTATTTACATTTTTACAAACAGAACCCCGCTTTTAGGCTCAAAAACTACTTCCGAAATTGGGCTCTCCGACGAAAAGTTAATGAATGCTAATGTCCCGTTAATAGGTACTTGCTATGACATTATTAACCCTCCAGTACCCAAACTATTCTTGTTGTTGTTCTACCAGCCGATAACCGGTGTGGCTCTGGCAGTATCATGAATCCCTATCTATTATACTCGGTCCTGGGCTATTTGTCGCCAATCCGTTAAGTGTATCGACACACGCAAGTCGGCTTCAACTTGGTCGTACCTTCTAGCACGTTGTGCTTCTCCGTTCCTGGTTCCGGTGGGGTTGTTGAAGAGAACAAATTTCACTGCATAGTCATCCGGCATCATTGCTACGTGGCCGGCTCACCGTAGTCTCCCAATTTTCGTCAGGTGATACGATTGTAGAGATTCCCCTCCAAGCAGTGCCTCCAACTCGTGGTTCATACGTCTACGCCACTCTCCAATATCCATTTGACACCCGCCAAAAATAGTCAGCAACACCTTTCGTTCCAATACGGCAAGTTCACGTATGTCTTTCGTAAGCAAAGCTACAGTCCATTCGAAGTTCGTTGAAGACTACCTGTCTGATTAGCGTTTTGTACATCGTCGGTTTTGTGCGGCGGCGTATGCTCCTTGATTGAAATATCTCGCGGAAGAAAAAGTTGGCTCGAGTACCAGCTTGAATGCGTCGTAGAAGCTTCTTGTTTGAATTCTTGTTATCGGTTACCAGAGATCCCAAACATATAAACTCATCTACCACTTCCAGTTCATCGCCATCAATAGTCACTGTCCGTGGGAGGCAAACGTTGCTTTCTCTGGAACCTCTTCCTACCATATGTTTAGTTCCTAGCCTCCGTTTTCAGTCTGGTGTAGATTGACTCCGCCGTCCCAATGTTTAAAAATGATGTTGAGGTCGTCCGCGAAGGTTAAGAGCTGGCTACTCTCACTGAAGAACGTTCCCTTCATTTCGACGCCCGCTCGCCGGATCATACCTTCAATAGCTATGTTAAATAACATACAAGACAGTAAATCCCCTTGCCGCAAGTCTCTGCGCGATTCGAAAGGACTCGAAAATATGAAACGTGAGCACGTAGTACTCCCGACGTTTCTGGAGGATTTGTCGGACAGTAAAATTTGATCCATAGTTGCTCGGAATCCCATAAAACCCACCTGACACTGCCCTACGAAATCTCTTGCTATCAGAGATAGATGACAAAATCTGGGAAAGCAACTTGTGGGCGATGTTGATTATCGTAATGCCGTGGTAATTATAGCTATAGAGCTGGATCACGCATTTCGTAGATGGGACAAACCACATCTTCTACCCACTCCGCCGGTAGCTTCTTCGCCTCCCAAATTCTTTGAATTATCCAGTGAAGTGCTGTTGCCAGCGGCTCTTGGCCATTTTTGTATAGTTCTGCCTGGAGTCGGTCCTTTCCGGTGGTTTTATTATTACTCAGCTGGCCGATTTCTCGCCGGATCTCTTAAAGATCGGCACGCTGTTATCCATTGTTAGCACTTCTAGGTTAACTTCCGTTGCATCTCCTTCTGCTATATCGCCATTGAGATGATTATCGAAGAACTGCTTCCACCTGCGCACCACCTCGTGCTGGTTTGTGATTATACTTCCTTCCTCTTCCTTACACATTTCTGGCTTCAGTGTGTGTCCCATACGAGTTTGGTTCACCTTTCTATAGAACTTACGCGTTTCATTAGCCCGGAATAGTTTTTCTAACTCTTCACGATCTTTTCCAAGCTTTTATTTTCCTCTTCATCGCTTATTGGCATTCCCCGTCAAATCAACCATTTCGTGCGCTCAAGGTTATCTCACCTAGCACCACGGTTGCGGCCTCATTGACGTCCGAGGGTCGAAGCATTTAGCTCCATAGAGGAAGGTAGAGCTTCAACTAGTACGCGCGTAGTCGGCATCTCGCGGGTTGTCTATTTGTCGAATGTTTAATCGGGGAGGGCGGCATTGTCGCGAGGTAAAGACCGTCGATATTTTTGAGCGTACGTATATACTGGTACTAGGTAATGGCCCTAGTCGTACCCTGTAGGGACCGTACGTAGGTGATGTTCGAGAACAATCGGCCATCGATGAAAATATGATCGGTTCATGGTTCGTTGGTTAGGTTATCTCTAGGTCGTTTTGTAGATGTCTTTGCGGAGAAATGAAGTGTTTCTAAACACCAAACCCCGGGAAGCTACAGGTCCTAATTTCGTCGCCTTTGTCCATGCTGAATGTTCCGAGTCGATTGATTCTTTGATTGTTCGTTGTGTATTAAATTTAAGTAGCTTGCCTTAGTAGGGCCCCGCTAACAAGTCTCGTGATGAGTCTGCCATCTTATAGTGCCGAGACAACACAGTGTCTTCTTCCCTGTCAGTATACGACCTTAATTTCCATAGGGGTTAGTTTGCCGATCTCCGCTAAGGTTACTCGTATTCCGGCGGAGGTGAGGCTAAGGAGGATAGTACTAAGTGATGATAAGAGGCTAATGACCACTATAGGGTCTGTTTTACGCATTATTCAACCATTCACCAACCTAACATCACGTAGTTTTCACATTTTTGCTAATATCTTTCAAACATAACGTCGAACCACAAAACCACAAACCGCCCAGTTAGCTTCGAGGTACGATGTTGGTCTAACAAGCCAGTCGTAATTTAAAAAGGCCCCGTAATTTTCCTGAACTCTAACAGACGGCTGAGAAGTCTGTCAATAAAGAAGGATAATATCTAGTGACGGTTTAAGCCAAAGACTTTGCTTTGCTTCGAACCACAAAATAATTCAATAATGATATACTAAGCAATGGTAGCACTCAAATAAAAGTTATACCTAACGGACGAATCAGTTTATTTGTTTATTTATTCATCTGGCCATACAGGCCTTCATGAATTGGATTGGATGGGGAAAAGCCTCCTTGAGATGATCATACATCGACCGTTCTCAAGCTGGCGTAAAAACCCCATCATCTTTAGATATTAATACATAGTATACGTTTACAGGGCTTACAATACATTTTGGATCACATTTAACTTACGACTACTTTAAACAATTAATAGAAATCTTACGTACTAGGGTAATCTCTTTAAATTATTTTTAAACACATCACTGGACATAGAAACGTCAAAATGCACGTAGTATTTATTGAACACGTCACACATTGCCCTTATAGGCTCGTTTTTGCCGTAATCAGTGCGCTGATATTGCAGTCTTAAGAAATCCCATGACCTAAAGTTTCTGGATGGGGTGTTGATGTCGATTTTGGAAAGGATAAGAGGAGAGTCAATTTCGCCTAAAAGCAGCTTTGCCACAAAAACTGCTCTACATATATCTCTTCTTTTAGCCAAGGTATTCATGTCAAGCAGGCGGCAGCGCTCAACGTATGGAGGTAATTCCAGAGGGTTTCTCCAGGGTAGATTTCTTAACGCGTAGCGCAGGAACTTTGCTTGAATAGCTTCGATCCTGTTTGACCAAACAGCTGTGTATGGGCTCCAAATGGCAGCTGAGGCTTCTAATACGGAACGAACAAGGGAATAGTATAATGCTCGTAAACAGTACGGATCAGTGAATTCTTTAGCAAGTCTAATAATAAACCCCAAATTTCTATTCGCCTTTGAAACGACATGGGAGTAGTGATTTCTGAAGGACATTTGATCATCAAGAAGAACACCTAGATCTTTGACTACCGTTAATCTACTGACTGGTTCTCCAGATATGGAATAATTCCAGTGAATTGGGTTCTTTTTTCGTGAGAAAGAGAGCACAGAGCACTTGGACACACTTAGGGTAAGCAAATTTCGAGCACACCAATCGCTAAAGTCGTCCAGATGTCGCTGAAGTTCGATGCAATCAGTTGTCGAGCGTACAACAAGGTAAAGCTTTAGGTCGTCAGCATAAATTAAATATCGACCTGATGGAATTATCTTACAGACGTCGTTAAAACATAATAAAAAAAGAAATGGTCCCAGATTACTTCCTTGTGGTACGCCCGACAAGTTTGCGAAACATTGTGATTCGTGACCGCCTATTTTTACAGATAAGGTGCGGCCAATTAGATATGATTTCAGCCATTCAATTATGTTGGAAGAGGCTCCAAAGCGCTCGAGTTTCGCCAATAGGATGAGGTGGTCTACGCGATCAAATGCTGCTTTTATATCCGTATACACGGCATCTACTTGAGCTCCGCTTTCCATAGTTTTAATACAGTGCGAAGTAAACTGTGCTAAATTTGTCGTAGTTGATCTGCCTGGAAAAAATCCATGTTGGTCTGTTGAGATGTATGCTTTAGCTTCTCGGAATAGCACTCCACCAATTAGAATTTCAAACAGCTTTGAGCCCACACAAAGAGACGTAATTCCTCGATAATTTGCTATGTTTTGTTTATCGCCTTTTTTAAAAATTGGAAACATAATCGATTTTTTCCAGCGCGTTGGGAATATCGCCTGCGCCAGTGACTGATTAAAAAGTATTTTCAACGGAGCACATAGGGCGTTCGCACAGTTTATTAACACTATCGACGGGATTCCATCAGGCCCTGCTGATGTTGAAGACTTCAATTTCTTCAGTGCAGCAAAGATATCTTCGTCTGAGAAGCGGATGCTTCTAAGGTTTAGCACATTGTCCGGAACGTCACGGATAGCATTTTGGACCTGAGTCGGATTAGCTGAAGCAGTTGCAAACACACTCGAGAAGTGTTTAGCAAAGAGATTGCAAGTGTCACTCGTCTTGCTGGAAGTTTCGTCTGCTAGAAACATGCTGCAAGGTAGCCCGTTTTCTTTACGCTTCTCGTTAACAAAAGACCAGAAGCGTTTGGGGTTTCGTTTCAAATCTGCTTGAGTACGTAACGCGTGTTTAGAGTAGAGAAATCGATTGTACCTTCGGTAATTATTGCTGGCAAAAGTAAATTCCCGCTTTGCCAGGGGATCACGTCGATTGGTGTAATTGCGAAGTGCGGCAGCTCTCAGCCGCTTTAATTGCCGTAAATGATTGTTCGACCAAGGCGGCTTCGGTCGAGGGCGGGGGGGAGGTACAAATGTTCTGAATTGCTGAATTAGTGTGTTCGAGAAAATGTCTACTGCGGCGTTAACATCGGTTGTGTTGTCTAACAGATTATTCCAGTCAATGTGGGAGAGTGATCCATCTGTAAGTAACAGACTACTAAAAATAAGCTACACAAACAGCCATTTCTCAGTTTGTCGAACCCTATCGATTGGTACAAAAGACTTGGCTCTCTGGGTCTTGGTCCAATTTCTTGTCTAACGACCAATTTCAAAACCTCTGTTATAGTATAACAAAGGTAATAAAATCGATTTTTAGAATTGAAACAGTACTATGCCCCCTTAATATTACAACATTATTACAAAGCACAGAAGGAGGGTTTTCTTTCTTTTCGTTTTTATTTCATTTGAGTAGGAACTGCTTTTTACTGGAAATAAAGTTTTTGTACCCTCGTTAAAAACAGATTTCAGATCAATAGTATAGTACCCAGCAGAAAAGTAGAACACAACATTACACAAACGCCCGCCGCCCGGTTGGTTGGGTCAAATCATCGTTAACCAAGCAGTTCTGCCATCCCCTTTTCAAATAGCAATTTACCTGCCTATCATTCGAAGTTTACCGAAAGCAACAGTGACCCACACCGCAGATTTATCTTCCAATTACTTAACCAGTTCTCAGAGGAACCGTGATATGCTGCGGTCGGCCGGGCAAGGGATATGCCAGTGAGTGGACAACAGATTAAAAGAAACACTTTCCGAAAGTGACCCATTCGTTAATTAGTACGAATTCCTTTCGCTGAAACGAATTTAATTGAGCGAATCCCGAAGGGGAACAAAGAGGTGAAAACCTTTTTCCGGACGGTGCCCACAGGACTACTTTCATCGTGCGGCAAGATTGATGATCCCAGCATCTTTCGATTAATCCATTCTTATGGTCGGTCGGTCGGTTGGTCAGTATCAGTCCCACCGCAGTTCCGCAGTCGGTCTTGGGATAAACTTTCATCCTTTCGCTAGCTGCGACCCCACTCAAGTGTGGCGCTGGGAAGTTTTTTTTTCTTTCTTTTGTACTCACTGGGGACCCACCTTGCGCTCATTGTTTCAATTTTCGTTCAGTTCTCAGTCATTAATCTTTCCAGGTTGGGAAGCTTCAAACCTAGTAGCTGTGCTAGTAGTAGCAGTAGTAGTTGTGCCAATTGTTTTCCCTTGCTTTGTTTGCCATAGGGTGAAACTTCCCCTTCGAGGGAGTAAGAAATCCGTGAGATTGAAGATCTTGTTCGGTACACTGGAGCCTAAATCGTATCTTACCAAAAAGTTGTAATTAGAATTGACTTAAACGCGATGGTATTTTCGTGTTGGCAGCTGCCGGCCAGCTAGTTGGTTTGCTATTAGGCGCGGTAATTAGTTGCGTGGGTTGATAGGCACGAAAATAAATACTTTCAGTAACTCTCTGATGGTAGAAGTCGACCTTTAGGCGCTGCTTTATTTTCGTCTAAAAACTTTTATAATATAGTAGGTGGAACAGCGTACAGTTTGCATAATAATCAAGATTATCATAACATGTATATTGAAAGCTCTTTTTATTTTGTTTACTGGTTTGTTGTGCTTCATATAGCATTCCCGAGCAGACACAAAAGGCAAAATAATATTAAAATGTATTATGAAAATCGACTAACACATATCAAAATTTGGTCTTGTTTTCGCTGACATAGTTGATAAAATAACAAAACATAATATCAATAGTTTGCTCCTTTAAGGCCAAAAGAATAACTACTTGTGTTATCTGATTAATAAAGCAATAACATGACTGTATTCAGAGTTTGGAAGGTATTGAATAACAATTGCAGTAGCATATGACATATTAAAAACTCAAACTGCCGCCGGTTTTCAATTTACCCTTTGTTCTCTTAAATGTCTTTGGACACTTTACTTTTTTGTTCTTACAAAGTATAAAAATTACCTTTTTTGCCGACGTAATTGAAGTTACCCTTTGTTATAACTAGACGAACAATCGATGAGAAGGTGCAGCTACGTAAGTTATGAAATGGCTCAGTTTGAAAAGTGGGACGGCCTTCGAAAATATACTTTGTTCGTATAAAACACGGCCTACTGCTCAACAGGGTTATTAGTTTATGTTAAGCAAGCAAACGCAAAGGTATCGCCGGTGTCAGTGAGAAACCCGCCAAGAGGGTTGCCAAAGCACAGCAAGAGAGAAAAGAAGAAGAAGGCATGTAAAAATACACATGCGTCTGTTGTTGCCCGTTGAGGCTGTCATAAAGCGAACCTGTTTTAAGTAAACGTTGGATGCTGCATTTAGGATAACAATCAGTCTCTTTAAAGGTCAACGCATTGAAGAGCTTATTGTATTTTAAGCCCGTCCAAAATTATAGGAATAGACTGCATTTCAGGCGAGATGCTCAAAGCTTTCCTATCTATGTATGTCAGCTCAGATAATGTATCAGCTATTCAGCAATATATGGAAATGCGCAACTTTTTAGGTGGACTAGATACAGGGCACATTGGTCAAAGTCCTTAAAAAAGAAGACCTAACTGAACGCAGTAACTGGCGTGCCATCACGTTGCTTTGTATTTCTCTCATCGATCGAGGAGAAGATCGACACTACTCTCCAACGGCAGCAAGGTGGATTCCGTGCTAGCCGATCATGTGAAGACTATATCACAACGCTCCGTATTATATTGGTGCAGTTCGACGAATTCCAGGACACCATTCTGCTGGTGTTCGTTGGGAGTGTACCCATAGAAAATTATCGCGGCCTTCGACCTGCTCAAATGTTGGGTATATACTGTCCTTACTCGCCTCGACTCGGATTCAACTAAGTGATAATCTCTACTGGTCAGTAAACCTACGAAAATGCGTGCACCTAAATAGAGATGATTTCTACGGGACAGGGGGGCAGCGGGCGTTGCCGACGAACACTCGCGGCCTGCGGCGCCTCGCCTTGAATCCGCTATGGACGCTATGGAAACGGCGTTTATGTTTTCGGTTCATAAGAAAGGCGAGAAAAAGGACATCGATAGATATCGAGGTATCGCCACTTTGGATGGATGGATTCATGCCACGTCGATCAACCACAACGAATCTTCTCTCATTTACTACTTGTGCTACGGACACCATGTCGAGGCGTATCCAAACCGACGCCATTTACACCGACCTCTCTGCTGCTTTTGATAAGTTGAATCATGAAATTGCGATTGCCAAACTCGATAGGATGGGACTTGGCGGCACCCTACTGCTCTGGCTGATCGGCATCTGGCTGTTTAAATCGGAGAATCACTATCCAGCGAGTTTGTTGCTACGTCCGGTATTCCACAAGGCAGTCATCTAGGCCCGCTCATCTTCGTGCTATGTTTCAACGATGTAAACTTTTCGCTTCGAGGACCCAGGTTTTCCTTTGCTGATGATCTTAAGATCTATCTCGAAGTAAAAAAATTTGAAGACGCTATGTTTTTGCAACAGCAACTGGAGAGCTTTTCTAGATGGCACATCGAAAATAGAATGGTGCTCAACATTAGCAAGTGTTCAGTGGTGATGTCTTCCAGGAAAAAACGGCCAATCCTTTTCAGCTATCATCTAGGAGGTGAACTTATTAAAAGAGCGTCCTGCGTCAAGGACATGTGCATCCTCTTTAACTCACAGCTGATCTACAAGCAGCACATCAGCTGAATTTTTTCTATGGTATAATGCGACTCATCCGTTTTTTAACAGGGGGGGTTTTTTGTATGGTGGATTACAACCTTTGCTCTCTTGAAGAAGGGGAGATCCCATACAAATGAAATACAAATTTCTTGAACGTTGCTAAAGCATCCCGCAGTCTTGGTCTAATCATGAGAACTGCAAAAAGCTTCACCGATATACATTGCTTGACGAACTTGTACTGTGCGCTTGTCCGTTCGACGCTGGAACCTCATTATCTCAACGGCGTCGATCGATTACAAAAAAATGCAACGCAAATTCATTCGATTCACCCTCCGTCGCCTGCCTTGAAACAGCCCGCTTCAGCTACCAAGATACGAAGCGCGCCTGAGGCTAATTGGACTGGACACACTACCAACCAGGAGAAATCTGCGCCGAGCAATCCTTGTAGCTGATATCCTGATGGCGAGGGCCGATTGTACATGGCTTCTCAACCATATTAGTCTACGAGCTCAACCACGACCTCTTCGTGGCAGAATGTACCTCCAAATACCGTTTCGAAGGACAAATTATGCAGCAAACGGGGCCATCGTCGGGCTACAACGAATTTTTTGCCAAGTGTCATCTGGGTTTAATTTTCACCTTAGTCGTAGGACTATTCGTCCAAACTTTTTAAACATTTTAAACACATTTTTATGTGTGTTGGTAAATAAATATAAATATTTATTTATCTTACAAAGAAAAGAGTTGGGATGACCTTTGATGAGAAGAAGGTTTCGTCTCTCTTTGTACAGATTTCCAAAGGAAGGCAGATTTACAAGTGGAACGTGGCCACGCATCACATCTTTATTGATTTCAAAGCAGCATACGATAGAGTCGATCGAGACCAGCTATGGCAGATAAGGCACGAATACGATTTTTTGGCCTAACTTACGCGACTCTTCGAAGCTACATTGGATCTAGTTATGTGTTTCGTGCGCATCTCGGGGACACTCTCTAATTCCTTCAAGACGCGGCGAGAGTTGAGATAAGGTGACGACTTATCCTGCATACTATTGAACACCGCTTTTGAGGGGGTGAGGGGGAGCGGTCATCGAAACGAGAGGCTTGATTTTCACCAAGAGTAGCCAACTCGTAGGTTTTGTAGATAACTTACGACACTAGTATGGAGTTCCAGCGCACAATGAAAACTAACGGGACAAAACACACAAAATCATTTATCATTTATCATTTATCATTTATCATTTATCATTTATTTGATTCATCTGATCATCTGGTCTCCATGAATTTATCGTAGGATGGGGAAAAGCCCCCTTGAGGTGAAACCCTCCTCAAGAGGGCGTAAAAACCCCATCATCTTTTGACTTTGGATTACAATTATAACATACAATAATAAATATCACTGCTTACACACTAATATTGTTTACATACATTGTCGGTCTTATAATCTAAGTTATACAACTAAACAAGAAACATTTAACTAATAAATCTTCTTATACGATTTCTAAAAACATCTATTGAAATAGTAAAGTCAAAAAGCACATAAAATCTATTAAAAGCATTACACATCGCCCGGACGGGTTCGTTCTGACCGTATTCAGTGCGCTGAAAGTAAAGCCTCATAAAGTCCCAGGATCTCAATCTTCTAGTAGGGGCATTAATATTGTGCAAGAAGATGAGGAGCATCAATTTTGCTAGTTAGAAGCTTTCCAATAAAAACGGCTCTGGAAATATCAAGCCTTTGCACAAGTGTTTCCATGTTAAGTAGTCGGCAACGCTGCTCGTATGGGGGTAATTGTATTGGTTCACGCCTAGGTAGAGATCTAAGAGCACTACGTAAAAACCTGGACTGTACAGCTTCAATTCTGTTTAGCCAAACATCTGCATAGGGGCTCCAAATAACTGCTGAAGTTTCCAAAACAGGGCGAACAAGGGAGTAATACAGTGCCCTCAAACAATATGGGTCAGTGAACTCTTTGCCAATTCTGGTGATAAAACCACGGTTTCTATTTTCCTGTGCAATGATCGATGAGTAGTGATCTCTGAAGGACATGCAAGAGTCCAACAGAACCCCAAGATCTTTAACAGTTGACACTCTTACTAGCGGGTGACCAGACATAGTGAAGTCCCATAGAATGGATGTTTTTTGCGTGTGAAGGAGATTACGTAGCATTTACTTATACTAAAGATCAGCTGATTATAAAAGCACCATCCAAATAAATTGTCGAGATATCCTTGCAGTTCAATACAGTCTCTTATGGATCGTATCGCAAGAAACAACTTGAGGTCATCCCCATATAGTAGCCTGCATCCTTGCGGGATGACAAAACAGACATCGTTGAAAAATATAGAGAATAGCAGTGGCCCGAGATTGCTTCCTTGAGGTACTCCTGATGAGCTGACGAAGCTATACGATTCATTGTCTCCGATCTTTACAGTAAGTGAACGGCTAGTCAGGTATGATTTAAGCCATTATACGAAGCTAAACGAAGCGCCCAGTCGAGCAATCTTCGCCACCAGAATGGAATGATCGACTCGGTCAAATGCAGCTTTAATATCAGTATAGATGATATCTACTTGCGCGCCGTCTTCCATATGTTTAATACAGTGTGAGGTAAACTGAGCCAAATTAGCAGGGAAGAAGCCATTTTGATCGATGGATATGTAGGATTTAGCTTCATGTAACATAATTTTTCCTACTAATATTTCGAAAAGCTTGGAGGTAGCACACAGAGAAGTTATACCTCGGTAGTTTGCAATGTTTTGCTTATCGCCCTTTTTGAAGACTGGAAACATTACAGTTAATGTGTTCCATGAAGTATTATTTTTCTATAAAAGTAAGCAGATTAAAAAACTATATTCTAAAATTTCAGAGCACTGGGAATAATGCAGCTTTTTGGATAATTTTTTGAATCTGAGATTTGTGTGACAACTTCCCGTTTTTTCATTCAACGGAAATGTTTAAAAACCTGTTGATAAACGTATCCTGTTAGGTATTTGCATACAAAGAAAACGTAATTAGGTAATGAAATTGTCATATATTAGCACTTTAAAAATACACTCTAAAATATATTTACTGTAGAATTTAGTCTACTTTCCAAATACCATATCCGCATTTTGCGAAGATTTGCGCAAAGACTCAAAATATTGAATTTTTATATTTTTTGTGTTTTAAAACAATTTCGCTTTGTAATTACTTCTACCATTACTATAATAAATAATTTTCAAGTAAATCTTCGAGCATCTAGCAGCTAAAGGTAAGTACCGGATCGGCAGAAACGTAGTGATTCGACGATATTCAAATTTTAGTGAATAAACATGATTATTCGCTATTTTTAAAATTTCAAATGTATTTTTAAATGTGGCTCAACGTTATGGTCTGCTGAGTGTTACAAGGTCATTGCTACTTCTCCTAATTATCCTCATGCAAAAAAAAACACAAAGTATAAATAATAGTTGAAGAGGTTAAAAAACTTTTCTTAGAAAATTATCTTAGAGAGACTAATTATATTGATTTTTTTAATATTTAAAAACTGCTAGTTTTAGTATTAAAATGGGACCAGAAAAGCTGGCCGTTTGCATACACCGACTAATTGTTAGAATTTGGGATACGGAACAGCTACCGGTGGAGTGAAAAGATGGGATAATCTGCCCGATCTATAAAAAGGGCGACAAGTTGGACTGTGAGAACTATCGAGCGATTACCGTTCTCAATGCCGCCTATAAAGAGCTATCCCAAATCATTTTCCGCCGACTATCACCAATTGCGAACAGATTTGTTGGAACTTATCAAACCGGCTTCGTCGAAGGTCGGTCTAAAACGGATAAAATATTTACACTGCCGGAAATCCTCCAAAAGGGCCGTAAATACAGTGTTCCCACGCATCATTTGTTCGTTGATTTCAAAGCTGCATATGATAACATCGACCGGAAAAAAGCTATGGAAAATCATGGACGAAAACAGCTTCCCCAGGAAGCTCATTGAACTGATTAAATCTGCGATGGATGGTACACAGTGTTGTGTTCGGATTTCGGGTGGATTGTCAAGTTCATTCGAATCACACAGAGGGATTCGTCAAGGTGATGGTCTTTCATGCCTGCTGTTCAACATAGCGCTACAAGGTGTTATGAACCGAGCGGATATCAACACGCGGGGCACGATATTCAACAAATCTAGTCAATTCGTCTGCTTTGCCGATGATATGGATATTATCGGCAGCACATCTATGGCGGTGGCTGAACAGTACACCAGACTAAAGCGTGGAGCAGAAAAGATTGGGTTAAAGGTAAATACGTCTAAAAGAAAGAACATGCTGGCCAGCGGAACCGAGGTCGAACGACACAGCCTGGGCAGTAGTATATTGATCGACGGCGATGAGTTTGAGGTAGTCGATGAATTTCCCAAGTAACACACAAAACAAGTTAGAAAATAATATTCGTGGAAAGTAATCGCTTAAGAGTACTATAACCGTATTTTGAAAACATATGTCGTTATTATTAAGGTTTTGAGATGTTATGGGAAAACATGAATTTATTTGACAGTTTATATCAAATGTACAATGTTTGTTTTGTCAACATGTCAACACGAAGTTTTTATTATGTCTCCATTACTAAATTTAAACTACTGGAAGAACAAGTTGTAGCTTATGCTATAATAACGTTTTAAATTGGTATGAAATAACCTGATACATACTTCTTTCAATTCTTGTTTCATTAGACTTCAATTTTTTGCGCTTTTCAGGTAATAACGAAGTTCTGATATATGTAATATTATACTGTTCTATAACAAGCTGTGTTGCTTGGGTTGTCTACCTTGGCTCACTGGTAACGGCGGACAATGATACCAGCCGAGAGATTCGGAGGTATATTATCAGCGGAAGTCGTGCTTACTATGGGCTTCACAAGCAATTGCGGTCGAGCAGACGAAGTCCCCGTACAAAGTGCACCCTGTACAAGGCGCTTATTAGACCGGTTCTTCTCTACGGGCATGAAACATAGACAATGCTCGAGGAGGACCTGCAAGTGCTCGGAGTTTTCGAACGACGAGTGTCAAGAACGATCTTCGGCGACGTACAAGAGAAAGGAGTGTGGAGGAGGAACATGAACCATGAACTCGCACAGCTCTATGGTGAACCCAGTGTCCAGGTGGCTAAAGCTGGACGGATACGATGGGCAGGGCATGTGGCAAGAATGCCGGACAACTATCCTGCAAAGATGGTGGTGGCCTCAAATCCGGTAGGAACAAGACGACCAGGAGTGCAGCGAGTAAGATGGCTAGACCATGTAGAACAACATCTTGCGGAGAATATTCTGTATCCGAGGAATTGTAGAGCGGTAGCCCACAACCGAGTTAACTGGAGAAACTTTGTTCAACATGCTTTGTCTTAGGACGGCAAGCCACCTGAATAAGTAAGTGGTACCGCGGACAACAAAACTAGTAACGAGATTCAGTGGCGTGTTCAAGCGGGAAATTAGGCCTACTTTGAATAAAAGGGTTAGAGTAAATGCTCCCATACGGCTTAAACGGGGAAACCAAAGCAAACTGTTTTATTCATACGGCTTAATGTACAAAACCCTTTCAAGATCGGTAGTTCTTTACAGAATTGGTGCCGTGACGTTGGTCACAGAGGACATACATGCCCTCGCCGTGTTCGAGAGGAAGAGGTGCTGCGGACGATATTTGGCGGAATACAAATTGAATACGGTGAGTGGCTGAGACGTATGAATCACGAACTACAGGCACTGTTTGAAGACATTCCCATCGCACATTTGGACACATCATACGGTTGCCGGGCGGCAGTGCAACGAAAACAATCTTTTTCTACAACCTCACCGGTGCACGGAACCAGGAAATTGCCTGGGATTTGGTAGTATCCCAATTATTATCTATACCTATAAAGAAGGATTTCTGTCTGTCTGTCTGTCTGTCTGTCTGTCTGTCTGTCCGTATGTTCCTTATAGAATCGAACACTACTGAACCAATCGGCATGAAAATATTCATGTAGAGGTTTTTTGGGGCCAGGAAAGGTTTTAGTGATGGTTAGAAACCCCTCCCCCCACTAAAAGGGGGGGCTCCCATACAAATGAAACACAAATTTCTGCATAACTCGACAACTAATCAAGCAAATAGAACAAAATTTGGCATGTGGGTGTTTTCGGTGACAAGAATTTATTCTATGGTAAATTGAGACCCCTCCCCTCTTTATTAGGGGAATTATAACTCCTCTCCTCTTTAAAAGGGGGGGCTTCCATACAAATTTCCTCATAACTCGAGAACTAATCAAGCAAATGGAACCAAATTTGACATGTGAAGGTTTACGAGGGCAAGAATATTTTCTATAGTAAATTAGGACCCCTCCCCACTTTAAGAGGGGGGGCTCCTGTACCAAAGAAACACAATTTTCCTCATAACTCGAGAAGTAATTAATCAAATGGAACCAAATTTGGCATGTGGGTGTTTTTGGAGACAAATTTTTTTTCTATGATAAATTGAGACCCCTCCCCGTTTTAGGAGGGGGGGATCCTATACACATGAAATACAAATTTCCTCATAACTGAAGAACTAATCAAGCAAATGGAACAAAATTTGGCATGTGAAAGTTTTCGAGGGCAAGAATATTTTCTATGGTAAATAAGGACCCCTCCCCACTTTAAGAGGGGGGGCTCCTATACAAACGAAATACAAATTTCCTCATAACTCGAGAACTAATCAAGCAAATGGAACAAAATTTGGCACGTGAGTGTTTTTGGAGACAAAATTTTTTTCTATGATGAATTGGGACCCCTCCCCACTTTAGAAAGGGGGGCTCTTATACAAATGAAATGCAAATTTCCTCATAACTCGAGAATTAATCAAGCAAAAGGAACCAAATTTGGCATGTGAAAGTTTTCTAGGGCATGAATATTTTCCATTGTTGTATTAGAACCCCTCCCCACTTTAAGAGGGAGGGCTCCTATACAAACGAAATACAAATTTCCTCATAACTCGAGAACTAATCAAGCAAATGGAACCAAATTTGACACGTGGGTGTTTTTGGAGACAAAATTTTTTTCTATGATGAACTGGGACCTCTTCTCACTTTAGGAGGGGGGGGGGTGGGCTCCTATACAAATGAAATACAAATTTCCTCATAACTCGAGAGCTAACCAAGCAAATGAAACCAAATTTGGCATGTGAAAGTTTTCGAGGGCTAGAATATTTTCTATGGTGAATTAGGACCCCTCCCAACTTTAAGAGGGGGGGCTCCTATACAAACGAAATACAGATTTCCTCATAACTCGAGAACTAATCAAGCAAATGGAACCAAATTTGACATGTAAGTGGTTTTGGACGCAAGATTTTTTTCTATGGTGAATTGAGACCCCTCTCTTCTTTAGAAAGCGAGTTATGGCCCATCTCCCCTTTAAGAGGGTGGGCTTCCATACAAATGAAATACAAATTTCCTCTTATCTCGAGAACTAATCAATCAAATGGAACCAAATTTGGCATGTGGGAGTTTTAGATGGCCGAAATTTTTTCTATGGTGAATTACGACCCCTTCCCCTTTTAAGAGGGGAGCTCCCATACAAATGAAATTCAAATTTCCTTATAACTTGAGAACTAATCAAGCAAATGGAACCAAATTTGGCATGTGGGAAATTTTGGAGTCTTGAATTTATTTTACGATAGTTAGAGACCTCTCACCCCTGTGGTACAACACAGGTTAATTTGTGGCAATACGAAGTTTGTCGGGTCAGCTAGTTATTTATATAATAAATTATTTATTTTATGTTGAAAGCTTTTGACCAATAGGACACCACACGAACCGTTGCTATTTATTGTCGCGCAAAATTGGACTGTTTCCGAAATGTACAATATGCGTTTCAAAGTAACGACACCTGTTGTATTCAATAGGGAAACATTGATAGTTTCAAGCATATTCTCACGCATGGCGCATGATGAACCACTAGCTCCAACTAGCCGTTATTTATTGTCAGAATCTTGAGGCGGTGTCCTATTGTAAAATATTAGACATTGTTCAATCAAAATAATTTCTTTGGAGTATTGGACATGCCTGGGTTGGTCGAACGTTAGCTGCTGCAATTATAATTTGGCCACTAAGACTGCCATAGTCATACGTCAGTCATGCGGTCGTGTCTTGTACACAATCCCTCTGATTTTTATAAACCTACCCGACGAAATACTTTAAACCATAACTTTAGCGAATGCAGGTGCGCAATTTATTTTTACGCGATGCCTTCTTTGTGTGCTAAAAATCTGAAAAAATACGTTTACGGTAACATAAAATCCAACAACGCATACCGGAGAGTAAATCGATGAGAATGTGCCGCTTTTTATGATTATAATTTTCACGCCGGCCGGAAATATTACATCCGCGATCAAACTTTTACCGTCACACATGCCGGCCATTCTCGCATAACACGTACATACAAGCGAGAAACTCGAAAATAGCTCAACGCGTACCGAAAAAAGGCAGCGTCGTCGTCACTAAGCCGCAGGTGTTGATGGCGAGTCTCTACAATCGCCAACGACATGAACCGGTCTCGCACACAGTACCCGACAATTTGCATTGCATTGCATTGCGACGTTCACCGAGACCGACGGCCGCCGAGCACTGAGTTCCACAATGGCCAGACACTTCATAAGGGTCGAGTGATTCGGGTCGGCGCGGATAACCCCCGTCCGATGGACGGACAGGTGACATGCCGTTTTCAGGATTGAGTTTGCGGGCGAATTTTTATGTTGCGGCTGTTGTCCCCTATCGGTGCAGGGCTTTTTGCTCGTTTTATCTGCTGCGCACCATAATAAGACCGACGAACCTGAATGTGACTACGTGTCTGCCGGGCGCTCGAGGGATGATGGTTCTGCCTTTAGTACGTACTATATGTCAGCCGGTGTGTGCTGTTTGCATTGCGATGAGCTGTGAAAGTGTTACCGCATGAGCATACCGATAGCTCTTCAGCGAGTTGAGAGTTGAGGTTTCTCAAAACTTTCACGCCGAGCTGAATAATGGGAAAATATTGGTAATTTGGTGCAAAAAGTTTCCTCTACAAAAAAAGCGTTGCTTTTCTAGTACCGTTGAAGTGTCATATAGTAAATTTGTGTTCAGGTTTGACATTAAAAATTATGTTGTTTTTTTTTTGCAAACTAATATCAGATCCTGTTCGTTACACATTCCGTCCATTATCACCAAATAGCATCGAATTCCAATGGAATTACGAAACAAAACCCCTACCACTCTCTGTCTCTCTGACACATGACTCGCAACACTTAACTCGAGTAGTTTTACAGATGTCAGTATGGTGTAAGGTGTGCCATACGTGTTCCTTTCCCGGGTTTCAAAGGCAAAGTTGCTGCAAACAGTCGCTCATCGTGTTGCATCCCCATGGGAGTTGTACAAATAACTGGAATGGTAATATTTTCCGTTGTGTGAATTACAAATTCTGCTCAGCCTCCGGCTAGACTTTGAATGGGATTTACTGACGATGTGTACCTACCTCCAAAGGGATGTTTTTGATGTTGCTAAGAATAGCTTCCCCAACCGGCTGCCGGTTTAACTGTATTATACAACACTAATAAGCATTCATAATGATGCACCTTGGCAGAGAACGTGACCTTAAATGGCTCACAAAGCGGGATTACCATCTTCATAATAAGAATTCAATTTATTTAAACTACGCCATTTTGAGCTTCGTATTTCGAATGCGCGGCAACCGTCTATTATTACCATAAATACAAAAAGTTCAACCCGAGAAACGAACGACGAAATCTTTCTTTGACTCTTCAGAAAACGAGGATATCAAGTAAGGTTAAAACTTTGTTTCTGCTCGTTTTGTTTACCATGATCCCCGCACGTAAATTTTGTATACATTTGATGTTTAACTTTGTAAAGTCTCCTTCATTCTCGATAGATACTTTCCGAACAGAACGGGGAGCCTGCCTTATATGCACAACCCCTCAAAATCATTCCACCGCACCGGGTTTTGGCTTGAAGAGATGAAGAAGCCAACCAACGCGGGGAACACACGTTCTTATGATTTCGTGGATGCCGCCGGGGTTACGACCGTCGCACCTGCTGCAGACTTATTTGCAAACTCCCAGCCTACACCAAGTTTCGATTCATGCGCAGCACACATACATTGCTTGCGAACAACTTCATACATACCTACGTGCAAAAGTAGGTACCTAGGACGGGTGTGCTGATTCTTTCACCCCTTTTGCGATCGGTGGGTGGTATCGCGACAAAAGTTGTTGACTTTATAAATTACCGCCGAAAGGCATTGGCAAACGTTGGAAGCTGTGGCATAGCGAACGGTTTTGTTGACTTCGTCTGACTGCGGTGCTTGGCTTTGATGTGGCTGCAAAACAAGACCGGAATCAGCTAGCTGCAAACAGGCACTGCTGATAAGGCATGCAGATAATTATCATAAACTGAGATTCACAGGAAAGCAAGACATTCGATCGATATATTGAACTTGTGCACTTTGTGTTTTATAGGTTGAAACGATGTGCATACGCTAGACCTGATTTCACCTGCTCATTCTGCGGCACTGATTTTTAACTACACTCCAGCAATTCGGGAATGTAATGATAAAGAAATGAAAACAAATATAGATAAATTAACTAATGTTTATTTGAGCGTCTTAGTAGAATACCTGAAACCTATAGATAATATAGATAATTGAAAATGCATCAGGTAGATATTTGATTTAAAAATAATCTCCATAAATACCGCTTTTGAAGGAAAGAGAACTTGAACGTAACAACCTCTGTCCTTTGCAATGTCTTGCAATGAGGTCACAGCATCCAATGCGAAGCGTGATCAGAACGATAAGGAACCCAAAAAAACCGGAGACGCTCTAATTCAAATTCTGTTCAAATTGAACTGCAAATAGGACTTAAAATTGGATTTGAATTTAGAATTAAATTTGGAAAAATTAGGAGTAGATCGAAATTGAAATTGTACTTGTAATTGTACTTGTACTGCTTTCTGGTTAATAGTTTTAGTTGTTTTAAGATGAATCAACCAGTAAGTAGGTACCAGAACCAAAAGTACCAAAGCCGAGTGGGACATGGACAATGTATGTAGTTTGACACCCACTCCACCCTTCTGGTTGCCATCCATGCCAAAAGGGAAAGAATTAAATGAAGGTAAAATGAAATTTATCGTAATCTACACTTTGCATTTATAATTTTAAATTACCTTTCTTATGATTTTTTTTTTGTTTATCGTACCTAAAACGCCAAATACCACTTTTGTGGCGTTCCCCTTAAACTACTATGCTACAACACTGTGCAATTCCCTAAAACTGAAGTAATATTTTCAGCCAAAACAAATTTCAATGTTATCTTCAATTATTACTTGATATTAAAGGCCACCAAGGCCGATTGATCGATGAAATTCACATTTTTCCTGAAACAGTATAGTCACTCTTAGTAAAGAGCTCGAATGTCGTGATAAGTATGTGCCTTCTGGGACTGCATTATGACTAATTCACTCAGCAACAAGAAACGAACGAAGGTCTGAACCTCGCGCCCGATATCTGTAGAGCACCTACTTACTGTTTTAGTGAGCCAAGCGGAAGGCAATCTGCAATAGTCCTTGCTCTAATGATGTTTATGTCAAATACTTCATCGAGTGAAATATGTTATCAAATCAATACAACGATAATGCTACCTAGGCCTACAGCACCCTTTCGGTTAACCCTTACAGCCCGACTATATATACCTTGTAGTTTTTCTCCTTTTCAGTACCGTTTTCTAGGTTTTAGCTCTGACTTTCCTCCTCTTCTGTTGGGTACTCTTACCACTACGTCCAGTATTTTGAACTATTGTGGTATGCCCCGTTTTATTATTTTTACTGTACGCTTCAAGCTTACCTATCACTGACCTATCACTGAGGAAGTGACTGGCTGGTAGCTGGAGCGAGACATGTGCCAATTAGGGATTACTAGGTTTATGAACCTAGTTACCCTGATCGGCGACGCCAACAAGATCTCCCATTTTTGAGATACTGCAGTCTGCTTACCATTTGTGCTCCACAATTGCAGAGCAGGTGTGTTCCGAGGTTAAATATCATCTTGTACGAAACCGAGATTCCAAAGATGACATTTACTCGGACAATGTCCTGTCGCAAGACCGGTAAGTTTGCTGAAATCTCTCTTATTGAGATTCAGCGACTTTTGAGCAACTCTCATCTTCGACGTTTTTTTTAGATTATATTTTTAGATTGTTTGAGCGATTGTACAGCCATCCACTGACCATGACAGTTTGGCACTCCTTTTGTTTCAACTTACCCTCCAGCACTCAGTCAGAGGTCAGGCAGAATGAATCTGGACCCGTGAGTAGAGAGTTGGAGCCACATCTTCGTTTGTCGACTCACGAGTTGGCGTGTTGAGGATAGACGAGGATCAGGACTGAACCTCTGCTAGCGCTTCGTTCAAGTCCTGTTACTCCCCTATTCTCCTCTCAACCCCCTTTGTTTCTTTGTTTTTCGGCAGAGAGTAGGTCTGACTTTACCTTCCGCTTTCTTCTTTTTGTATTCCTTGTATTCCTTTTTTCTGCCCCGTGTTTCCTGTTTCATCCCCGTTTTCATTTTTCTTCGTTTCATCCTCCAGTTTTTCTAATTTTCAGTCTTTTCTTTCCTTATGATTTTCATTCGTTTTTTGCCGTTTTCTTTTCCATTTTCAGTCTTTCTTTTTTTTTTGTTTTCAGCATTTGCATTGTTCTATTTTTTTATCTCACCGGAAAAACAAGTCTTTTATCTATTTTGCTTATCGTTTTTCACATTCAGATGCTCTATGTTTCTATCTTTCCTTTTTTCACCACTTTCGAGAGATAACCTTTTCGTCTTTTTCTCTTCCGTTTTATCTTTTCTTTCGTTCAATTTTCCTGTTTTAGCATCATTTTCTATCTTATTTTCTCGTTCCGTGTCCCATCTTTCTCCTTTTATATCTCGTTTCATCTCTTTTTTTCGTTTTCCTCTGTTGGTTTTTTTCACGTGTGGTTTCTCTTGCTTTCTGTCCCGTCTTCCCTCTATTTTTCTCTAACTTTCCCTCGTTTCTCCTTTTTTCTACACACTGTTTCTTCTTTCTCTGTTTCGTTCTTTCCGTATCGTTTTTTTGTACTTTCCTCTTATCTTTCTCTTATTTTTCTGTTTTCTGCACCACATTGCGTATTTTTCCCACCGTTTTTAGGCCTGTTTTTCTTCTTTTCCTGTCTTTATTTTTTCGGAATTTTCTGTCTTTTTGTTTTTATTCTTTTTTTTTCTGTCCCGGGTTTTCCCCTTTTATCTCTTTTTCTATCCCTTTTTAGTTTGCGTCTGTTCCGTTTAGTGAATAATCCGTCGGTTAAACCACTCTATGATAAACTAAATACCAATCGATTCATAATAGATGTAGCAAATACGTTGGTTTTATTATAATTTACATTTCCAACTACTAAATGGTGAAAATTAACGAATAGTTTCAAAATCAAATTTCCCCATACATTTTCTTCGTGATTACCTTGCTTCACAAGCAGGGACGATAGTTAAACACTTCATCTGTTTAACGCCCCAACAGGTCGAAGATTCCTTCCAATGTTTAAACCTATACCAATTTGACATCTGTGCTTGTAAAGTATGTCATAGTGCATAACCACCCCTTTTCTTCAACCGATTCTACATTTAAATATTGCATTTAGTCCAATTTGATGCCCTAGAAGGAACAGGGCTGAAGCGATATTTGTGCATGTGACGTGACGCAGCAATTTTCAAAGCGAGGTGAATCAGCGACTGTCTTATCCGAGAATAGTTTTTGAATGTTTCATTTGCGGCTTGGCGTCAGTTAGTTGCTTGCAATTCTTTACATAGTTTCAATTGCATTTCTGTCGAGTATGCAGATAGTTGTGAAGTAGTGTATCGAAAGGAACTAGCAAGATGCAGAGGACGTTAGCTAATTGATATTTTAACTGGCTGTCCACACGTTAGTTGTAAGACAATTATACTTCAAATAAATCTATCACAATGAATGGTACTATCAACAATTTCAAGGAAATTGACGAATGCAAATCAGTATTGTAAATGATATCCCAGGTTAGTTATTTATTTTTTCGGTTTGATCGTAGTTATAAGCAAGCTGCTTACGTAAGCTAACTTCGTCAACAGCATGCTACATTCAAGCCAGTTAGTTAAAGTTGACTAGTGTTGCAAAATTGTCAAAATTCGAAATCATCGCCAATCATTAGAAGATGTGTAATTGTGGCTTGATGGTTTAACTCTTAGTGGAACTACAAACTTTAAGAAACTGATAAAAATCATATACAGTGTACAGAAATTCAGGATATTTAAAATTAACTTCATTTAACAAACGAATATAAATGTTTAAGGGTATTTATTACAGTACAGTAAATAATAAATTTGCATCACAAACTGCTGAATATTTTCAAATTGTCAAGCAAGTTTGTCGAATTGGTCCCGCATTCGTAGTCCTAACTCCTACGTGAATCTCTCGTTTGTTCCCCTGGGTATTGACCTTCATTTTTTTCGTTTTATCTGTTCTATTTTCCTTCTTTTTCTCACCTGTTTGTCCAGTTTTTGTCACGTTTTACTTCGTGATCTTTTCCGGTTTTTCCCCTTCTGTCTATTTTTTCCTTTTTTGCCTTATTTTCTGGAGAGCAGCAGTATTTAATCCAACTTCTCAGGAACAGCAAGAAATGTTGTCATGGAAATTTTATCATTAAAACATTAGACATTGATGTACAAGAAAAAATATTTACAAAAAGTTTCTATGTAACAGAACGAAATTTTCCGACTTTAAATTGGGCCCAAAAATGGAAATCGAATTGATTTGGAATTGGACTTGAAACTAGCCTGGAAATTGGACTTAAAATCGAAGTTGAAATTAGATATGGCTGTGATCATTTTGTATGATTCTGACCTGTCCAGCTTCGTTTCGTACCAATCAGTTTAACTAGTTTTGTCAGAAAACCATGTTCTAACATTATCTGCCACAGTTCATTTCGGATGACTGAATCGTACGTCCCCTTAAAGTCCACAAACAGATGATGAGTCTGTAAGATGTACTCCCGAAACTTGTTCAGTAACTGACGAAGGGTAAACACCTGATCTCTCACGAAAACTAGCTTGGTTCTCACCAACGAAGAATTCCATTCACGAATTCAGTTTACAATACAGGATACGGGAAAACACCCCATAGGCAGAATTAAGCAATATAATATTTCGATAGATTTTATACTCGTTGAAACGTAGTGTCCTATCAGTGAGAGCTTTCGATGCGTTCGAATTAAATAGTGAACATTTGAAAACGGTCCTGGATCGGCAGTTCGGCGAAACTACCGTTTGATGTCGGAACAGGAGCATTGTACGGTCGTCATGTCAACTTTGCGAATGCATCGCTTGATTCAAATAATCAACTGTTTGCAGTTCGTGACTTGCCAGCTATTTTGGTGCACCAAGGAGCTCAAAATCCTGAACAAATCTTCGATTGGACAACACGAAGGCAGATTTGTCGGATGGTGGTTTTTGGGCACAAATGGTTTCAAATAGTTATTTAGGAACGACTATGTTTTTTGCGTAGTGCGAAGATGCTTTATCTGGTCGAAACACGTATTGTCAATCTGCATGATGTCTTTGTAGAAACGGGATCAAAATTTACTTCAAATATTCGTTCTGGTACACATCGCGATTGATAGCTAAACCAGAAGGTTTGAATGGCTTAGAAATACCCCTCTCGGGTATGGCGATGTACAGCATCACTTTCTATACAAACTCACGTTTCAGCTTGAATTTTATGTTCGGAGATGCAGTAGAACTATCTATGAAGTCGATCATTTTCGGGAATGTGCGACTTCGAAAGAGGAAAGTGACTTTCGTCGTCCAAAACAAAGCATTTTTCGGAATAACTTTTTATCAACCAGTCGCATTGGGATTCCAGTGTCAAAACCTGCCCCTCAGTATATTCTGGGGCTATTATCTTTTTCCGCCTCTTTTCAATGGTTTGTAGATGTACTGGTGAGAACAGTTAAACTTTTTTGCGGCATCCCGTTGGCACACGAAATCCTTATTGTTGAAGACACGAGAAAAAGAATGAAGCCCTTCTGCGTCCATAATTTTGGCTGCACTTCCATTACCTTGCTTGCGATTAATTGTTGGAGATTTTAAGATATAGTAAACAATCGAAGCCGCAACATTTTTGCTTTCGAAATGTTGTTCCGTACAGTTTTTGCCGATATTTTTGACAGTTCGTAGAAGTGTACAACGCGCTCGCGAAATGCTTCTTGTTTCGACGCCATTTTGAGCAAAACTTGGTAAGCATAAACAAAACAAAAAATACTGGCAGAAAGAGGAGATGGAAAGCTAACTCATACACACTCTCTTTTCTCTCTGAGTAGTTGAACAAACCCTTAATTTTTAACACAAATATACGGTCATCTACGGGCCTCCTCCGAATAACGCGTTGCTTTTGCTTTCTCAACACTACGAAACTGACTTCATATTCTGCGTTTCTACCGCCACTGCACTGTAGTAGATATGGTAGTGGCTTGCAATTGAATCTACTACACGGAGCTCCCTTTCTTCGGAATTTGGCCACCGAACTTCTTGAAAAGCAGCGATCTTCACACCGAGTCGATGTAGCTCTCGACCAAGTAAGCCAGCTCGGGCCAGTTCGTGGAAGTTTCCAATCGTAATTCATTCATCGTTTCCTTGTTCTTTGTCGTGTACTTTTCCGATGGATCCGTTTGCTATTTTTTCGTCGTTCGTGGTAATTACCATCCCACTGACGGGTCTACCATCTTAGCTTTAGCTTGCGGAATACAACATTTCATATTCAACGGTTCATTCCGAGACAGACACTGTTTGAGCCGCTCCTCACTTGGGGAACAGGTGCTTCGCACCTCCTAGCTTAGCTGCTCCAATATGTACATGAAATATTTCCAGATATGACTATCGATTGTCATCGTTTAATTTAGGTCTTCGAGGAGGTAGAGACTTGTGAGAGCCAGAACTATGTTTGACACTCCTTCCAGCTAACTCCCTCATTTCTTACCCTATGAAACATTCATGTATCAGATATTGATATAGAGATATTTTGCGCAATCAGGAAAAAAACAGGCAAAGGCAACAAGATATGCCTTGTCTGGTGAAAGCTTTAAAGCTAGAAAAAACATTAAAATAGTTACTCTTTCCTCATGAACTATGATAATAAGTACACGACGTTCATGATTGTAAGCATATAGCAAACATTGTCGATGTCGTAAGGCTTGATTACGAAGAATAATCAGATCATTCCCATGTGCTAGGGTTACCGGTGGAACCTGCTGCTCCTGTTGGAGCAGCTGGATACTAGTTAGTCGGCTGTGATGAAAAAGAAAAAGTAAAGAACCGGAGTGCCGTGTATTTGCTTTCAACAGCAAGGAAATTGAGTTTACCAACATGAGCAGAAATTGATGCCTGTGGTTCAATCAAGTGGTTCTAATTAATTTTTCCTCTCTGCTGTTGTGGTTCATGCTGAAGGTGAGTTTATACGATGCAAAGGATATTTGTTGGTTAGTTTCGTATTTGCCTGTTAAACCGCAAAACGTGAAATCTGGCAATAATTTTTTCAATTATATCTATATCACACGACAAAAAAAATATTGGTGGAAATTCATAGTAACCATGCGATGGCCTTAAATAGTATTTGAACAATATTGAAACAATATAAATTAATTCTTCCCATTCAATTTGGAAAATTACAAGATGTCCTGATTAAAGACAAGCATCAAGTAAAACAATCGGAACCGGCCCTATCTTCGGTGCGGACGCTTGTGGCGTCCTTCGGTCCCCTACATTAGCTTCTTAAATCTAGCCAAGTGCTTTGGCTCATTTTAAAAACATGATTTGCATGCAGATGATACGGAATAAATTTCTCCCCTCGCCAGACCAACTGGCACTGGCTGAAAGGCGTTGACGTGATTGTCGTTCCGAGCCTTTCCGAAGGGTTGGGGGTGTGGGAAAACAGTGGAAATGCAAATCGATTGCCTATTTTGGAACCGATTTCGTGCCCAAGGGGCTGGAAATGTTATTCGAAAAAATTGCCAGCACAGATGCCCACTATTAGATGCGAATTTTAACGGCCGAAGGGTCGATTCTCGGCGACTTTAAATAGGCACGCTGGCTGAGTGTTCTTTTGTAACTGTGGCTAGGCAAATTAAAAGCGACTTTAAATCCCATCTATTGTTAATGTCTATAAAAATAATTTCTACTTACAATACGCCGAGACGATTTATTATCTAAATTCGACTGGATGGATATGCTTCACGGGATTTCCCGGCCAGACGGGTGGGCCAAACATCGAACCAAATTACCAGAAGATAACACCGTTCTTTGAAATTAGACATGTTGCTATTACTCGTAGCTAAGACTCGCATTTTTCCGAAATAGTATTACCGTTTTTCATTCGAATTGGCAATTCAATTAATTCCTCTTGGTGGTTACGTTATTTTTCTTCGGCGAGGATATCCACCCTTGGGCTTCCCAGGGCTGATATTTCTTTCATTCCACATTCCCAATAATGGATATGGAAGCGAGCATTCAGAGGCACTTTATTCTTGAATAAAAGTTAGTGACAGCTCGAAATTCGTCGGCTTTTACGAGGATAAATTGAATGAGCAATATTTACAAAGCTCTTCCCTTCCTACACCATTAGTCACGATCAAATTTAATTGAATGGATGTTCACCTCTGCAAAGAGCTTGGCTGTAAAGTAGCTACTTGCTGTCTCTTCCACTTGAGGTTGTTGATTTTTGCAGTAGCAATTTTTGGGTTGTTCGGGTTCGTGATGAAGTGCTAGGTTTTATGCTTCGTTCTTCGAACAACATTCGCGTCTAAGAGTAAGAACGAAATGATTTTTTTGTTTGCAATGTACCCTAAAACGTGGCATTTGTCATTTTCGAAGTTCAAATACGAATTATGAGTTGTTTGAATGATTGTTACGATTGTTCTATTCACTGCCGAAAAAAAAACAATTCTTCAAAATAAGACCAAGAAAAGAAAGAATCAGTATGATTATTGTACAAATTATAATTTAAATTGGCAGTTTTTCAAATTTACAACTAAGATATTGAGTTGTTAACATCTTTCTTCCGAAACAAGTTAATTACTCACAAAATTATTATAACTAACTAATTTAAACAGAATAAATTCCTTGTAAGCACACTTCCAGCGAACAAGTTTTCATGAACAATGGGAAATGCTCATACACCCAGCCAGCAACAAAGCAGAAAATCTTACATTTCAGCTTATCTGTCAGAATGTGTAGGCAGTAATGACAGTGTTGTTTTCCACATTCAAACAGTATCACAGAATGCATGAAATATTGAAGATAATTTACATAATGGGGATGTCTGCCTTCCATCACGCAGTGAAATCATTGTTACTGTCAAACACATGCCAACCCCCTGCTAAACTTTCGGTAAGAGAAAAAGCACGATAGGTGCTTCAGAGACATCACCGCAGACAAATTGCGCCCTCGGGTAAAAGCGTAATTATTTTTTAACATTTTTTTGTTGTTATTCATTTCATTTCCCAATGAGGTTTTCTGCGGAGAGGCCACCGCTGCTGCTCGTCGCGGGTGTCGTTTAATATTCTCGCAAAACCCCAGCCACACATCTGCTCTGGTTCACATTGACGGTTGGGTTGTGCCAGACTCTTTTCCCTTTACAGTACGGGTACTGTTTCGAATTAAACTTTTCCGCGCCTGTCGCGTTGTTACCTGTAATGCAGTAATTTACGGTTCATTCAAATGGTTCGTGCTAAAGGGTGCGTCAACTTCCGCGACCGCAGTTCTGCCAGCCAGCCCCGTAACAATGCAATGCAACAAATTCAATTAAAATACATGAATGCAAACTTGGTTCCTGGTGCAATTAAAGTATCCCCACGGTTGAATAACAACCCGGTACAGCCATCTCCTGGGCTCTGGGCCAAAAACATTGCACACATCAACCCTCTACGACGACGAGGCCACCGTGCGATGCAACCAGCCAGTGAGCGAGCGAGCGAGCGGTTGGAGTATTATTCTTCCCACCCAAAATGATGGGGACTGATTTCGCGGAACCATTCCGGAAGCTTTAACCCGGCCACCATCAGGGATGAAATTGAGTATAAATAATTTAAATTATTTGCTTTATATTTTAGGTACAATGCACTGTGCCTGGGTCAACCTATAAGCAACAGGAGGAGATTTCTAATGTTTTGAAACGGCAAACATCTGTTTTCGTTTCCAAAAATATTTCCACAAACTGACCAAACCATAACAGTAGAAGCCGAAAACTATTGTGCTCAGCTCAGTTTTAGCCAATTCAACCCTTCCGATGACACATCCCAAGTCGTACCCCTCCTCATACAGTTCATTGTCAGCTACTGTAACATGTACGTTTATCACCGCTGGTGCTGCTGCTGTTGCGTGCCCTTATTCGATTCGAGATGTAATAAATAATAAAACATGATTGTGCTCTAATTAAAATAATTTATGTTCAAGCACCCGAGTGTACATGAGCGACGACCGTCAGCGGATGAAACGAAAAGCCTCACCGTAGCGTAGGTACGTGTGCATGGAAAAGTGTGAGTTATTTATACATTTTTAGCAAAAATGAAGTACAAACATGACATCGACCGGAACTTGCGATGTCGGGAATACGTTACACCAGCATACATATAGGTTTCTCCTACAGCTATACGGCCGTTCGTGGTGAAAATGAATTCCGATGGATGACTGTATGAAATATGTAGCAATTGTCAAGCATCATTTTATTTATTTTTTGTGTTGGGCGCTAATTGCAGGAAAAAAAGGAAAACATCGCACTAACAAACGGTAGTACAAGCGCAAAAGCCGAAGGGATACAAGCAAATCGGAGCAAAAAATAAATTTCACACGAATTTCCAATTATCCTTATTGCATTGGTTAAGTGTTTGGTAGGACAAAACCACATAATTATTTTTTAAAGTGTGAAAACACAACTGAATAGCAAATCAGATTAAAAAAACTGAATTTAAGCTGGCAAAGACAGGTGCACAGTCTGAGACCGTTGAGGCTGTTGCAACTAACGTCTTATTGTATCCTGAGTAAAGGACAGTTACTATGTACATGAATTTTTTAAAGATGGAAACAATAAATGACGGCAACCAATAATGAGACATTGATATTGAAATGACAGCTCTTGGCATCATCATGGATTTCCGAAATCCATTAAACTGTCAAAATTGAAAGCAGAGAGGGGAAAGACTGATGCCACTTTATTATCTCTGCTGCTTGAAAATTTAAAGAATATATTGATTTGTATGCACAAACAGAACAGTTCCCAAAAAACCATCACTAGCTTTAATTAAACTGGTCTATCGAATAATACCCGAATAATAGACTTGAGTGCTGAATAAACATGTATGCTGAACTATTGTGGTACATGGTAGTTAAAGCATAATTTGAGCTGTTATACAACAAATGGGAATATGCTAAATGATATGCTTATAAAACGTTTTACAAATAATGTCTGTTTCTTTTGTTCAATATGACCATCTAGATATGACCATATGATATTCTTTGAAGGTTCCAATTTTTTACAAAATTTGCCATAATACTCGAAGGGTGCTGAATTCTAGTCATTCACATTTACATTCAATCGAGTAAGAGGTACATACAAGTAAGAGTAATTTTCCTGAATATAGTTGTTCCTAGTTGAAAAATTGACTCCTCATTAATCGAACATAGAACTTTTTTTATATAGCTCTGGCTCTCTGAAACTCCCATCTAGCGCCTCCACGCAGATCTAAGTCAAATGATGACGGTCGATGGCCTTACCCGGAAATGCTTCATGTACTTACTGGAGCAGCTAAGCAAGCAGGTGCGAACTAGAGCGCCTGTTCTCCAGGGGAGGGGCGGCTCACACAGCGTCTGTCTCGAAACGGGCGGCTGAATATGAAATGCTGAATCCCGCAAGCTGTACCTAAGATGGCAGACCCATCAGCGGGATGTAGGTGAGGTAGTATACCGAAAAAAACAATCGAATGATTGATTGATTAATTGATTGATAAATCCGATGATGCTAAGGACGAGTTTTACGACAGGATGGCTGTGAATTATATAGCAGTATAGACGATTGTTAAATTTAGCTATATCTTAATCGTATATTGAGGAGTATTAAGTTGTGTGTTCCAAAAACTGTTGTAAAGAATACAAGATAGAATTACAAATGATTGTCTAAATTATCGCACGTATATTGCCTCCACTTTGGTACTTATATGTTCTTATGTGGCGTGTAATATAATTTTTTCGTGAGTATATGATTTCATATCTCTCAGTTGTAACCGAGATATACAAACCAAATTGTTTGCTGGGTAGGCACGACGCGTGGAAGACAGCGTAAAAGTTGGTTTGATGACGAATGCCAGAGAGTGACAAATGCAAAGAACCAGGCTAGGAGTCGCGTGCTCACTGCGGCAACGCGTCAAAACAGAGGGAGGTACAGAGAGACTAGAGCTGCGGAAAAAAGCATCCATCGTCTAAAGAAACGCGAGTACGAGGAGTACGTGCTCGCCGGCGCAGAGGAGCGATACGCAAGCAACGACACACTGAGTTTCAGTAAAACGGTAAGATGCAGGAATTTTGCCATGCCTGTGATGTGCAATGATAGTGCTGGCAACCTGCTTACCGACAAAACGGCGGTAGCAGCCAGGTGGAAGGAGCACTTGCAGACACTGTGGAATGGAGAGGTAAAGGGACAGGATAGGAATTGTAAGCGATGGTCAAGCCGTGGAGCCACCAACACAGGAGGAGGTTAAAAAGGCAATCAGTGAGCTGTAAAACGGTAAGGCTGCTGGGAAGGACGGTATCCCAGCTGAACTTTTAAAAGCGGGGAGCGAGCGGCTGTACGAAGCAATCCACCGGATCATTGTCAGGATCTGGGAGGAAGAACAAATGCCGGAGGAGTTGTTGGATGGCCTCATTTGCTCAATTTTCAAAAAGGGACATCGACTGGAGTGTAAAAACTATCGAGGAATTATATTGCTCAATTCTGCCTACAAGGTGCTTTCCCGTATCCTGTTCTGCAGACTGAGACCGTTAGCGGAGTCCTTCGTCGGCCGTACCAAGCTAGTTTTCGTGAGGGACGCTCCACGACGGATCAGATGTTTACCCTGCGTTAGTTGCTAGATAAGTTCCGGGAGTACAACTTGCAGACACACCATCTGTTTGTGGACTTTAAAGCGGCGTACGAATCAGTAGCTCCTGCTAGCCACTTTCCGCCAGAGGTTCTGGATCGTCGGTGGCAGAAATCTTGTAACGTCCGTCTTCCACCAACGCCACACATTTTTCAAATTCAAGCCCACTCTAGTCCAGCAGAGCACAGCCGATCTACCGGTATCGCGAGTTCCGCTGACGCGTCCATTTTCCGTATGCGGTGTCGCCTATTGTGGACCATTTTACGTAAAGTCTGCAGTTCGAAAGTGTGGTCATACCAAAGTAGGGTATGTTGCTACATCGTCGTAATTGCCTATTCCCGTCCTACCCAACACAAATTATTAAAAATATTAGCTTTTTTTATGACACACAATGCAAAACTAGTTATTCCCTAATATTTTAGCTTGTTGTCTATCACATGCGATCAATCAAAGCGAGCTGAGATCTATTTAAATGCTTTTTTTCATTAAAGAAGTCCTACCAGCCAAATTTCCTACGTTTTTCGTGCGACGAAGAAGACAATGTTGCCTAATCGTTTTAATTTCCGTCATTCATAAATGAAAATAACTCACGCAAGGCATTGTCGTTATTCTACAGCCAGGAAAACTTGCCGGACCTGCTGAAAATTTGTAGAATAACATTTGTCATGCCGTCATTTGTCATTGTTGTGATTTTTAGTTTGGACGATGAAAAATTTTGATGGACGGATTTTAAAACGGTACGACGTATTTTAGAAATAAAGTCATTTGCGTAGTTTCAATAATATGCTTTAATAGTCGCTTTTCAGTGATTTCAATCACGGATCGGAAGGTAAGTGTGTTCTAGTCAAATCAGTACAAGAACTTTTGGAGTATTCATTAAATCCATCGAACAAATGATGAAAATTAGAATGGCTTTACTTACTACGACGGGAATTAGAAAAAAACGTGGTCATCCTTGTCTGCTTTTCAACTAAAGCTGTCCACATCGAGCTAGTGAGTGACCTAACAACACCTGCATTCATAGCTTCTGTACGTCGTCTTGTCGCCCGCCGAGGAAAGATTGACGAACTACATTCCTACAATGCTTCGACTACCTTCAAAGGGGCCTCACATGCTCTCAACAGAATCTACCGCAGGCTGAAGGTCGAAGCCGCCGATCGTGAACAGGTCTTAAACTGGTGTTCAACCAACGAGATTGTCTGGACATTCATTCCGCCAAGAGCAACACATTTCAGAGGGCTCTGGGAAGCAGCAGTCAAATCGGCGAAGAATGATCTCCTCAAGGTAGCTGGCAACATCAATTTGGCTTATGAAGATCTGCTAATTTTATTGAGGCAAGTCGAGATGTGCCTCAACTCTCGACCTCTCACTCCGATACCAGAAAACTCCAATGACCTGGACGTACTAACACCAGGCCACTTCCTAGTGGGAAGTAATTTACAAGCCGTTCCTGAAAGCGATTTGAAGGGGATCGTTGATAATCGTCTGAGCCAGTGACGCAGAAATGTGTGCAACAAATCTGGTCCCGCTGATATCTGGAACACTTGCAAAAATTGCAGTCCCGCACAACCGAGGGTTGCAATCCTCCTGTCACCATCGACATCGGCACTATCGTCATCATCAAAGAAGACAACATACCCTCCAGCGAAATGACCGCTGAGACGAATCGTGAAGCTCCATCTTGGAAAAGACGGTGTTGTTCGTGTGGTGACCCTCAAGACAGCACTCTCCGTTAACGTCATCCGGGCTGTGGTCCGACTTGCATTGGTTCCGTCACCAACATCGTCGTGAACAGAAACCAGGTAGAGCATCCCTTAAAGGGAAGACTTGCTCGATGCGCACCTGCCTTTTGCAAAGGGTAATTGCAGGTCCAATAATGTACCATTCTGTCGTAAAGTCTTCCCGGTCTTTTTGTTTGTTTCCGGACTCCGGTCTACGATGCGGATCATCATCTTCTCCGGGAGCTTGTTACCGTCGATATCGGCAACAAGGCATTGAAGGCATGCACATTCAAGGCATGCATTTAGTTTTTCTATGATAATTTAAATTCCATTATTCTGTGTTCCATTAATTTTTTCGTTTTCGCTCAAATTTTCGTGGCTCATTCTACTTGTATTAATTTTAAGTTAAGTTAAGTACTAATCCTAAACTCACCACCCTGCTAAATAGTCACCCAGCCCAAAATAAGCTTGGAAGACTACGCATGAAGTCGATAATAATAAAGAAAATTGTACAGACCAGAAAAAAGACGGCAAAGAACCGCATTAAAATATGCAACCCTAACAACGACTAACATCTCTTCGGCGAGTTTCAGATATAGGCGAAATCGACGCTACACCACTGTGTCCGATGTTCGACAGAGAAGGAGAGTGTGACAGGGGGATTGGGAGTGATGACAGATGAGCGAAGAAGGCAATCGTGGTTAGACAGATCAAGAGGCAGGATCGTTGTTGCCTGTCCTCTCACGAGTATCGATAACGTTTCTCGGTGCTGGAAGACCACGAGTTCCACTTGCCCTTTTCGGCAATTTTAATAAATTTCACGAGTGTTAAAAAGCTGCTCTGGAGAGGATTACGACGCATCGTGAAATGACGAAGTCTTCTGACCATCAAGCGGTTCCCTGTGATATTCCGCTACGGTGGAACCGGAGAAAACCTTCGCCGATTGGAGCCGTCCTTTAACCGATGGTTAAGCCAGTGTCCTGTTCGCACGCGAAAGCCCTTCGGAGGAAACAACCACTGTTTAGGAGGCCGAGTCCCGGTTACGTACTATAGAGTACCCCACCGCAGCAGCGCGGCCCAAATCGTCGGGTCTTATATCTACAACCATCCCGGATCCCGTTCCGCCAGGGTAAGAAGCGATTTCACGTGTCACCGGTGACAGCAGAGGCGCTGGTGGCCGGCGAGTAACGCCATCGTCGAGTCACACGTGTTCATTGAGAGGGACGAACGTTTCGGAGGGGAAGGCCCGAGGAGGTCTGGTTGAGCCTGGCCCCCGCTCTTCGACGCCAGAACCAATGAGTCTCTCCTTTGTTCACGAGCGCCGTGAATAGAGCGACCGTCAAGATCCAGGAAAGCTCGATTCACATCGTTCCAGCCAAGGTACGCCACACTCTCCCCCCCTCTACGTCTGCATGTTCCTGTCATCAGGGCCCCAACAGTTCCAGTCGGCCGCACCGTTCAAATGAAGCATGATCGCATACAAATATAAGTATTAAAATGATTTGCTTTGTATAACTTTTTCGTTACTGAGCCCTATGTCTGTCTTGCATGTGTATTTGGTGTTTTGTCTGCTTGTTAGTCCGAGGTAAGTTTCTGGGAAGTAAGTCTCCAGTACATTAGTGGGTAGCCGACCCTGTAACCAAGAGTCCGACCGAGCTACTCGTGAGTTACAAGCTCCAAAGACAATGTTAATCACTTCTACAACCTCGATGAATTAATTCTCCAAGGGAAGTAACATCAATCTGAACTCATAATGAATTATATAACTACATAATCATACTGTACATAGTAGCTGTAAGTTTTTGAAATACTAATGTTTCATGGTGGTCGACAATGATGACCGATAATCGTTATCCACACTGTGTGCCTAGAGAAAAGGCAACAGTCAATCTATAAAATGATCAAATATCGCTGTAAATTGTTAGTTCGTAATTACACCTTATCGATAGTAAATCTACGTCGCTCGTTTTTCTCATGTTCGGTCGATGACATTGACCTTGTGTGCGCGGTCAAGTTCCCGTCTAGAAAAGGGGAAAATCGGCGATAAGTTTTCTTATTTCGGTTTGGCAGATTCCTGCCGGACTGATTTCTCAGGGCTAGCGAAGCGCTAGTGAAGAAAACCCTTCGAAGTGCGGTACGACGTCTATCGTCATGGAATTCTGGAATTTAATAAAAAGAAAACTAATCCAATTTAATTCTACTATGTATATTTATTCTTGACAGATACGTATTACGCTTACGACTTGCAGGCTCCCTCAGTGTTTGTTTTCGAACTCGAACTGAGGAAGCCTGCAAGTCGTAGGCGAAATACGTATCTGTCAAGAATAAATATAGTTTAGTTTAGTTTAGTTTATTTATTTATAACACGTAACATAAGACAAAATGTCTTTTTTCCGTTACATTGATCTTAACAATAGAACAAGCGACACTGAATTTAAACTACGTACTCAATAAAACAATTTCTAGCAATTTAAGAGCTCTATACATTTCTTCTTGAAACCTATATGCGATTCTTCTAGGGTCATATCATTTGGCAAGGAATTCCAATGAACTAGTCCTCTAACAAAAAACGTTTTTCCATACTTTGATGTTCTAAATCGTGGTAATGTATATTTTCTAGAGCGTGTACTCCTTAGCGGTTGCAATTTTGTATATAAGTATTCAGGTTGTTTACACTTTATTAGATTGTGCATGAATAAACAAGAGCGCATTTTACCAAAGTTTTTAAAAGGACAACCAATTAATCTGCTTTGAAGATGTGAAACACTTGCATATCGGTTACAGTTGAAGACGTATCGTGCGCATGCATTCAAAGCTACCCGTAGTCTATTTAGTGAGAATGCAGATGCTTCATCGACCAAGAAATCACATGATATGAAGTAAGGAAGAATTAAGCTTTTGAAAAGTTTAATTTTTGTTTCAGTACCGAAAAGCGAAGAAGTTATATATAGTCTACGCAAACATGAATAGATTTTCCCACATTGTTGCTGGAGATATTTATCCCATTCGAGATTAGACTGAATTAACATTCCTAGGCTGGTTGCATTATCGACAAACTCTAGATTTACAAGGTTCAGTTGTAATACTGGTTTTAATGAATTTTGATGAGCATTATTTGTTAAAAACATAGCTTGAGTTTTTTGGGGATTCAACGTCAGCATATTTCTTTTAGACCAATCAAAAACTCTCTGCAGATCACTGTTAATTTTGATGGAAGCATCAAGAGAACTTTTGTCGGCGCACTCAAAATAAAGCTGTACATCGTCAGCGAAAATGTGTATTTTGCAGTAGTGAAGCACACTTGGGAGATCGTTTATGTAGAGAGAGAAAAAGATTGGTCCAAGAATTGAACCTTGAGGCACTCCAGAGACAATTGGGATAAATTGGGAATATTCTCCATTATTGAAGACTGCTTGAGTGCGCTCACTCAAATAGGAGTTTACCAAATTTGCAGCGTGTCTTGAAAATCCAAACGATGACGTCAATTTATTGCACAGCATTTTATGCGACACTGTATCGAAGGCTTTGGAGAAGTCTAGAAGAACTAGCACAACAGGTCTACCATTATCGATTATTAAACCAATGTCATCTAGGACTTTCAGCATTGCAGTTTTTGTACTGTGTTTCTTACGATAACCAGACTGGTAGCAATTTAGCATATTATATCGTTCGATATAACTGCCAATGTGTGTTTTAATAATTTTTTCAAAAACTTTTGACAAAGCACACAAAATGCTTATGGGGCGCAGATTTTTCAGAGAATTTACATTGGATTTTTTCTTAATAGGGATTATCTTACTTCTTTTCCACTCTTTAGGAAATACGCTGGTAGTAACAATAGCGTTGAACAAATGCGTTACTGGTTTAATAATCAAAGGACAAATAGCTTTCAAAAATTTCAAAGGTAACGAATCAAGTCCCACTGCATTTGATTTAATGGAGTACATACAGTTTATAACATCGATTTCACAAATATGACCGAAGTAAAACAATTCACGATCGTATGTATTGTTATTAGCCTGTGGTTCTTCTACTGGACTTGTAGGTTGAGTAAAATTAGCAGAGAATGAAACATTGATTTCATCAGCAGTATAATCATTGGTAGCATTTGTTTTGGAAGATCCTACACCGAATGATTTAAGAGTTTTCCACAGTTCTTTTGGCGATTGCATAGGGTCCAAACGAGTCACGAAATAACTTTGTTTCGCTGTACGTACAAGTTTTGTAACTTTGTTACGTGCTGCTTTGAAAGCATTATTGTCGATAGAACTTTTACTGGTTTTCCATTTTTTGAAGAGTAAATCCCGGTCTACGATTGCTTTACTAATCGTATGATTGAACCAAGGATTTGCCTTCAGTTTGGGTGAGAAAGAGCGGATAGGAACAAATTCATTATGCAACTCCAACATTGATGAGTTGAAAAAGTCTAGCAGAAAGTCTGAGTTATTACTGCGATAAAAATTTGTCCAGTCAATCAAATTGAATGCTTCCATGAAAACTTCATTTGGAATACTATTATAATCATGATAGTGGATTTCAACTGCTGCGGGTTGATACTCAAAGTCTAAAGAAGCAAAAATCAAATCATGGTTCGATAATACTGGTACTTCAATTTGATTGAAACGCAAAACTTTAGATTTATCATTGGTCAAGAACAAATCGAGTTGAGATGCTCCATTTTGATGAAAAAAGGTTGGTTCAGTACCCAAGCTAAACACAGAATGTGTCTCCATCCAATTTTCCATACGGCGAGTATTCGTTGAACTGCGATCAAATAGGTTCGTATTGAAGTCACCCACTAAAAATATCTGATCATATTTGCACCCAAAGAACGAGAAAAGATCATCCAAGCACTCAGTGCAATCAACTCCTGGGGGATTGTACAGCGCTATGAAAAGAAATTTTTCGTTAGATAACAAAATCTCGGTTGCTATAAACTCTGTACAGGGTACACCAGGTTCATTTTTGGACGTCTCCAAAACCTTAAACTTCAGTCCATTCTTTAACAACATCATTACGCTCCCTCCCAACCTTCCAACTCTATCGTGCCTAATTGCGTTGTACCCATTAATCGATACAATTGAATCGTCAACTTTGTCATTCAACCAAGTTTAGCTCACACAAACAATGTCTACGTTGCTCACATTCACTATTTGGCGCAGTTCATCTAGTTTACATAACTTCCTTGCACATATGCTTTGACTATTAACGCAGCAAACGGACAACTTTCCTTGGTATAAAGCAGATTTCATCACCGTACCAGCTACACACCAATTTGATGAGGTGCTAATATCTGCGTTAATAGACATGATAGGAATAAAAATGATTTACAGTAACGAGAGAAATGTGTATGAGTACAGACTTAGCAAATAGATTACAAATGTTCTTCTAACAAATTGTTTTTTTTTCTGTTACAATGCAAATAATTACAACTTTCAAAGAAGGAAAATAAGAAAAATGTCGCCAGTATTTCCTATAACAATTTCATTATTCTTTCATAAAACATTAATCGGCGGAATCAGCATCAGCAGCAGCAACAGCAGCAGCAACAATCCCAGTAAAAACGGCTAGTCAAATCAGCTGATTGAGTTCGCTCTCCGACGACACAGCTATATCTTTCTCCATGGAACTTCTCTTGACAAAAATGACTCCGTGACGAGAAAAAACACCATGCAGCTTTCCATCTTTTTTAAGCCGTAGAGCTTTCGATCGTAGATCACGCATTGCCGGACTCAAATTTTCGTTGATATAGATGCGCTTATTTACGGAGAATCCGATGTCGAGAAGCGACAGCTTCCGAGAACGTAGGTACCGTGAGTAAAATTCATCTCGTTGAACTGTGATGGCAAACTGAATAAGCACCATGTAAACTGTCCCAGCAGACGGCATGCCTTTTGAGAGTCGACGAATGTCTACAAGCGGTAGCTTATTTTCCTCATACCCCAAGCTGCGGCACCATGAGTGAAAATATTTCATCAGGTCTTCACCAGCGACGAATGGTATCCCACTAACGATAAGATCATTTGATCTCTGCGACTGTTCCAAAGCCACCGACATTTGAATTTTATTCCTCTCGATCTTTTCGGTTAGATTGTTTATTGATCGACTGTGCTCCTTACGAAGCTTTTCGAAGTCAGCTGCAATCTCAGATTTGAGACTGCTGAGAGATTCTCCAAGCTTATTGAAATCATCTCTCGTGATCTTTTGGAATGATTCGAGCTGAGACCGCATAATACTGGCAAGCTCAGAAACACTCATGTCGGTAGATTTAGAGACTGAGTTACTGCGCAACTTCTTGTTCATAGTTTCGTCCGTCATTGCGGATCACCGACACTTAACAACCACAACTAAAAACTGCTCGAATCACAATCAATTGTCCACAGATTTCTTTTCTGGGATTCTAATTTGGCGGAATAATTCAACTAAATATAGCACTTAATCGTTGAAATTTTTTCTCGTATCGAACGGTCCCGTGTGTAACGGTACTAAAACTTGCACTTAAGATATTACTGGCGATTTAAAACTCAGGAAGTAATGATCGTTGCACTATTTACATCAGAACGACAAATTCTACGTGCGCTTCATTCTACAATACGTACAGACAATATACATAGTAGAATTAAATTGGATTAGTTTTCTTTTTATTGAATTCCAGGTTTCCTATTCTACTAAGACGCTCCAAAAACTTCAGTCAAGCCATGAAGTTACTTGGATGGTTCCTTCATTATTAACATTTAATCTTGAAATCTCAAATATAAATTCCAGTTCCCTTTGTTATGCTTCATTACTAAAAGACAAAGTTCCCATACGGTGGATCACATGGAAAGAATGGTTCGAAGTATTGGGTATAATCCGCTTGGTGTTCGTACCTGTTCGAAAATTTGTCAAATTCAAATTTTATGGACTTACATTGTTATTTTGTTCGTGTTCAACGGTATATTTTATATTTTTTTGAAACGATGATTCTACAATTGATGAAGGGACGGTAAGGGAAAGTAATGAAGTAGGACTTTTTGGGAATGAAGGGGAAAGAATGGAATTGTAGAATCATCGTTTCAAAAAAATTATTAATATATGCCTGACCGCATTTCAAGGTCATGACTAAAATCACGAGTTTGGTATATTTTATATGTTTATGGATATAATTTATATTTTCATAAAGCTTTTCGAGTTCATCTTGAAAAAAACTCCACATCCACATAGCTCCACCAGCGTGAGCGGATTAGCAAGAGGTTCTTATTCTCTAATTTATTTTCTGTACTTGCCACAAACAGCTCACATAAAACTGGCGAAAGGGGATTTCCCATAGGAGCTCCCTAGGTCTGCTTGTAAGAATTGCCTCGAAAAGAAAAGTAATTTTCACTCATAAGTATTTAATTTATTAACCCGTTTCTTCCAAAGTGTCCACAAGCCATGCAATGGAATGAGAGGCTTTGTTTTGACATTGGCATCTTCAACAGAAAAAATAGCTAGCTGAAGATTGCCTGATTGCCGTGCTTGTCGCGGCAACACACTGAAGAAGGCTACAAGTCGTAGCTGAAATACGGGTATTTGTGATAGTAGTGAAGGACATAGTAGAACTAAAAGGAATTCAAAGTAAATCAGTCCATATTCGACCTATAAAAATTTGTCATGTAAGTGTTGAATATAAATTTCCAAATCGAAACCCACATACAATTAAGTCTGCTTTAACATACATTTATAGGTTTATATTTATCCTTGAACAGATGAAAGTTTGTCTGTGAAGGAAAAACTTACAGTAGGTACAATTCTGCACTCATGTTAAGTCACATTCTTTTTAAACTATTAACGAAAATTGTTAACCCCACCAATGGAATCCTATGTTCTGTGTGAATCTGTGTATGTGTGTGTATCTCTCTGTTCGTGGTCACGTGGCAATGCGTTGACACCGGATAATGATCCAATAAATTTGCGGCTAGCATAACGACCGGCGCCGGCGGTGCGGCTGTGCGGTGGTGTTGTGCAGAGAGCGTGCCCGGCGACCTGTAAGGTTGAAAGGTAGAAAAAGTTCAATTGTTAAAACATGGTTGCTGGTGATGAAAATGATTCGATTCAATTATCATTCGACCCCTTTCGGCTGGCGTTGCTGTTTTTTTTCGGGAGGGTCTGCAACTTCTGCAACATGATGAATCGCTGGAATAACGGTTTGCTTTTCGGATAGGTTTGTACTTTTAATGACAAAGTAAACAATTTTTTTTATCGATTTTTTTTATTTTCGTTTATGTATAAAAAGCCTGCACTCTTATTGTTTCCATGCTCGTTTGGTTTTTTTAGTAGTTTGTGTTGTGAAGTTCTCTGTTCGTTTTTTTTTATTCATATTGAAATGACTTTTGTTTGCATTTCGTTAACCGTACAAATTTTTTTTACTCTCGTGTGCCTGTTTGGAATATTTGCTTTGCTTATTCGTTTCATTGTAGTTGGTTCGCGATAAAATTTATTTTTAGTTCAGTTTTTTTTCTGTTTGCCACACGTATATGCATCGTTTTGATGCTACACCGTTTCCCGTTTTCTGGTAACGCATTAATTGTTTCATCATAGCTGTGATATTTACGCTCTGCAATTCCGATAATTTCGAATTAAATGTGCCTCGCCTTTTCATTTTCGGGTTAAATTCGTTCTGTTTGCTTTCATTATAGGGGTTTCCTTTGCTGACGGGTTACATTCTAGGGATATCCGTTAGAATGCAGTCGCTTTTTATATGCATTTTATCTACAGTTTGTTATATTACCTATCCAAACCATCGGATGAAAAATCTAGTTAGAAATTATTCTTTCATTTGTCATTATGAATAAATCATTATCAGCTGACCGCTAGTAGTTGTACAATTTTCAACCATCCGCTAGAGGCAAATGAGAATTAATGATTATTAGCTGCTGACACAGCGTTTGGAATGAGCGGGCAACTGTTGAACAAAAAGCTTTTAAGCTGACGTCTGCCCGGGATTCACGGGATGCACAGTTAGAATCGATGTTTGTCGCTGTTTGATATATTATGCATTGACATATAGCTCATGACTTATTCATTGTTTTATCAAAGACCTGCACATGTAACGTATACATAATGAAAGCAAACTTGTATTGTACACGGAAGAAGGCAAACCCTTCAATCGAATACAAAGAAGGTTTTCCCCTCGATTTTTATTCACTAGTGCCATATTTGTTGTCAAAACAAAAACACTCATCGCTCCTCGCCAAATGAGCAGGATCCCTTCTCTTACAAACATTCGAATACATACCATCCACCCCCCAAAACCGGAATGCTCAGGTACAAGCCACTCCCTCCGAAGAACGATGACAGCAAGCCGGCATTACTGAACTTACGCCTTGATTAGTAGCCTTGAGCATACGCACATTTGAATGATGCACTCGACTTAAGGACGCACGCTGCCGCAATGTCAAATCGAGTGTATGTAGCGTTCGGCAATGTAACTCTGAACGTAGACATTCTAGCTTAACTGGCACTCACCATTGTACCAGCGAAAATACAAAAACGACTTGACAAATCTAGTGCCATTTCACTCCACACAACGGTGAGCAGAATTCGTGTGCATATAATACCGCATGCATGCAGCTGATGGATGCTCATCAGGATGCCACTTGAAACGAGACAAGCCGTCATTGAAGCGTTAAGGATACCCGAAGCCACCACCGCTCATGGCACGATTGTACTGGCGACTGCGGGATCCATCTATCTTCCACCGTTGAAGGCTGATGTCACTTCTGTCTGATTTAATCGGGAAATTGCACCGGACCGAATCGAAATTTAGCTTTAAGAGTGCCTGCACTGCCAACACACTGACGTATGGCACTCAATTTGAATAGCGCAGTGATTTAATTTATGGTTGGTGGATTTAAATATTTATTGCCTATCGTTCAATGATTCCGGCTTCTGTTTAAATGGCAGAAATTAAAAGTTCAAATAATTGTCAATTTAGACTTCCGATTTAAAAAAAAATGTGTGTACAACAAGTTTAGAAAGATTACTCTAATGTGACTGTCTAAAAAAGTACAAACGTGCGAAAGCACATCGTTCTCCATAAAATCATTTACCCAAATATGGTACATCACGATTACCAACAAAATCACTCTCTAGAGCGAACCATTGTCTAGAAAATCATTCATCAGAAAGAACAATTTCATAGAAGGTTATTCGTAAAAATAGGTTGGCTTGCTACTGGAAACAAAATTAGAAAAAGAGTAATATGTTCCACCATGAATTCCACAATATTGGCTCGAACTCCGCATAGCCCCACAGTAACTGCTTCTATTTCGGTGCGGTTTTCGAGAGGGACGCTCCACGACGGACCAGATAAATTCCGGGAATTCAACTTGCTGACTTCAAGACGGCGTATGATTCAGTTAGATGAAATGATTTGTGGCAGAAACATGGCCTTCTAACAAAACTGATTGGGCTGATACGTGCTACTCTTGATGGTTCAAAATCAAGCATCAGAATAGCGGGTGAGACACCGGAGTCGTCTAGGGCTATCGTATTTGTTATTCAACATTACATTGGTAGATGATATTCGAAGAGCATGCGTGCAGGGAAGCGATACCATCATTAATCTCACGGTATGATGTTAACCGTAGAACTGTGGAAAAGGCGTACACGCATCTTAAGGAGGAAGTGGTAGCCTTTCGGGTGTTGAAACTGCGAGGGTGACATATGGTGGTACTTTTGAAGTAATCGACGAATTTGTGTTTACCTTGGCCCTTTAGAGACCTATGTCAACGATATGAGCCGTGAAGTAAGAAGGCAGATAGCACCTTCCAACAAGGCCTTCTACGGCCTTTTACGCAACCAGTCGAGGTCCCGTAGCCTGCAACTCCGAACGAAACGCGCACTCATGTTAGTTCTTCCGGTGGTACCCTAAGGTCACGAAGCGTTGAAAAAAAAGCGACCATCTCTTGGTGCTTTGCGATCAATCCTTGGTGGCATATTGGAAGATGGATTGTGATGCACGCGCATGAACTACGAGATTTCCCAAGTATACACAGAAGCGGATATTGTGAAGCGGATAAACTACGGCAACCTTCAGTGGGCTGGTCATGCAGCAAGCGTGTCGCATGAGAGACCAACGAAAACAATATTCAACAGAGAACTCGACAGAGGCAGATCCCGTACCTGTTGGATGAGCGCTGATGACAAGGATGCTAGAAAACCGGTTGTTAGGAGCAACTGGAAAGTGGCAGCCGAAGCTCGAAAAGCGTGGAGACTACTTTCAAATTTGGCCCACATTCAATCGGATTGTTACCGAAAAATTAAAGTAAAAGTAAGTAATTTTCCTTGGTATACAAAGTAGTAGGAGTTATGCCTTAGTTGAGTCCGAACGAGCTGAAGCCAGTAAGGACAGGGTGCACCCAATAAATGACTAAGCCGCATTACTCCATTTCATATATTACAAATTACCCAAAACACCTCATCTTAAACTATATTCTAGGTTTACTGGGATCCAGTTACAATCCCTTAGTCATCGCAATGATTTCCATCTGGAAAACTTAGATTCTTCAAGCGGCTAGCGTGACAGTCGAGCTAATGATGTTAGAGCTGCCGATATTCGGCCTAGCGACGTTCGACCTAATAATCTATAACAACTCTGCAAGAAATAGTTTATTCTGGGACAATTTTTTTGGAAAATAGCAGGTTTTGAGAAGTAGCTGAAGCAATGGAACCCCATGTTGAGAGCAAATGGAAGAAATTGACATCAACAGCCTCGTTCGAAACGGTTCAGAAAAGAACAAATGCGTCTGCCCTGACCATGAAAAATGATTTTGCTTTGTCAAATAGCCCGCATTCTGCGGAACTGTCACATCTGGTGGACTTTCAATTCACAACCAACGCCTTGATCAATGCAAGTAAACTGCCCAGAGTCGATTCCGCAGCTGAGCGAGAATATCCGCCACTCTTCCGGGTGGTAGTTAACAGAAACCCTGATACTCTAATGAATTGTGGTCCATCTACAACAAATTCTGTAAAGTCTGCGATTGTAAGAATAAATCGGAACGCTCAACCTGTAATGCCGGATAAGCCTGAACTGGACAACTTCCTTTCCCAACAAAACATAGCCCAAGTAGCAATTTAATTTGTATTACGTTCCTCTAGTGGTTTTCGTGACCAAGTTCATAAAACTGCTAATAAAACTATGAACTCCACTAGAACTTCCTGATGATTACTATAAAACTATCTTCCGACCAAGCGGGCCACTCTTCAGAAGGTTTTTAAAGCCTTTTTAAGAATCAGGTTATAAGCTCAAGTAGTTTCATCACGCCCTGCTGGAAGCAGCAATAAAACCGATTAGGCTCATGCCGCTATAATTTAAATTTTATTTAATGAAGCATGAAGCTTGCTTTGGTAAAAAGCTAAATCAGTTAGCTAGCTTTGTTAACTTGAAAATATATGTTTGTGTGACCATAATAAAAATTCCGATAGAATAAATATTCAAATTTTCAACCATTTCCGTAGTTATTCAGCATACGCATTAAATTTTATCGTGTATATTGGTATGCAGGGGTGATTCCTCCTCAGAATAAAAAAAGAGAAAAGAAAAATTCACACTTTGCTCAGTCGCAAAGAATTATTGTGTTCCGTTTTGTTTTAACTTTTCCCTTTTTACTGACTGCGATTGCTCAGCAACCTGCATATTGATGTTCTACCTTTTACTCATTGAGGAGTGAACTGAGCAATAAAATGTTAATACACTTTTTGGCTGCCCATGATATGGGACACAAAAAAACTGTTTAGACTTCTCGCAGCGGCAACAGTGCAAAAAATGTTGCATATGACGATATTGGATGATAGATATGGTAACATTGGAATTCCCGCGTAGTTCCTTTTTCGCTCAATGAGAAACTAAAGTATGTTTATATTTCTCTTTTTTTGGCCTGTTTCGCATTGCGTGACATGAAAACGAAAACCAATTGATAATAATTTTCTTTCTGCTACTCGCATTTTGCATTGGTGAATTTTCGTTTGCAGGTCGAAAACGATACCTAAATATGACAATATCCACGCTCTTTGACATCTCGGTGGCCCAAACATTGCGACATTTGCCTTCTACGTTCTTCGATACGGTGTGGACAGCTAGAATACTTCCAAACTCTTCAGAGCAGATCTTAAAAAGCTACCCAACAACAGAATCAGATATGTGATCTCCGGGAATGGTTATGGGTACCATCCCAAGTGACAATCCAATAGCAAATTGGTCCTATTCATTTCTTATAGTAGTTTTATCAGAGCATTTCAAAGTCTGTTAGGTTTTATAGTGTTTCTCCTCAAGTGAATTTTATCTTATTTGACTAACATTTCTGCAGTATGACTGAAGGAGACTTGAAGAATCACCCATAAAACTAAATTATCAATAAGTGTAATTTACCTTATAAGGGGTTTTAAAGGATACTTCATTTTTGCTTAAAAACGACGCTGCTTAAAACTTAACAATAGTTTTGACAAAAACTTATGACATTCTTCTGCAAGATTCGTTTATCTTAACAATACTGCCATAAAACTCTCTTGAAATCGTATATTCTTGAAAGAGAAATTATACTCTTGAATAAGAACATTCTAACGTAGACAACTAATCTGTCAAAATAGGCGCCTGAATCTGGAGAAAATTGAAGATCTTTTAAACGAAAATTAAGCGAAAATCTGTGTAATATTTTGAAAACTCTTTCATATGAACAATCAGCGAAGTCACAAAACAATAAAGATCTCAGGACTAACTGAACTGGGGAAGGACAGTGCCGGTAATGATGCATTTGCCAGAGGCGGTGCGGGTTTCCTCTAGAGCTTTTCGTATTTTTTAAACTAAATATAGAGTTCATAAGTCAGATGTCTTTGTATGGAAAATATTTGAATATTTGCTTCAGTGCAGTTGAAGCATAATTTTTAAAAACAGTTGTACCGATTGTAAATTAAACGCTTGGAACTGTCGTGCAGTCCAAACAACACAAACAATACGCTACGTCGATACTTCGTTGATGTTTTCTTTGTTTATACTAGAATGGTTATCTTGCAAAAACTTGGTGCGCTCAAGTAATTCAAACAATTTTTATTCAAGCGCAACTTGTCTTCTTCAAGAATACAATAAGTATTGATGAACTTATCGCGCTCTTGGAAAAATTTTCTTTGTCTTGTGCAAGAAATGTTAGTCTAATAAGCGCTTTCGAGTTGATTTGGATGAAACCATTGAAAAAATGGCGAACAGGGCTATTTTGATTGCTTTTGAAATTGTAGTCAATTGCATATGGGCGCTTATAAATATGGTATTATCCAATACTATTAGTGATCTTATCTTTTTAAATAAATGTTTAGACATATAAAAGCCTTTTTGCTACAATTAGTTAAAAATTTAGTAGCTATCAACTTCTTCATGAAATCATTAATTGTTTTTATTAATTTAATTTTTCGATAATCTAGCAAAAATAACTGGCGCGTTAAAATTTTCTAACTTTCATGTCACAAAACATCGACAAACCGAGCGTGGCATGAAAAATTTCTCATTTATGAGGCACAAAGCAGCTGCTTTTATCACCATTTTTATTTTCAATTTTCATTTATACCCATTTTGAAATAGCAATATCTGTGAATGCCTATAGCTTATAACTCTTGGTCAATTTAAAACATTTAAGGCTGTGAAAAGTGTATGATGTCTTGCAAGTGTTCTTTGAAGAGACAACCATAAAATCATCAACACTTGTGGCGGTTTTCTTTTTGTTTCAAGCGACTCTTGGAAGTCATTATAAATAGATATCGATAAGAATTACAAGTTTTAAAAGGATCTTTGGAAAGTTTCTTGAGAACCTTCTTTAGTGTGGGCCTCCCTCGCCTTATAAGGGTTTTATGGCTGTTTTATCGCAGTTTTGAAGAATTACAAGTTTTAAGATCGGTTTTAAGCAGCAAATGCTGGAAACCTCTTCAAGTGCACCTTAAAATTGAAATTGTTACTTGGGATACCTTGTCGGGAGTTACAGGCGCAACTTATACGGTTACGTCTTCCTGGTGGAAAAGATTTCCTACTCATAGAAGTCATCGACGACCAACTACATGTATACAAAGAAGCCATATACGCCGCAAAGGACACTGTGGTAAGACGACAATTCCCATGCTGGCACTGACAGTCAGGCACTGGACTGACTTCAGTGACGAAAACCGGAAGTAAGGAAAAATAACCCGGTTATCTATTAAAGAAACAATAAGTATCTCTCTCCAATAGCCAGTTTTTGATCGGAATCACGTCGAGGATCAGAAGTCAGTGCTCATAGCTATTGATAGAACCATTCTGGAACCGGTACATAATTTTGGAAACCAGCAGCAATTGCACCGCTAAATGAAGATTCCGGGACCATCTTGGTTTCCCCGTCAGATAACGTTAACGCACGAAGCAGATGTGTAGGCAGGGCTTTAAAAGGGATCGCAAATTGACTGTGACCGCGTGAATGTGTACGCTCTTTGCATTCAACTTGCGCTGCGAAGACGATCATTTGACTTTTTTTTTATTCCAGTTTTTTTTTGAAACCCAGTTTGACTGGCGCTAGCGCCGCTGCAGTCTACAATCTATGTAGCATCTCAAGAGAAGCCAACAGTCGTTCTTCCTAGAGAATCTGAAATGAGAGAATGGTCAAAACACTCAATACACCGCATCATTAAACAAACGGCACTCATTGATGATGGAAATTCAAGCAAAACTAGTGTCGCTTACAGAATATGGAAGAGAGAATGACCAAAGTAACTCAGTAACTCGCGAGCACTTATCATCATTAAACCAGCGACACTAGGTTTGGTGGAATTTCCATTATCAATTAATGTCGTTGGTTTAATTATGTGAGTTATTGAGTGATTTGGTCATTCTCTCATTTCAGATTCTCTAGTGTCGCTGGTTTAATGATGACAAGTAGAGTTCTGAATTGAGAAACTGGTCATATCACTCAAAAACTCGCATCATTAAGCTCACGACACTCACTGATTACGTGAAACGTGTGTCGCTGGTTCTCGCGAGCTACTGAGTTGCCATGGCCAGTCTCTCAATTCAGAACTCTAATGACAAGTACTCGTGACATACTGAGTTACTTTGGCCATTCTCTCTTTCAGTTTCAGTGTTCAAATAGAGAACACTGGAATGAGAGAATGACAAAAGTAACACAGTAACCTGCGAGTATTGGTCATCATTAAACCAGCACCATCATTTGATGACCGTTTTACTGGAATTTTCATCATCATTGAGTGTCGTTGGTTTAATGTTGCGAGTTATTGAGTGCTATGGCCATTCTCTGGTTATCCCGCTTTGCGTTTATATTGAAGAATGTAACCTGCAAACTGACTGGGAGCATTACAGAGACTATAGATTACAGAGGCGACAAGTCACGGAAAACTGCCAAATTTTTAATCAAAGCGGAGAGTACCATTATAAAGGAAACTCTCTACGTTGATTCAAAATTTAGTGGTTTTTGAGTGGCTTGTCCTCTCTGTAATCTATAGTCACTGTAGGGAGCATAAGGCGACGTATTTTTTCGTTTCTCTTTTTGTCTCTAAATCGGCTATCTACAGCCAAAGTTTGTCACCCGACCTCGGTCCGACGCAAGCAAAATATCTGTTTGTGTAACACGGCGTCCGACCGACTCCTTCTATGCATATGTAGTGGTTGTTTTTTTGTAGTATTGAATCATGCGATAGCGCTGTTGCTTTGCGTTAGTGTGGTAACCAGTTAATTGACAAATGCAGTATCATTCATTGCAATTTTGCAGTCATTCACTTGATCGAGACGGAAATGTTAAAAAAAATCAGAACGCATTCGTTCTGCTGTACAATCGAAGGTATGACTGAGTGAACTGCTGGTTGTGTTATGCATAGCATTCGTATTCCACCACAGAACGTACGAAATGAATTTGAATGCGCGATGGTGTGACTGCGATAGAAAAATCGAAGGAGTTGTGTACAAGACACGACCGCATATATAGGTGACGCAGGACTACGTAAGTCTCTTTGTAGTGATAGTAGCATGTATTCATGCTTGTAATCATTCGATTCTTCATGTATACATGCTATTTGCAACATATATACATGCTACATGCGTTGTATGTAACATTTATCAAAGTAGTAACATTGCATACGTTAAATTCTCAAAAGATTGTGCATTTGAAAACAATTTAACAAAATCAAGAACACAAACTATTACTATTACTGAAATTAAACATTGTTTTTATTACCCATGGTTCCTCACGTTGAAGGGATTTTACCAATTCAATCCTATTTTATCAACAGCACATCTTTTCACTACACTTCTAATGAAACGGCAAGCATGCGTATTCATACAGAGTTGTATTATAACCGAACACTACAGCTGTAGCACATTTTTCCAACACATACTTCCCTAACACAGACATCAAATTGGACTAGGTTTAATCGCGTTCGTAAGAAATTTGTTGGCACGAGGGGGCTTTAACATTCTTTCTGGCGTACTTCCCAAGCAAGGACATCAAAATGGTCTAGGTTTAACCGCGGTGATAAGGAATCTTGTTGAAATGAGGAAACTTCGTTACTTGTTTTGGCTTACTTCCCAAGCACGGATATCAAATTGGTATAGGTTTAGATCATCTTAAAGAAACTTCCAACCAATCACGAAGCGAGAATTCTGGTAAAACATAGGTTCATTTTTTTCAATTTTTCAATAGTTCAACATCAAGAATCCATACTTTTCTTCATTTGGGTCAATTCTTAGAAGATTTTCCGATCGATTGGTGCAGGAATATTGAAAATCGATCGGAAAACCGCTGAACTATTAGCGCTCAAAACCTTTCATTTTTCGTGACGCTCGCATTTTTCGATTTTTTGGAATGACACCCTATCTCAAAACTTGCCGTAAGACGTAGTCCTACGTCAAAATGGTAGGTTGAAGCTCTGCGTGTAGCAATCAATTGCACTAGGCTAAGTTAACCTACAGTAGACCCTTTACCTATAATGAACCACGGATACAAGTTTAGTGTTTATTAGCTTGTACTTCTTATATCTGAGGACATGAAACAAGAAGTACCAAACATAACACATATTTTAGTCTAAAAAATGTTATTATTAGTGACTTAAAATCGACATCTACAACAAGTAAGCGTCCATTATACGGTTTACAACGCAAAAAATGCCACCATTACTGGATCCTGCAAAATGCACTAGAATTCCAATAATAGACCCGGGCGTTATCGTATTGTAAACTACAAGGGCATTCCAATGTGTTCCGATATGTTCAAAAACAATGCAAAATATAATCGTTAATCGAAAGTTACTAATATTGTAAGTGTCATCGGTTGAGTATTAAGCATTACCAATTCAAGATAATTTATGGAAGAAGACAACTCAAGCACTGAAGGGTCCACTTCGGCCGATTAGAATAAAACATCCGGATCCCTGGGTAACACCATGAGGATTGCATTAAATTTCATAGAAAAGGGCCTGGGCACACCAGAGAACTTCAAACTACATTTTAAAAAAGATTCAATATTGGACTTATCTGATATAAGAATTCGGATTTAAATCCGTAAATCAAGTTCAAGTACGGATCGCTGGTACTTCAACTTGAAATTGAAATTGAAATCAAAATCAAAGCCATGGGTATAAACGTCCTTCAGAATTTGACCCTTCTTTATCGACAGGCTTTGCAGCCGGTTTAATAGAATACAAGAAAATTAAGGGCCTAGTACAAAGATCCTATTAACTCTGTAGCGGCACCGCCCGTTCGAGATTCGAACATACGACAACTGGCTTGTTGGGCCAGCATCGTAACCCGGAGCTAACTGGGCGAGCACAAAATTGAAATCAAGATTAGACTTGAATCTCGTTTTGAAATTTATGTGAATTTGAATATGAAATTAGATCCAAATTTGGGCTGATATCGACTTTTAAACCGATTTAGGCGTTTTGGCCTTAATCTGCACTACATGCTTCCAACTTAAAACCATCCCTATCCTGGAACTTGGTTAAGAGCAAACCACGCTTTCAAGCTGAGCAGCTAGTTTAAGTACAAAGCAGCATCCAGTGGAATAAGACTCTCAAATAACACAACCATGGATTTATCAGATGCGTGGCCCTATTAGAAGGAAACATTTTAAGGTAATCGGCGTATCACTAAATTGTATCTAATACCCAGCAGTTATACAAGGTTATCAAAGGACAGCAAGAAAGGTAAAGGTCTCATACTGCTGCCCTGAGGAACTCTCGACTTATTGGCAAATACTGATAAAATGTTGGATCCAACTGTTATACGAAGCACTGTACTACTGAGTTATGTGTTCAGTCATTCAACCTGCTGGCGAGGAGCGCTAAGTCGAGACAGTTTCACTAAGAGTTTTGTATGGTTACTCCATCGAAAGCCGCTTATATTTGCGCAATACACACCGATTTAAACTGGAATAAATTAGTGCAAATAGATCGACTAGGCATTAAATCATGCTTAGCCGTTGAAATATAGTTCTCAGTGCAAGACAGTATCCGCTCATGATTAGCTCGAACAGTTCAGATAACGCAGATGGCTTATAAATTTTCTTTCTAATCATATGTTCCGGGTACACCTTCCAAGTGCTACCTCAAGATACAAATCAGTCTCACCCCTAGTCCCTCAAGGTATAGTCTGCTCCCAACGTGTACACATCCGATGTCCCACGTTTTCCAGCTGGTTGCGGTTTGTCCCTGTATGAAGATAACAGCGCAATTGTGGTCAATGTCCGTGCTCAAGCAAGACATAACCACCAGCTGGAATATCAAACTGAATGACTTCATCAGTTAAGTCGTTATCATCAAGCTATTGCCCCCAGATGACTGATTCAATCGATTATGGTTGAAAAGAAAAATGAAGTTATCTACGGCAGCATTATCTATGACGATAAGTAGTTGTACCGTTCCCAAGCCGACAGACTGAAAATCCGGTGCGTCGGGAAAAGTCCCAATATCCACGGATATCTGGATGTTCCAAGTTGCTACGAAGAAATAACTCAGTAGCGTTTAAGGTGATCATCGTGCTGGGGCGGTCGATGGTTAGCTGCACCACACCAGTTAGTTTGGTCCACATACTCAGAGACCCACATAAATAATATGCGGGTAGTAAAAAATCGGCTACTGAGAATACTTATACTAGACACCCCATTCGATGCGAGCAGAGCCGGTGTTTAGGCCAGCAAACCCGTGCAGTCGCACAGAGCCTCGCGCTTCGAAGGGGCCTCGGGCTTGTTAAATGTTAAAAATTTGGCTGGACAATCCCTGGCTGTATACAACAAAATTGGCTGTTAATTAAGAAATCACCCAAAAGGGAGATGGCACTTTATGCTTTCCTTGATATTGAAGGAGCTATCGATTACACTTTTTTCGTTTCATTTATTACTGCTCTCTTTCAAAACGGAATCGACCACATTCCAATTACCGATTCCAATGAGCTAAATTCAAGCAATGCTTTCGAGCAGAGAAATCACGGCATCATTGGAAAATACGTCGGTTACGATTTCGGTGGTCAGAGGATATTCATAAAGACATCTCTTTCCCATGCTTTGTACATTAGTGGCCGGCGCACTTCTTCACAAGATATCGCAGCTTGGTTATGAGACCATTGAATAGGCCGGCGACGTAAACCCCATAAAACATTAGATGAAGAAAACATCCTAATAATTTCTCTAGGTCCTGCTGCTTAATCTGCACAGAGCCTCGCGCGTTGTAACGCTGGCTCTGGACACGAGGGTAAGCGAAATGCATTATGCAAAGCTAAAGTATAAAATTTGTAAGGAATTAAAATAGTAAAAAAAATTTTAGGAAGAAGAAGAAAAAGGCGTTAGAACGGGACGGAATAAGATTGGATGGCATCAAAATAACGAGGTTGCTTTTTGATCATTAGTAGTGTAGACAAACGCACGTTTGAGTATGTTTGACAGAGCCTAATCTAGCCAGTATGCTCGTCGATCATTTTCATTGCAGCTGCAAACGAGCGCTTTATGAATAGTAAATTGATCGCTTTTTGAAAAACTGGTTGAAATTTTTGAAATATTTTTTCACGATTTTTCTACTTTCCAAGCACAGACGTTACAACTCTACACACTCTGACTACTTTAATACTACTGTAGTCGTGACTAATGCAACCCTTCTGATTTGTATTTTACTTATTTTTACAATCAGAAATGTTAAAAGCAATCAGAAGTAAATGAATCTGAATATCGGCATTAAAACCATTTGGACGCGATTTTGAGCAGAACTCCAGACATAATCATGGCTTCGAAGTGATTCCAGTGCAAAATTTGCAAAATCTGCAAAATTTGCAGAATACCGTCTGATTAATTATGCAGACCCGTAACATAACAATTTTGAATATAATCTCAAATTTTTGCCAGAAGCTAACAAATCCACAGAAATTGAAATTTGACCAACCTCTGGTATATTACCCTTACTATTTGAGTGCTAAATGTCCAAAAATGCTAACAATACCAGATTGGTTTGAATAGATACATCATGGTTATTTCAGATTTCTATCTTCTGCACGAAAACCCAATCAATCCCAATCATGCAATTGTTGATCAAACAAAGGAAGGACAAAACAATAAAAAATGATTGAACCTTACATTTTCGTTAACAGCACGTCTCCAAAGCTTGGCTGATAGTTTATCTGCCTGCCCTGGAATAAAGTTATGTCGTGACGTGATCGTGCAGATAGTGGCTGCACATCGAACGCACGCACGCAGCCACACACCCACGCACATAAAATTATATGACGCATGAAACGAACGACGAACCTCCCCGGCTATCAAACCACCCGCCCGGATAAGGAGGATCAATCAATCCGTTCGTTCGTTCGTTCGTTCGTTCGTTCATCGGTAAGCTATTTTATCGCCCACTCATTCATTCGTTAACTAACTACCACACCGGCGCGGCACGACACAAACGCGCGCGGGGCCGGGTTCTGGTCAGCTGTGTCTCGCTATCTCATTATCTCATGTGCCTCTCGCCTGGGCGCGTTCCGTCAATGGACGTAGTACATCGATGTAGCGGTTTAACCAAGCGTGTTTAGGTCAAATTAACTTAATTATATCGTAAATTGTTGCTTTATGATGCTATTTGCTCAGCTTTTATGGCTATACCATCACCACGCACAGTAGTGGCGTGGTAATAATCGAAGGGCACCTCCTTTTCGGTTTACAGCATTCATTGGGCTCATCCTTCCATCCATCCGGTGCAGCTCTGTTACGCTTACACCACAGCCCCACCGTGAAGATGTAGTTAGATTGTAACCTTTATTGTTATCGTTTATCCACAATTTGCACTAAATCGCACTGTTCAATTTTCCTTGTAAATTATTTGCCCTGCTGCCTGACTTAGTGTAACCACTAAGTGGTTACTGGTGCGGAAGGAGCGGAACGAAAAAGGACCGAAACGGCAATCGCGTGTCTTGGCTCGTTTTGCTTGTTTAATTATTTTTTTGTATATTCACAGTCTTATTTTTTGTTCTGTTCCTTGCTGATCTTATCACTTGGCATTTTTAATTAGCTTTCTAATTTTTTTTTCCACCAAGTTTTGAGCTAATTTTGTTTTCATGTTTCTGGCTCTACTACAGTTTGTATTACAAAAATAAATGCTATTCTAGTTACCGTTCGTATTCCTCACATTCCGCCGTAGGTTTCGATTTCACACTTTGGGTCACCGAACTGAACAGTTCTATCTGCTCGCCGGTTTGTAAGTTTGTGCTATCTCACTCGAAAATTATGTTGTTTTTTTAGGGATTTGTTACTCGCTTATCATGTTAGTTTCTTACTGATTAAGTTGGATGCTTACAAACTAACGGCTTCAAACTAAGCAAGCCTCTCGAAATATATCACTTATTATCGATTGAGTTTTAGTTTGCTGTACATTATCCTGGCTAGCTAGCTGGTTGAGAATGACTTATCTGCTTATTTTTACTGTTAAAAAACTGTGCGCAGAACAGTCATCCCCAATCATGCAGAGCCAACGTTGTCGAATGCTACACTACACTTTACGAATGTCACAAGAGTGTTTCACCATTCATAATACTTAATCCGTTGCCTGTCAATACTGCCTGTATCTACTCCCTGGACTTTTGACGAAAAATTGCTTTCAATTGTGCCGGTACGCAACATGCTACTGTCCGCGTCCGTCTTTTAGCTTACAAGAATATAAACGAACCAAACCGAACGAAAAGGGGGAAAAATCAATTGTTGCATATCTATTTTTCTACAGAACTATTCACAATCGCTACCGGTCGGGAGAACCTCCCAGCAGCCACTGGACAACGTTAGGCTACACTCGACTGACTCCGGTTAAAGTTTATCCAGCAGATTGGATACCAGCAAAGGCGCCAGTCCTTCGGAATTTGGCTCCAGCTGTTCGGAACCTTTGTGCTTGTGTCGTGTTTTTGGCCACTTTTTATTCTTTGCACTACTGCTGCAAGAGGTGCTACCGGAACTGTTCTCACTGCGAGACGCCTTGGATCGGGTCGGATTCGACGATGATGCTTTCCCGGAGGACCGAGTTGCCGTGCTTGGTATCGGTTTACAGTGCTTCAACGAACCCGGTAGATGTTCGGATCGGTTGCAGTGCGGCGATCGCAGGATTCTTATGCTAATGTCCGAATCCAGCGGTGGACCTTCGACGGTGGTACCGGCGGTGGTGCCACTTCGGCAACCATCGTATGAGGTCAAGGTGGAACTCTGCGGAAGAAAAGAGTGAACATTTAATTAATTCGTTGTGCTGAAAAATATATTTTCCAACATAGAGGTAGCTGTTGATATAATTTAGTTATGTTTTTCCAGATGAAACAAACTTCGACCTTTGAAATATTGTGTTATTTAAACAAGTTTGATGTTTATTAGAGTCTCTCGTTTTTCTGCAGTTCAGTTCTCTTCGCCCGGTACTTTTTGGTACTGAATGATAGAAGATAACCATGCGTCCCCATTAGCGCTGAACGCGATGGAGGCGCGTTGGAGTTAGTATGCAACATACTAAAACATTGAGCAAACAAGTTAATCCATTAAACATACTTATTTTTTCGTACAAGTTTAAAGCTTACAGATATTTTTAGTCCAATTACGTCGTTTATAGTTACGGCTTATTGGAAAAATGCTATCCATATGAGAATATCGAACAGATTTGTTATCAAAGAAGAGTCACAGCAGCCAGAGCAACTGAGTTGACAAGGAAACGAATGCTGTGATTCAAAAATACGCCGAGACTCCCACGCACGCTGGCACACATTTAGCACAAATAAGTTCGTGACCGAAGCAACGTCGTCATGAATCACTGAAACAAATCGTGCCGCAGCGCTTTCAGCCGCCGCCACCGCCGCCGGAAGCGACAGCCTCAGCCTCAGCAGTAGCAGCATACCTACATGCCGGAGAATATTGGCTCAGCATGAGCAGCACTCGGTCGTCGTCGTCATATATGTAATCAGCCCGGTGATTTAGGAGCGTGTGCAGTACACCGTACACCTACACACGTGCCGACATGGCACCGAAGCGGTAATAAAAGAAATCACGGCCACTTACGCAATCTTTTACGGCGCTGGCATCCATGGAACTGCTTCCGCCGCTGTCCGTCGTCGTCGTCCTCGTCGTCGTCCCACTGTCGCCTGCGCCAACCATGCCGGCGGCTCCCGGGGCGGAACCACCCGTGTCGTATACCATGGCCCGGTTTCGCAGTTCGTGCTTTATGCTCCAATCACGAAGATAGATCTCCGTCTGTATCGGTATGCCACCATTCGATAAGCGCACTATAAATTGCCATCTGAGGAAAAAGAGAAACAGATTTATCAGTTAGGAAATGCCTGAAGGCGCGAGCGAAGCCACGTTGGGCGGATGTCGGCAGAGCGGAATGGGTACACAAAAGCAATCTGTAGCTCCAAGCGGCAACGTGTCGAACAGTCTATACGCAAAGACGCGGGCTCAGTGCAGTGGGTAATATATTTGAAACTGCCTCGACAGACGCAGAACGATGCGATGGCGATGGGGAGAATGTTCTGCATGCTCAATATTACGCTAATACTGCTGTCGATTCAAATTGTCGAACGAAATGGAAATATCCGAGGTATCAAGGTTTTTCGAGGATTTGCACAGAAAGTGGCAATATGTATGACACTCTTACGTGCTAGAAAATATGCCTATCCCTTTTTCCGGGAACATGTGGGGCAATGAATTTGGAAGAGTAATTTGACTTGGAAATACGATTGCGAAGCATATATATCGTAATTTATATGTAGGTACATAATATATTGTTACAAACACCCAAATTTAAAACATTTTGGGGTTATTTTGATATTTTAATATACAATGAGATTAGTTGTCAGATCATAATCGGTTTTATTTCTTCATCTGAGCTTTATTTACGGAAAGTTATGAAGTAAAAACAAAAAGTGTTAAAAATTAATAAATAGTTATATTTTTTATACATATTTCGTTTTGACAGTGTTAATGATAAGTTAATCTCGTTGCTTTCCATTTAAAAGGCCTATAAAAGCCTCTTCCACTGCTCCACTACGGTTGATACCGATGATATCAACGTCATCTGCAAAACCAAGAAGAATGTGAAACATCGTGATGATAGTCCCGTTCCTTTCCACGATTGCTCTTCGCACCCAACTACGCCCCAGCAGGTTACATAGGGCATCCCCTTGCTTCACTCCATCTAACGTCACAAAAGCGGTTGACGTCTAACCCGCTATTCTGACGCATAATTTTGATCCAACTAGCGTGGCACAAATCAGCGTATCTAGTTTCGTCGGAAAACCACATTCTTGCATTATCCGCCACAGCTCATTTCGTTTGACTGAATCGTACGCCGCCTTAAAATCCATAAACAGATGATGAGCCTGTAAGTTTTACTCCCGGAACTTGTCTAGTAACTGACAGAGGGTGAACAAGACAGAGGGAGGGGTCATGGAGTGACCCTCATGAAAACCAGTTTGTTACTCGCCAATGAAGGACTTTACTAAAGGTCTCAGATTACAGATCAGGATACAGGAAAGCACCTTTTAGGCAAAATTGAGCAATGTAATGTCTCTCTATACCTTTCTCTGTTCTGACGTGCAGCCACAATCTGTCACTCTCTGACATTCGCCATCAAACCAATTATTGCGCTATATCCCACGCGTTGTACCTTTCACCTCGCAATTGTACCAATGGCATGATGGACGAACCTACTCCCCATTTATATCTTCCCTTTTTTTATACTGTTCTGCAATTCGTTGATCAAGCTTTCTGGTGTATTCCACTGCCACGTCATCGTCAACCGCTAGGTGTTGAAATGTAGCGTCCTGCCAGTGCAAGTCTTCGCCGCGTTGACAACCTGGCGCCAATCTTACACACGACAAGATAGTGGTCAGAGTCTATGTTTGGTGCTCGAAAACACCTTACATCGACGACATCAGAAAAGTGTTGACTGTCAATCAAGACATGATCTATCTGAGAGCTAAAGTCTCCATTTGGATGCCTCCAGCTGTATTTCCAACTATTCAGACGTGGAAAGTAGGTGCTAAAACGGGCTGGTACCGAATGGCCGAAACACAAATGGCCGAATCACGAATGGCCAAAATCCAAATGGCCGTATTTCAACAACAGTCACAGAAGGCCGAATCATGAAAGGCCGAATCACGAATGGCCGAATTTTCTCGGAATACCTAAATAACTATTCAATAAAAACAAGAATTGGCAAGCAGTTAACTACTAACTTTAATCAAACAAAATAAGCAACACAACTATATAGTTTTTTCTTCCCCTAAGCGCAAATGTGAGACCAATTTACCGTGTCAGTAGCAAATGTTTCCTAGATGATTCAGGGCGAGACGGCCGCAGGCCACGAGTGTGCCCCGGTGACCCGCCATTGGAAGCGCCGGCCACTGCGGGGGTACGAATATTTAGGTGCACGCATTTTCCTAGGTTTACTAACTAGTAGGGATTATCATTAGTCCGAACGAGCGGCAGCGAGTAAGGACAGCGTGTACCAAACGTTTGTGCAGGTTGAAGGCCGTGAATATTTTCGGCCAAATATGAAGTTCGACCATTCGTGTTTCGGCCTTTTATGATGCGGACATTCGTGATTCGACCATTAGATATATTAATGTTATTTGTTATTTTGGCCATTTGTGTTTCGGCCATCCGTAGGTAATCCGCTAAAACAGTTGGCCATTGCTTTGAGCCTCATACCGTTCCTCAAGAGCCTCAACACATATACTGTCAACTACGGACCTCTCGATAACTGGTTGCTTTTATTTTCACAATACTACGAAACCGACTCCATAATGTTCTGCCCTTCTACCGCCGCTGTAGTAGAAAACTAGAAAGCCGCTGTAGATACTAGACAAAAAGTGTGTGCAATAGGGTCTACTGTACGGAACTCCCTTTATCCGGAATTTGGTCACCAAACTTCCTGGAAAGCGGCGATCTTCAATCCGAGTCGATGTAGCTCTCGAGTAAGCAAGCCAAATCGTGCGAGCTCATGGAGAGTTCGGACTTTCCAGATATCAAGTTTCCAATCATTATCCATTAAGCATTTCCTTGTTCTTTGCCGTGATCTATACCGATTGATCCGTTCCGTACTTCCATTATCATTGTTCGTGGTAAATGAAAGTTTCGGTATCCTATCTTACCAGACCCCTCTAGCAGCACATTGCAGTCGCCTTTAGTTGCAGCAACCTATTAATGACTATTTCTGGTCATTATTAGGTTACAGTAACTACATGTGACGGAGGTGTGCTACTTGGGTCGCGACACCTACGTCCTGCTGATGGGTCTGCAATCTTGGGAATAGGTAGGGTGGGGGAAGAATAGGGGAATAGGGAATAGATTCCACAGAAGTAAACAGAAGTACCATCGAAGCGATAGGCTGCATTAATGATCGCTGTGGCAAGGTTCTTCCTGATGCCCGGAAATCAAGCAGGGATAAAAGATGTGGGCAATCGATGTCCTCAGCGAGCAGTTTAACAACGAAAGAGGCTTGCTGCATTTTTCGTCTCCGAGTAAGCGTTTCGAGACTAAGCAGTTGAGATCAATCTGGATACGCTGGAAGATTCTTGAGAGCGAACCGTATGAATCATTTTTTTTTTTGGACTTGCACGATCCTTAAGTTCCACGTTACGTCGCGTCGTTTGGTGTGCATATAATGGAAACATTTTCAAGGATCCTAACACGATTGAAGTTGAAGCCAAGTTGTCGGTTTGCATTGGAAATGATCGGCTTGTAGTGCGCATGGAAGGTAAGCTTAGGATCCAGTAGAATACCAAGGTCCGGTTCAGTACCGTCGATATGGTAATCAAACATAATCGGATCTGAAAGAACGATGAAAAGTCATGACGTTGCATTTTGCGATACTGATAACAAGTTTGTTCAGCTGACACCAATTGACGAACACGTTATAATTAAGCGAGAATGCAACATCGTTGAAGAAAATAACGAACAAAACTGCTCCTAAATTGGTCCCTCGTGAAACGCCAGATATATTAACAAACGGCGAAGAGATGCATAGGCCGTGTTTGACATGAAGCGTTCTTTCAGTCAAAGAGGATGAAAGCTACGACACCATCAATCTGCTCGAGGCTCCTATTCGCAACAATTTATGGAGTAACACTTTGTGGTCAATTTAGTCGAAAGCGGCTTTCAGATCCGTATAGATGACATCTGCTTGTGCTCTGCCTTCCATAGCCGTCGAACAAGTGGTAACGAAATCTAACAAGTTTGTAGTTACGGATCTGCCGCGAATGAGACTATGTTGGTCAGAGGAGATATAAGACTTCGTGGCTTGTAGAATTCGGTCACTGACGATAGCCTCGAACAGTTTCGAAGCGGCGCAAAAGCTGGTAATCCCACGGTAATTGCTGACGTCACGACCATCACCACTTTTATACACGGGAAACATGTATGACAGCTTCCAGCTCACAGGAATTTCTCTCTGTTCGAATGATCGGTTGAAAATGGCGGCTATCGGCTCAGCAAAGAAACTAGCACAGCAAAGGAACTAGCATAACAAAAAAAAACAGCAGCCGGGATTCCATCCGGTCCAGGAACGTACGAGGTTTTAAATTTTCACAAACATGGTGGGCGAAATTTCAAACGTATCCAGGTCTACAGAATCCAAAGAGACATTAGACGCGGCAAGTTCGGCGTCTGCATCGGACGACTGTTTGACTTTAAAGACAGAAGCAAAATGTATCGCTAAAGAATCACATGCTTCGGCTTCACTCGTAGATTCGCTGCCAGCGTAAACCATGTTGGATGGGATTGACTGATTTTTACTTTTCGTATTCACAAAACTCCAAAAGGATTTTGGATTCCGGCGCAAACCAAACTGCACCCGAAAATTGAGTTCACTCCTGTCATTGGTAGCGACCCCGAAAATTCGCCACAAACATTAATACGAATATCTAGTGGACGATGATGAAGATCTACAGGTAGTGTGGAATCCTCGGTAGTGGTAACCACAGTACGGCTGGCCTCAGACACAAAAACTGAATCTAAAGAGCGGCCGTTGTTATTCAGTTGTAGATTAACTTGGTCAAGAAGTCCATGAAATCGACGCCATGTAAGGCGGGCTTGATTGTAATCATCACACACAAGGACAGTGTCACCTTGAGAGGCCCTGTTGCAAAGTTCACGGACGGTGCTAATGTGCTCTTCTATTAAATCAACCGATCGGCTTTTGTCGGGAGGAATGTAAATATTGCATATCAGGAAACGATGGCCCCGTATCGTAGCAGAGACACACACTTGCTCGAGCCTATTGCCGTTACATGTGTTAATACGAGAGCAACCATGCTGCTCGGCAAAAGTATGCTTATCGCTGTTAATAGTGGATCGGTCACAACGGAAAACATTGTATGTACATGAAGCATTTCCAGGTTTCAGTCCACCGATCATCACCGTTTGACTCAGATCTGCAAGGAGGCGTTATATAGGGGCCAACGAGAGTCAGAGTTATATTTTACGCTCCTCTCAGATAACTCTCCCCATTTCATAACCATTTGAATGCTTCGTAAAACTCAAGGTAATTCTTATCATGCAGCGATTTTACTGCGGCACTTAATAAAACTGCGCTTAACGTTATTCTCAGAATTGTACGTGCCTGCTGGATGAGGCTATACCTTCCAAGTATGAACCGGGAGTGCGCCGTAAATTCCATGCATAGAGTCATACTTAATTCAGCAATTCTGCAGATAATAGTTAGCTTCACAAATATCTCATACATAACCTTTTCAAGTTTTGCTTGGGTGAGTTGGTACAGCCAAATCTGTAAAATCAGAGTTCAAATGATAGGTCAGCCCTGATTGATTGTATTTGAAACCATATTCTTCAAATATATGCATTGCTGGTAAAAGTTCCATTTTAAATTGCTACATCTTGGTGCATTCTCACTCTCCTTACATAGTTAACGTAATTAATTATGGTATTATATCCAAGCGTATTCACATATCCTAGTTTCAGCGAAATTAACAACACATAAATAACACTGAAATACTATTCACCATTTCCAAGATGGACAACATTCTGAAGTCCTGGTGCACTAGTCTTTAAAACACCTTTAATAATAAGAATTGAAAGTCGCCAAATTTCGATAACATTCCTGAAATACTAATCACTATTATTGTTCATCGTAATTTATCTAAATATTACACATAAAATAAGTATGATGTTGTCTGTCGCTGAAAATAATTGCTACTATACCACGTTAGAGATTTTTAGTGCCCTGATTTATTTCTATCATTGAAGCCAACTGCTTTATTTGCACATTTCTTAGCAAAAACAATCCACTTAATGCGAGCGTCACCAACGTTTGTCTGCCATAAAAATGTATTTTTTTTCACTCGCAAACTCTTAAGCTCTATCAAATCGAAATTTGATCGCTAGTCGTTCGTATAATAAAATTGATTTGTTTTTATGACTTTTTCGCACTTATTGCTGACAAGTGTCCGTAAAGTGTATAGTTGGAAGGAAGCTTTAAAAGCACTTTTTAGCTATTTTTGTAAAAGAACCGACGATGAGTGACCTCATCCACTCCGCTGTCTAGTCACAAATGTGCATTTGCCATGAGACTCAAATAAACAAGACAGTGCGATTGGTTGGTCGACAATTAGCAGTTTGTCAATAGTTTATGTTTTATTTAAGAATCAGTTTGTATAAAACTTTGCGAATCTATCAAAATGCAACTGATTTATTCGCTTCGATTATTTATTGAACTCATTCTGAGCAGGATTGCTTTTCTGACTTCCGATCAGAATGGCTTACACCATACAGATTGAATTCAGAATTCAAAATAGAAATTCTCTTCAGGATGCGTTTGATTAGCGTACAGAATCAAGGTGGTTAGTAAACATAACCTCGGGCGTTTCTTGATAGTCGCATTTTTTCCAGATTATAATTTTTCGTCGTTGAAGTACGGCTGGACTTTAACTACAGAATGAACCTAGACTGCATTTATACTCCAATTTGGGCATATAATTATAATTTAACCTTGTTTAACCTATAACCATTCAAATTATTAAAAATAATAATTTACGAGTGTGGGGTATTTGCATCTTCAATCGTATGGTGGAGAGTTAAGCAAATTGCAGTGAAGCTACTGACACGTGATGTTCCATTACTGTTGTATCCCAGATCCGCACTTTACTACAACAATTGGGGTTAAAGTGATGCCCCATTAAGAAAATTCGTGCGAGACCGTGCTACAACCTATCATCACAGAGCGTCACATCGTACAGTTCCGCCGAGCGCACGTGGAAAATGGCTGGTAATTATAGTACGATAACAACGGAAGGATTATGCGATGCTATCCGTTCCAATGTCCAACGCATGACCCCCAACCCCAGCCATTCAGCTAATGTCTAAGCTGAAAAGCAAACCCACCGCTTCAGTTCAGGGTATTTTGTATGCCACCGGAGCAGTAAGCCTGCCAGCCTGAGCTTGTGATTATCTTAAGTCCTTTGCATTATCTTACCTTAATATCAACTGATGAAGACGTGAGCGCTGTCCGAGCTTGCGCAACGTCCGGCAGGCTCCGATTACCGATAATTGATGTGTTTCCACTATTCGCAGTCCTTCCTGATACTGTACAATCGCCTCCAGCAGCAAATCTGAAATTTATTTCCAATCGAAGAGCACGAGGGCATAGATAAAATGAAGAAGAAAAACCGAACATTAGATATATTGAGGATATGGAGCATTTCCGGCTAAATATTTACACACCACCACGGTCATTCCTTCCGCATCCATCTCACGGCATACAGTGAATATACAGATTGTGCAGAATCAGGAACGACTGGACTGCCCTCTACATCCATACATATATGCACGGCTTAGCAGGAATCCCTACACGTTTCTATACACCGCAGGTTGAAGTGGATGATTTCGATCTCGGACGTTCATCGTTTCATCGCACTTCTCGGAAAATGGCAGGATGATTTGTTTGGAATAGGAAACGGGCAAAGCCGGGAACGGAGGGCGTTGCAACCAATCTCGGCAACAACTTCGGCAAACAAATCAATGTGCCCGTTGCCACGCTGCCGTGCGGGGAGAATCCCGGCCAGCCGGGCGGGCGGGCGGACACAGCGGAAATACGTGCGAACTTTTATCGTTCGATCTGCTGCTACTACTACGGTTTAATCCGAAGCTTGATGATGGCAATCTCTAATGCAAACTGGATCAAGGTTATCAAGAGAGGTTTTACGGTTTATATTATTAGTGTGATTAAGCAATCACACCAGCGTTTTAAAAAAAACTGTGACCATGGTAGTTGCTGTACTTCCGATGAAAGTGGGTTGGGATTGGAAATTGTATGATTTTTATTTTTGCTGCATCAGTTGGTTTTGGTCACACGAAGTTATGGTCGCTGTGGCGTGCCCAGACTCTTATTCACTCTTCTTATAAAGAAAGAGTATTTTTTCTCAATAATTCCTTTTAAAGTGAATATCCTTTTAAAGTGAATAGAAGTAAATGTAAAAAATGGTTGTACTCATATTTGAGATTCTATTAAGACGCACGCTCATCGATAATTTCAGTTTTCTAACTTTAGTAAATTTGTGCTGGTCCATTAGGAACGTTACTTCAATTTTGTCTAATTTATGTCTTAACATGTCGCCATTTATAATTTGATAAAGGTAGTAACTAACACTGTAGCCATCTGCATAAAGTAGCTAGCTGCTTGTCTAGTTGTTTCGATTTTTCCTTGTTTTAGGATGATCCAATGTGAATTCAATCCAACTTTCGTTAGAAACGAAGCAAAGATCCAAGAAAAGATTACAAAACCAACCGAACTACAATTGTTAATGAAAATTGCGCGATGGTGATAATTGGAAACGCACTCGATCGGGAAAGCTTACCATTAGCTCACGCTAATAATCGCTGCTCTACGAAACTGCAGTCGTTCCGTTCCTGGGCTCGGTGATGGTAATAAACGTTTCCAGCTTACTTCCTCAGGCATGAAATACTATAACCGTACGTTTCTGTTTTTTGAAATTTTCTCTGTTCGTAGTAATGGTTCCTGGGACGATATCCTTCCTCGTGGAACCTGCAGACTCTTTGGTATCGTATGTAGCTGACCACCGTATACTTTAAACCCGCAATAGCTAATAATGAACCTTTTGCCACAAGCCCACAAGTACCGTAGAAGATATTCAACACACGTGCCCGGCATCGTCGAAACAAATAAATGAAGCTGACTTTCTCTTATCTTCGCTTCATACATGAAGCGACTTGTTTCATTTGTAAAACAGAACGTTTCAAGCAAGCTTCAGTTGAAGTTGGTGGCTGTTTCAATTGCTACTTACTTACTTAATCAGCTCCAGGCCGTGGTTTCCTCTGCTGTACGAAGAAGTCGTCTCCATTCTACTCGGTCCATGGCCGCAGTTCGCCAGCCACGTAGTCTACGTAGGGTCCGCAGGTCGCCTTCCACTTGATCGATCCATCTTGCTCGCTGCGCGCCCCGCCGTCTCGTTCCAGCCGGATCGTTATTGAGAACTTTTTTAACCGGGCAGTCGTCCGACATCCTCACGACATGCCCAGCCCATCGCAGGCGACCGATTTTTGCGGTGGCAGCGATGGGTGGTTCCCTAAGCAGCTGATGCAATTCATGGTTCATTCGCCTCCTCCACGTTCCGTCTTCCATCTGCACTCCGCCGTAGATGGTGCGCAACACCTTCCGTTCGAAAACACTAAGGGCGCGTTGGTCCTCCACGAGTATAGTCCATGTCTCATGGCCGTAAAGGACTACCGGTCTAATGAGCGTCTTGTAGATTGTTAACTTCGTGCGGTGGCGAATTTTGTTCGATCGCAGCGTCCTACGGAGTCCAAAGTAGGCACGATTTCCTGCCATAATGCGTCTTTGTATTTCTCTGCTGGTGTCGTTGTCTGCGGTAACCAGTGAGCCCAGATACACGAACTCTTCTACCACCTCGATTTCATCACCGTCTAAATGAATCCGGGGAGGGAGGTCAGCATTCACTTCTTTAGAACCTCTTCCTTTCATGTATTTTGTTTTCGATACATTAATGACAAGTCCTATCCGTTTGGCTTCAGCTTTCAGTCCGATGTACGTTTCCGCCATCCTCTCAAAGGTACGTGTAATGATGTCAACGTCGTCAGCGAAACCAAGAAGCTGGACGGACTTCGTGAATATCGTGCCACTCGTGTCTATACCCGCTCTTCTTATCACACCCTCCAAAGCGATGTTGAACAGCAAACATGAAAGCCCATCACCTTGCCGTAACCCTCTTCGAGATCCAAAGGGACTCGAGACTGCCCCTGATACTCGAACAACACACATTACTCGATCCATCGTCGCCTTGACCAATCGCGTTAGTTTATCCGGAAATCCGTAGTAGTGCATAATCTGCCATCAGATCGATCGTGTCGTACGCCGATTTGAAGTCGATGAATAAATGATGCGTGGGCACGTTGTATTCGCGACATTTCTGCAACACTTGCCGAAGCGCGAAAATCTGGTCCGTGGTGGCACGGGCACCCATGAATCCCGCTTGATATTGCCCCACGAACTCCTTTGCAAATGGTGATAGTCGACGACATAAAAGTTGGGAGAGTACCTTGTAGGCGGCGTTCAACAGTGTGATTGCGCGGTAATTGCAACAATCCAACTTGTCGCCCTTTTTGTAGATCGGACACACGATGCCTTCCGTCCACTCCTCCGGTAGTAGCTCATCCTCCCAAATCTTGACAATGACCCAGTGCAGCGCTCTAGCCAGTGCGTCACCACCGTATTTCAGCAGCTCGCCGGGTAGCTGATCAGCCCCAGCCGCTTTATTGTTCTTCAGCCGACCGATCTCTTCTGCTACCTCCTGGAGGTCAGGGGCTGGTATTCGGTCGTCTTCTGCACGTGCTCCAAGATCTATTGTCATATCGTCACCTCCATGTTCAGCTACATCGCTGTTAAGGTGCTCGTCATAATACTGCTTCCACCTCTCGATCACCTCACGTTCGTTCGTGAGAAGATTACCGTCTGAGTCTCGACACATATCGGCCTGCGGCACATGGCCTTTGCGCGAGCGGTTTAACTTCTCGTAGAACCTCCGTTTATCGTTAGCACGGTACAGTTCCTCCATCGCTCCGCGATCCCGATCTTCCTGTTTGCGCTTTTTCCTCCGGAAGACCGAGTTTTGCCTGTTCCGTGCTTGTTTATATCGATTCACATTCGCCCTGGTACGGTGTTGCAGCATCCTCGCACGTGCTGCATTCTTCTCCTGCACTAATTGCTCGCATTCGCCGTCGAACCAATCGTTTCTTCGGTTCGGATTCATTGTACCTAGTGCGGCTAGTGCAGTGCTACCGATGGCGGTCTTAATGCCTTTCCAACCATCTTCAAGAGTTGCTGCGCCAAGTTGCTCTTACGTTGGTAGCGCTGCTTCCAGCTGCCGCGCGTATTCCTGGGCAACTCCGGTGACTCGTAGCTGCTCGATGTTGGGTCGCGGCGTACGACTTCGACGCGTGTTATGCACCGTCGAGAGTTTTGAGCGCATGCAAACTGCAACTAGGAAATGATCCGAATCTATATTCGCACTGCGGTAGGTGCGAACGTTTATAACATCAGTGAAGAATTTACCGTCGATTAGAATATGGTCAATTTGGTTTTCTATTCGTTGGTCTGGTGATCTCCAGGTGGCCTTGTGGATATCTTTGCGCAAGGCCACCTGGAGATCACCAGACCAACGAATAGAAAACCAAATTGACCATATTCTAATCTGTTTCAATTGACGACGACTAAAAGTAATGCACCATTTGTCGATATTGCCTAGGTTAATTATAATATCCGTTGTATTGTAAGAAATGCTACTCAAATTCGATTCATTTGCATTTAAAGTTGCTGGCTTTCTTCTAGATATTTAACAGAAAAGTACAAATGAAAAGTTAGATCCGACAGTCGTGATGAAGAGGAGCCAGTTTCAATGACGCTGACCATAGCTAGATTGGAGGCGAAGCGGTGCTGAAACCGAAGCTCATTGCTTTATTGTTGAGTGACGATATGCATTTGAAAGTGAAGTTGTCGGGCTCTGTTTACTGCTAAAACGTGCGAGGATTACGGACAATAAATCTATTCCTTTTAGCTGGAAGTGAGAACGGTTGCCATGTTACTGTCCTGCTTACCGAGACATTGCTCGACATATCTGCTCCAGAATAAGCTAAAGACAGAGAACCAGAGGGATGCAGCGATAGATATCCACAGAGATCTAGAAGAGACAGAGATTTACTGAAATCCATAGATAGAGACTCAGAGGGGTCCAAAGGGATCCAGAGGGATCTATATATATGAATGGATTTCTTGGATGGATACTTGTGGCTATGGATTTCTGTAAATCTCTGTCTCTGGATCTCTGTGGATGTCTATCTCTGGATCCCTCTGGTTCTCAGTCTCTGGATCGCTGTGAATATCTGCCTCTGGATTATTCTGGACCCCTCCGGATCTCTGTCTCTGAAACCTTCTGGATTCCTCTGGATCTCTGTATCTGGATCCCTTTGGATCTCTGTCTTTTGATCCTTCTGGATTGCAATCTCTGGATTCCTCTGGATCTCTGTCTCTGGATCCTTCTGGATTCCTCTGGATCTCTTTCTCTGGAACCTCCTGGATTCCTGGATCTCTATCTTTGGATTCTACTTGATCCCTCTGGATCTCTGACTTTGGATCCCTTTGGAATCCTCTGGATTTCTGTCTCTGGGTCCCTCTGAATCCCTCTGAACCTCTGTCTCTGGATCCTTTTGGATCCCTCTGAAACCCTATCTTCGGATTTCTGTGGATCGCTGTGGATATCTGTCTCTGGATTATTCTGATCCTCTGACTTTGTATCCCTTTGAAATCCTCTGGATTTCTGTCTCTGGGTTCCTCTAAATCCCTCTGGATGTCTGTCTCTGGATCCCTTTGGATCTCTCTGAATCTCTATCTCCGGATTTCTTTGGATCTCTGTCTCTGGATCTCTGTGGGTCTCTATGGACGTTTGTTTCTGGATCCCTCTGGTTCTCAGTCTCTGGATCCCTCTGGATTGCAATCTCTGGATCGTTCTGGCTCTCTGTCTCTGAAACCTTCTGGATTCCTGGATCTCCATCTTTGGATTCTACTTGATCCTTCTGAATCTCTGACTTTGGATCCCTTTGGATCCCTCTGGATCTCTGTCTCTGGGTCCCTCTGAATCCCTCTGGATCTCTGTCTCTGGATCCTTTTGGATCCCTCTGAATCTCTATCTTCGGATTTCTGTGGATCTCTGTGGGTCTCTGTCTCTGGATCCTTCTGGTTCAGCCTCAGGATCCCTCTGGATTGCTATATCTGGGTCGCACTGGATCTCTGTGTCTGGATCCCTCTAGATCTTTCTGGATCTTTGTCTCTGGGCCCTTCTGGATCTGTCTCTGAATTCTTCCAAATCTCTGTCTCTGAAGCCTTCTGGATTCCTCTGGATCCCTTTGGATCTTTCTGGATCTTTGTCTCTGGGCCCTTCTGGATCCCTCTGGATCCTTCCAAATCTCTGTCTCTGGATCCCTGTGGCTTTCTGTCTATGCATCCCTGCATCTCTGTGGATCTCTTTCTCTGGATCCCTCTGGATTTCTATCCCTGGATCCCTCTGGATCTGTTTCTGGGTTCCTCTGAATCACACTGGATCTCTGCCTCTGGATCCCTTTGGACCCCTCTAAATCTCTATCTCCGGATTTCTTTGGATGTCTGTCTCTGGATCTCCGTGGGTCTCTGTCTCTGGATCCCTCTGGTCCTCAGTCTCTGGATATCTCTGGATTGCTATCTCTGGATCGCTCTGGATCTCTGTCTCTGGATCCCACTGGATTGTTGTCTCTGAAACCTTTTGGATTCCTCTCCATCTCTATCTCTGGATCTCATTGGATCTCTCTGGATCTCTGCCTCTGGGCCCTTCTGTATCCCTCCAGATCTCTGTCTCTGGATCCTTCCGGATCTCTGTCTCCGGATCCCTGTAGCTCTCTGTCTCTGCATCCCTCTGTGGATCTATGTCCCTGCATCCCTCTGGATCTCTTTCTCTGGATCTCTGTCTCTGGAACCTGCTGGATTCCTGGATCTCTGTATCTGGAACCTTCTGGATTCCTCTGAATTTCTGTGTCTGGATCGGTTTGGATCTCTCTAGATCCTTTTGGATTCCACTGGATCTCTGTCTCTGAATCCCTTCACTTTCAGATTCCCTCTGGAACTTTTTCTCTGAATCCCTCTGAATCTTTATTGATCTTTATCTTTTATATCTCGATTTCTATTTTTTTTTGTCTCGTTCTCTATCTTTTCTCATTCGATATCTATGTTTTGTCTCTCGGTCTATATCTTTTCTCTTTCTCTATCTTTATATTACTCTTGGCCTCCCATTTGGCCTCGAGGTATGACGCTGGCCTAATAAGCCAGTCGCCGTATGTTCGAATCTCGACTGGGAGAGGCTGTTAGAGTCAATAGGATCGTAGCAACTGGCCCTGCAATTGTTCTGCACTCTAACAGCTGGCTGTCGTATAAAAACAGAAGGTCAAGTTCTAGGCTTTGCTATCAATGCTGCTCCTTTCTATCTCTTTGTCTTTTCTTTACTAAATTTTATAAAATTTATAGACCTTTCATTCTAAACCTGTATAATAACTTTGACAAATTCCCGTCTACCTCTGAGACGAGCCAACCCATGGCTAAAAGTCTTATAAATAAAGAAAAAAACTCCCGTCTATCGCAATAGAAAAGAAAAATTTGTAAAGGTACTGGAATAGCGCCTTATTTTACTCTCCTTCGTTTCAGTATTCTGTATCACGCGCTTCCATTGAAACTAATATTTATGTTTGACGTTGTTATCGACTGTAAACTTGGGTTTCGTCGGCGACTGTTAATGGTTTAGACTTTGGTTTTCTCGACTCATCAGCCATTAGAAAAATTAACAAAAAAACACGAAATTTAACTTTGTCCTGACATTTCAATATTATATTATGTCTTTTTCAAAGGACTACAAAAAAAAGGGTACACTAAATACATATAATTTCATATTTAGATTAATACATTCTCTACAAACAAACTTTTGGTAGTGTCCTTACATAGCTATTCGTGTACCCTTTCCTTTGCAGTCTTTTGGAAAATATATAATTTAATGTTAGGAAGTTAAACAAAGTTAAATTTCGTTTGTTTTTTAATGACTGATGAGCCTAGAAAATTCAAATCTAAAACCTTTTATTTTTGAATAACATTTGAACCACAAACGTGATCTTTATGAAACTTAGCAAACAAATTAAGAACAAAAACAAGCTGCTGCTAAAAACATATGAATTGATTCGGTAGTTTGGATAAACTTGAGGATTTTCGTGATACATAAATGAGTTATTTATTCACCGAAAAATTTCAAGAAAGTCCTCAATTATAATCGCACGGTGATTCAAACAACGGGAATAAAGTTTGGATAAACTTCAGATAGAATATTTTCACAGACCTTTTTTTTAGAAAACAATATTCCGGGCTAAGTGAAGGACCCGGGCTCAAATCTCAACCGCGCAGAAGTAACGAATACCCAAGCTTTTAAAGTGACTGTAAAATCTAACAAAAAAAAAATGAACTTGTCGATGGTGTCTATTGTTAAACTTTATGCATGTAACCGATACAGATGTTTTATTGTTAGCTTAGAAAAGCCTAACTCACTGCCTTTTATGAATGGGCATTCTGAGCCCCTAAATCGTATTATTTGAAATTGACAAATAGTCAGATATGCCTGACTGTCCGAATCCTGAGCACGCCAACATTTGGAATAATTCTAATTAAATAAAATCCTACCAGCACAAGCTGCTTTTCACGTATTATATGTTGCATCATGTTTCATATGTTTCAAATTTTGCAGGATTAGTTATACTGTCAATAGACAATCATGGGTCATACACAATTGTTGGTCATATTAGTTTTAGCTGCCAATTTCCGTTCAAATACCACCTAATCATTGATCAAATTATTAGTGCTTGCTGTGAGTAACAATTCATGCAAAATTGGAAGAAAATGATCCACAATTGTGTACTGACTGTATATGATAGCAATTTTTAAGGCATTAACATTCAATTATTGTTTTCAGTAAGTAAGATTTTGAAATTATACATAATTTATCATTTATAAATTTATAATTTCCCTTTGACAAGAGCAATGTTTTACGTATTGATTAGATCACTGATATTGTGGAATATCTTTTGAAGGAGAATTTGTCAGAAATCTATTCAAATTCATGAAAAATATCATCGCAATTTTATATTTCGTTTTGCACTTACTTTGTGAAATAAACTGTCTAAACATATAAAAGTGATAACCAGTGATGTGGCAAATAATGAATTTCTGCTGAAATTTTTATTTCGCTTGAGAGTCAATTAAAATAGAAATTATATATTAAGTGCTACCAGGTTCGAGAAATGGTAAGCTGCAAATTATTTGAATTATTTATAATACGAAAGTAATTTAATCCTCTTAAGGACACACGAGATGCAGTCATTAAAATGTCCATTACTATAAACTCGATAACACCGACCAGTGCCTGAGTCCGATTGAGTCCTAATCTAAATGATCAAATGAGTATTTCTATTTGATAACTGAAAATTCATCCATTCCGTGCTACCACTGGCAATCGCTCCGATATCCCATTAAGAGATTAGTTTTTGCGCAGCTTAATGATATAACCGCATTCATCGATGGAACCTTGTTGGCGCAAATGTATCCTGCTATCCGCTGTCCATCAGTGGAGATTCCAATTATTCACGCGGATACTCATCGGCACACAGCCCCACACACACACACATGCACACACTTACACTCACTAGCGGAGCCGATACGGACGACGACGACGACGGAGAGACACCGTGTCGGAGGCAAACTAATTCTAACATAACTTACTCTGCTCCGCGAGCCAATCCCCGTAATGCCGGCGCAGATCGGCATCGTACGGGCTCAGCAGGACGACACGTCGTAGCAACTGGCCAACCTTGGTCCCGCTGTACAGCTTCACCAGCTCCAGGTACGCCGCCGTCGATAGTGGTTCCAGCGTGATGCAGCGCTCCAGCATGCGAACGGCGTCCGCGGTTCGGTTTGCTTTCCTGTGTGTGTCCGACAACAAGCAGTCGGTTGGTAGGAAGGTAGGTTCCAATTCAATTTGCATCCGCAGGAGTATTGCACGGCGATGATAGACAAATGAGAATAGAAAACAAACTCGTGATTAGAAGTGATATCATTTCGGAAGCGAATGGTCAATACTGTGAGTCGGAACATTTAAAATGGATGTTATTACGAAAACCACAATTTACGCGGTGTAAAATGAAAGGCTCCACTTAGGGTTCTGGTGAGTTTGATTGAAATCATTCAGTCGTATAATTACATCAGTTCTACAGAGACGGTAAAACACTAACGGAATAGTTGAAGGATTACAATATCACTCTGGCATATTCTGTTTGAGGTTCTCTTCATTTTCCTTACTAAATTATTTTAACAAAAATGCTTGCAAACTGAAGTAATTTAAAAGCGTTCAGAACCATAGTTTATAATGTTTTTACGAAATGTTATAGTCGATGCTTACCTTAAAAGGTGAATATGAATTTCCCAATCTGTTTTTTCTTTCCATGAAAATCTACATTCGCAAGTTAGCAGTAGTAACTCTAGCGTACGACTAGAGTACAGTAGTTACTCATTGTTTATGATTGAAGTTGAAACCTCAAACAAAGGCTGCGTCATGGATTAGCTCTTTCCATATTTAACTTTATCCGTTCAGCAACAACGAGGTTGTGCTGTTGCCGACATATCACAGTGTCGTAATAAGGACAGCTTAGGTATTTGTAAGGATAATAGCCAAGATTCAACATTCTGTTTGTACGGTTTAAAATTTATAGACTGTAAAAATAGTAGCGTCACTTGATGCTACAGTCAATATTCACGCATGCATGTAAGCTATTGACGGATAAACAGGTACTGTACTCAATTATGCACCAACTACCTCACTACTCGGGGGCCTTGCCTATTTGTTAAGCTTCAGTATCGCTGAAATCTACACGGCAGATGCAGCTCTGGTGGATTACTCCAGAAACCAGAGCCCCTTGGAGAACCTCCGTTGAAACTTTATGCTTATATCCACTTTACGTGAAGCATAAACTTTCTCCGGTTCACTACTTACCGTTGCACAGAACGGGGTAAACCCACGGAAATGCTTCTTGCGTACGGAACTGCTCGCAGCGCTCGAGGGCTTACATGGCACACTGCCACGGCGGCGAAGCGGTTAGCCACCGCCTTTCTCAGACTTAACTAAACTCGGTACCTAACAGCTACGTAGTTCGAGTGCATAACAAGTTTTATTTTTATGCTTCAATTTTGCCGGCGCTAGGTACTAGACAGGCGGGCAAAAAAAACGCACCACAACGCCGAGTTGAAGGTGGATTTTCGTCGCTCATAAATCATGCAAGTACAAACTGGGCTGCAGAAATGAGATGCTAGTTAGCAGCAGCAGAGCGAGCGTGCCGAAAAAGGGGGACCCGAGACTGCAGCACGTCGCTGCAAATTGGATATTGATAGCCCTTTTCACATCGTATTTCCGGAGCCGGTTACGACGTTATGAGCGGAATTAGTGTTTGCTGGGGATTTTGCTATAGCTAAGCAGCAGTGCGGGTTTTTTTATACCAGTCTGTATTTTTAGATGAGGTTTAAGGTTTTGTCCTTATTTAGATTTTGTTCGAAAGCGCAAACGAACCAAGCACTTCTTGTTGTGTTGTTCTTAAAGATGACTGATCATATTAACCATTCGTAGGCACTGCTGTGCCCAAACCTAAACCGAAGGTGGGACACCAACCTTTCAGAAGCTTCTTTTGGCCTAGAACAATAAACCTAGGATAGCGGGTTTATTTTTAGGCAATCAATTTACATGAATTTACATTTGAAATTGGTATGAATTTAGACCTAAATTTGGGCCAACCTAGACATGAAACCTGACCTCAAATTAAATTGGGAAAAAGATTTTGAATTGAGGTGCGAGGTGGTCGACAGGTGGTAGCAGTTCTTCGATGAACACCTCAATGACGAAGTTGCAAAAGGAGGCGGAACGTAAGTTAACCTAGGAGTGCCCAAAGCAAAGCAAAGCAAATCCTAGGTGCTACATTATCGTTATCGAAACTTGACCTTCTGTTTTTTTGTTCGACAGACTTCGCAGCCAGCTATTAGAGTACAGGACAATTGCAGGGCCATTTGCTACGATCCTATTGACTCTAATAGCCTCTCCCAGCCGAGATTCGAACATACGACGACTGGCTTGTCAGGCCAACATCATCTGGGAGTGCCCATGCAAGATAGAAATGTCATAGCACCTGATCTCCAGGGAATCAAATGAGAAATAGGGTTACTGAAGACCAAAAAAGCAGAGCTTTACAAACTTGGCCGAGAAATGCTGATAACGGCTCTACACTAGGTTATTTCCCAGATTTAGTGGTTTGTCCCATCTACAGAAAGGGTGACCGGCTTGACTGCCGCAACTGTCGCGGTATAACGCTGAGTAACGCCGTCTACAATGTAGTCTCCCAGATCTTGTTATACTGGCAGACACCAATAGCAATAGTTTCGTAGGGAATTAGCAGGCGGGTTTCATGGGGGCTCGCGCATCTACGAACCAGATTTTTACTATCCGACAGATCTTGCAGAAATGTCGGGAGTACAACGTGCCCACGCATCAAATCTTTATTGATTTCAAAGCAGCGTACGATGCAGTCGGTCGAGATCAGCTATGGCGCATGATGCAAGAACACGGTTTTACAGATAAACTGACGCAACTGATCAGACCTACATTGGAATGAGTGATGTGTTTCGTGTGCATCCCGGGGACACTCATTTGAAACTCGACTCATTTTGAAACGCGGCGAGGGTTGAGACAGCGTTTTCCCTTTGCTAAGCGCTACGATGAGGAAGCATACGCCGTCGTACGAAGCTGACAATGTACAAAACCCTTATTAAACCAGTAGTTCTTTATGGAGCCCATTATGGAGAGATTCCCATCGAGCATCTGGCGAAAGTTGGGAGGCAACAGTGGACCGGACACGTCGTAAGGATGCCCAAGATCGAGTTGAATGAAGATGGGTGTTTGAAACAGCACGAGCCACCTTGGGCTGCTGGGCTGCTGACGACGACGACAACTTTAAATTGAAATACAAATTGGACCTGGATCAAGGCTTCCATTTTTAATTGAAATTGGTCCTATTTCATTAGAAGTGACACATAAAATTGGACTTGAAATTAGATTTGATATTAGACTCAAATTGGATTTGAAATTGGGACCAGATTGGCACGAAATTGGCACGAAATTGGCTTAAGTTTGAACCAATTCAGAATAAAAGCTTTACGATAAACTTCCAGTGGAAGTAGGACTATAAATTGAACTTGAAATTTCACTTAAAATTAGATTTGAAATGGATATGAAATTTGATTTGAAATTATACTTGAATTTAAAATTGCTATTGAAATCGAACTAAATCGAATAGAATTAAATCGGACTTAAAATTGAACTTTATTTTCTTTATTTGACAATTCATTTGACTTGTCAGTCTTAATGAACGAAGCTATAATAAACTACCCAGCTAGAACCAACTCGTATATAAATGTACGAAAATTATCGTAAATATCTTTTAAGAAATTCGAAGTCGTAACTAAAGCTTGATAAAGTGGTCCCAAGTTGGTTATCTTTCGTATATATAGATAATAACTGACAGACTTATGACTTTTAGCACAAAATTGTATAGGAGCACGAAGCGAGTCGTGCTTAATCGGATATTATCGTATATAAATAATTATATAGTCGTAACGCTTAAAATTATTCCTAATCACGTACAGTCAGTCCACAGTCATAGGTCATACTCAATTATGGGTCAATTTCACTTTAACTGCCGATTAATGTAAGAATTTAATACTACTTGATTGACAAAATTGTTACTCATAAGTAGCACTAATAGTTGGATCAATTATTAGGTGATATTTAAATGGAAATTAGCAGCTAAAGGTAAAACGACCCAAAATTGCGCGTGATCCATAATTGTGGACTGACTTTATGTCGCCTCCAAAATAGTACGGATATGGCAATTTGGCGCATCAAATACGATTTATTGGCATGTATATCTGTACTTTATAATGATTTTAATCGTTTATATACATATGAAAATGCTAGCTGGGTAGAGCTTGTACTCATTCGTTTAAATTTACGCAAAGGTTCGTATTGCTCAACTCAACTAAACGTACTCGACGCAATCCGTTCGTTGCAGCCAAATTCAATGCGGTGAAAGCTGCTAGTCAGCAGTGATGATGACCACAAGGTCCTTTGTACTGCGCGAAAATTCACCAATGAAAGTAATTGCAGTCAATCTTGCCGTGTAACATTAGATTTTCCAAATCGTGCCAAGATAAACTAAGCAGGGCCAATCTTGTGTACCTCTTCTGCACTCATTCAATTCGGAGATTACAATAGAGTTGTTGCTTTTAAAATCTCGTCCAATTTTTGCAATCAATCCCAACTGGCGAGCCGCTTTTGAGATTATCGAGATTTTGAGACGATCGAAACTTTCGAAACTTTCGGATCGAGAATTACACTATGGTCATTCACATGCTCAAGCATTCAGAGACACTGATAGTCAAGTTATTCAATTTTCACCAATTTACAAGCGTATCCAAAAGAAGTTGAAAGCGATGACAATCCTCGATGCAACGAATCTTCATGTCGATTTTAAAATCGTTAGCATAAACCAGCCTGCAGCCTCTTTCAAGGACCTCCGCCGTCGTTAAAGAATAAAATGAACAAAAGTGGTCCTAAGATACTGCCTTGCGCATACCAGATTGATTCGTGAACGGGGACGATACCTTCGAGCCAAGTTTTACTTGTTAACACTCTGTCGCACAAATACGAACGTAATCATATGACAAATTGTTGCGAAACACCCACTCGTGATATTTTGTCAAGCAATAAGGGATGATTGATGCGATTGAAGACAGCTCTTATTTTGGTGTAAAACAAGCTAATTCAATATTGTGTAGCATTTAAGAGCATCAAACATAGCCACATCCAAGAAAATAAAGCGATTATCCGCGATCTCATTCCACATGTAAGAAATCACGGTTTGCTCTTAACGGGAAACTAGCAGTCATAAACTTTTCGTCGGAAAGCCAAATTTCGGAAGCAGTTATTGGGCACAAAAGCGGGATTCTGTTTATACAAATGTAAATACTGCATTCTTCTTGCCAATCTGAACACAGCGAATATATTTTCATAAACAGAATTTTTGTTTCAAACAAAAAAATTGCTTTGGAAATTGGCAGAATCGATGACGACTAATTTCACCTTAAGCTTTTACCACTAGACGGTATGCAAATTTCATAATAAATTTCACCACAGCGGGATCGAACAGTTATAAAATAGTTTTAGGTTGCAGTATATCTTTTGTTTCAGATTAGTTATTAAAAATGTAGCAATATTATGTATTGTGTAGGACTTAGAATTTACCTTAAACCTGATTGTACTTTGTTTAACTTACAATATTTCATCACACATCAGTTGGAGAAAAATAAATGAATAAATTTTATCGCCAATTATGTTGAGATATGAACCCATTATATCCCAGCAAACAAACGTATGGACAAACGCTATAACAAAGGCTTCCGCCATTTTGGAAACCTAGTTTTTGGAGTTTATACAACACGTGATTATATGTAAATTTGCTGGTTGCGTTTAACCAGGCGTTAAACGGGGCTTGGTGCGTTTTGCCCACGGGTTTTGGCTTTTTACCCCACATAATGATTTTGACTCTTGCTAAAAATCGTCAAAAATAACAAAAAATATCGGTTTTTGTTAGGAAATTTCACCAGGAGTAAGTGTAAACAAGATCCCAAAGTCTTCTAGAGGTTGAAAAACGTGGAAAAAACACATCGTTGCTCTGCAAAATGATGTTTTGCTTAAGCGGTGCGTTCTACACCACTTTACCCTATATATCACGTTCACTTCCACATTGCGGTGTGAAATCAAGTAGATTCGTCGCTACGGAGCGGCTAGCCAAGAATCCATGTTGGTTAGAAGAAATGTAATGTTTAGTGTTACGAATTAACCCTTTATAAGACAGTGGCAACTATATTGCCACCAACGAAAAATATTGTTTTTGTTTCTCTAACAATATCGATTTGGATTATTATCCACTCAATAGATTCTGATAGCCTTTGGCCACATTCTCAATGTTTTTAAATGGCTGAATTTGTAAAAATGATAATTTCCGAGTCACCTTTATGAAAACAAATCTTAATTTTTGAGTGTCAACAATAAATTTGGCTTATATTCGTAGACAAACCAATACATTGGAAGCTTTTTGGATGGTAATATTCTATTTACGATCTTTTGTGAAAGATTATGCGGATTTCGAATGAATATTCGAAATGATGTTTTTTGGGTTTAAGGGGCAGCGGCAAGCATATTGCCACCGACGTTTTGCGCTAGACGGGCAGGGGCAAATACAGTGCCACAATTTTTTGCAAGTTTTTCAGCTATTTTTTCAACAAAAAGTATATTAATCGGTTCTCCCGAATGTGAACATTATGTTTTCATGAAATTTGTGTTAATTGTACACTTAGTTATCACGGCCTTATAAAGGGTTAAAGCATCGCTCACGATTATTTCAAATAATTTGGAGGCGGCGAATGGATACCCGATACTAATCATAGTGGGCGGTAGGCATAATGGACGATAGGCATAATTTACAAAACTTCCCTTTTCAATGAATACGCACTTGAGCCAATCATCGCTCCGCCACGACACAAGGAGAACCGGGGCTGCCCATTTAACATAAGTTCGTTTAGCATAATTCTGCTTAGCTATAGGTCGATTACCATAAAACATTGGCATGAACCTAAGGGACCTAACCTTTTTCAATCATTGCATAAAAAATATGAGTTTTTATGCTGATTTGAGAATGGGATAAAATCTCAACCCAAATTGGCTTTTCCCATTCACAGTTTCAATGTTCATTTAGACATTAGATCCGATGAAGTAAGATAATATATGAATAATAATAATAATAATAATAATAAAAGTGGTTCAGTAAGGCGTCAAACTAGCAACTGGACCATTTTGACAGCTTATGTTTATGTATACATCGTGTAAGAATGGTAGCGAGCATGGAAAGTATGTACTCAATATTTAAGTAGGTTGAAGGTCGCAAATATTTTCTGACACTCGGCGATTCAGCCATACGTGTTTCGATCATTTGTGATTTGGCGATTCGTAAGTAATCCGATTCACCCTATACCCTTTTGCAGCAAACCACTGTAAAAGCAAAAAAAACTCGTCGCTTGTCCAAGGAAACAACATCCGATAGAGAGGGAGAGAGAGAGAGAGCAAACCGGTTAGTCTTGTCGCTTTGTCAGTAAAACGGCGAGACTTGAGATTATTGTCAGTACGTGGCAAAAGCCTGCTAACGTCCATTATGCCTAATGTATTCAAGCATATAAAATAATCGTGCTTTGTTTCCAGTGGAATGTGATTACGTTGAACTTGAGCACACTGATTGTCAGCAAATTTGCATCACGCTTCAAATAACGCTATCATTTGTTGTAGTTTTAGGCAGTCAAGGTTACGGTTTTCACAAATTGGTACATCTTAACATCGTCAGCATAAAACAACTCCAGATGGTAACTCTTTCATTTTTCAGTGGCCAACAACGTAAGCATTTAACACTTATTAATGGCACACCAATCGGATCGCTTTTTTACCGCTTTCGGCTTTTTTGAGATAAGTAACAAAGGGCCTGAATTGCTTCCTTGAAGAACTCTCCACAGATTGCAAAACACACCCGCTTCTTCTGAACCGATTTTGACACATTAACTGCAGGCGGTAAAGACTTCGGTTTCTTGTGAATGCAGAAGAAATTTCTAGCTTCTCCAACCGATTCAACCATATTTTGTGGCCGACATGGTCGAATGTGGCTTTTAAATTTGTATATATCGCATCTACTTGCGCACGCGCCTTCTATTTAAACAGAACGAACCAAATTGCGTAAGATGCGTGGCGACAGCTGTTTTTTGCGGATAAACCATGGTGATTGAGGAACACTTAATGTGAACTAGTGCTGAATAGTGCATTTTGTACAATAATTTTGTTTAACCTATATGCTAACCAAAATTGAATGCCTTTCACAGCCACCAGATGCTGTCAGCTACTAGGTCGATGATTAAAGTTTGCCTACTTTCGCTGTGAAATAATGACACACGCGAAAAAACTGTGAATAGTTTCCAGTTCATAAGACTGCACTTCATCTTTATTCAGTAGTAGGAAGCAGCAAATTAGTTCAATCCTGCCGGTGACTCCCGTTGAACTCTGAGAGTTCCAAAAACAGAGAAAACAGAGATAGGACGCGAAAAGTTTTCGAAAGCTCTTAAAGTGCTGTATACATTTTGGCTACGACCGGAACAGAATTGCACGACGAGATCTACTCGACTGCACTTCGAAGGTTGTTGAAGCTTCCCATATGCGGCGTCAGATGACTGTGCAGGAGTTACAGTATGAGAAAAAACACTTGCTGCTTGCTTGCTTGCTTGCTTGTTGTTAGAATGGCACGAAACGAGCGGGAATCTCGCCACCGTCACCTGGCACATGTACAGGTGGCAGCACCAGCAACATTCACGGCAGCCAAGCGCTCACATTTCTGTGCGAGCGTAAAGAAAAACAGGTGCGGTGCTACTTATAGGATTAGTCCAAGCTTAGAAATTATAATTGCTCTTTTTCCGCCGTCAAAACCCGGTCCCGCGCGGTACAGGTGGGCGTCGCTGTTGGCATTAGATGCTTGTTTCCTTTGAAATGCGAATACGGTTTAAAAATACAATTACGAGTTGGTCTTTTGGGGTGAAATACAAGCAAAACTGAACGGAAAACGCAAACAGTGCGCGCTACTGCATCGTTCGCTCGAAAGCCAGAGTATAAGCTTTCCAGATGGAAGATTTTGCACGTGCGCGAAAAATGATTGCTCGCTATTGGATTTCGAAAAACACAACCTGGTTGTTTTTAGTGCCGGAAAAAAGCGATCCGATTGGTGTGTCATTAATAAGTGTTAAATGCTTACGTTGTTAGCCACTGAAAAATGAGAGAAAGCACAAGCAAAAAATAGCGTTTTCAATTTCAAAAATAAATGTGTTGCTATGAGTAAGGAAAAACATTTCTAATGTGCTTTTTGCTTAATTATCTAGATTCAAATACTTGATAATTGATTGACACGAAACTCAATTTCAAAAGATTAGCTTGTTTTCAGTGAAAAAATCTCTTGTCCGATTGGTCATTAGCGACTAACTTTTATCTTTAGATAAATAGAATTTTGCATTTTAGGACAGTACATACTTGGAAAGAAATCCAATTCCGACACCATACCCAGACCAATTCTGCTACCAGGCTTTTCAATAATACAGGAGCAATTTTCTCTGGTTCGAATCCTTTGAATATCCATGGGCCGCAACCCAAGGCACCCAAAGCGAAAATCAGATTTGGGATCCAGTCGTTTCTTGACTCAATGTTCGTCACAAGTTATACTTATTTCAAAGACTAGGACCAGGACCTGGACCGGGCCCAAGACCCAGAGGAAGACCAAGAACAAAGGGAGACCAACAGAAAATCCAATACCAAGATCAAGATCAAAACCAAGGCCAACAGACCAAGTCCAAGTCCAAGACATAGACCAAGAGACCAATACTAAGATCAAGCCCAAGACCAAGACCATGACCAAGACCAAGACCAAGATCGAGACCAAGAAACCAAGTTCAAGTTCAAAACCAGGACCAAGAGACCAAGACTAAGTTCAAGTCCAAGACCAACACCAAGAAACCAAGCCTAAGACCAAGATTAGGACTATGAGACCAAGCCCAAATGTAAGACCAAGACCAAACCCAATCCCAACATCAAGTTCAAGCCAAAGACCAAACTACCAAGCCCAATTCCTTGGACCATGACCAAGACCAAGATCAAGACTAAGCGACCAAAGCCAAGACCAAGGCCACGACCCAGAGATCAAGCTCAAGACCAAGACCAAGAGACTGAGCCCAAGACCAAGACCAAGAAACCAGGACAAAAACCAAGATCAAGATCAAGAGACCAAGACCAAGTCCAAAACCAAGACCAAGAAATCAAAATCAAGATCAAGCCCAAGACCAAGTCCAAGAGATCAAGATCAAGACCTTGCCCAAGCCCAACATCAAGCCCAAACCCAAGACCAATACCAAAGTACCAAGCCCAAGTCCAGGACCATGACCAAGACCAAGAGACCAAGATCAAAACCTTGACCAACACCAAGAGACCAAGATCAAGACAAAGAGACCAAGCCCAAGTCCAAGAGTAAAACCACCCAAGAGACCACCCAAGTAACACACAAAACAAGTTAGTAAATAATATTCATGGAAAGTAGTCCCTTAAGAGTACTATAAACATACTTTGAAAACATATGTCGTTATTATTAAGGTTTTGAGATGTTTTGCGATAACATGAATTTATTTGACAGCTCATATCAAACAAATAGCAATTGCTTGTTTTTGAGGTGTTTCTACGATGTTTGTTTTTGTCAACATATCAACGTGAAGTTTTTATTACGTCTCCCTTACTGAATTCAAACTACTGGAAGAACAAGTTGTAGTTTATGCTATATTAACATTTTATATTGGTAGGAAATAACTTGATATATACTTCTTACAATCATTGATGCATTAGACAGAAATTTTTTGCGCTCTTCTGGTATATGTTCTGTTATAGGTAACGTTATACTGATCTATAACGCTGTGTTGCTTGGGCAAGACCAAGCCCTATCCTAACATTAAGCCTAAGCATAAGACCAAGACCAAAGTACCAAACCTAAGTCCAAGACCATGACCAAGATTAAGAAACCAAGATCAAGACCAACAGACTAAGTCCAAGTCTAAGACATAGACCACGAGGCCAAGACAAAGATCAAGCCCAAAACCAAGGCCATAACCATGAGCTAGAGACCACCTGAGGTCCACCAACTGAGGTATACAAAATCATATCTGAACGAAAAAGTTATATTTCACGCCATATAAGAACATATATGTACCAAAGTGGAGGCGATATACTTGCGAAAATTTTGACAACTATTTGTAATTCTATTTTGCGCAGTTTTTATAACACGCAACTAAATACTCCTGAATATATGATATAGATATAATCAAATATTGCAATTGTCTATCCTGCTTTATAATTCACAGTCATGAATTGTATATGAAGACACGCACGACTGCAAAACAACTTATTGTTCACTTAGATTTGACATACTCTAATCATTATACAATTCCAATGTGAAATTGACATGAAAACGATTTAATGTGAACTTTCTATTACGATTTTGTGTTATCTGGGCAAGATCAAGACCAAGAGACCAAGTTCAAGTTCAAAACCAGGATCGAGAGACCAAGACCAAGATCAAGTCCAAGACCAACACCAAGAAACAAGCCCAAGATCAATACCAAGATCAAGGCCTTGAGACCAAGCCCAAATCTAAGATCAACACCAAGACTAAGCCCAATCCCAACATCAAATGCAAGCCAAAGACCAAGACCAAACTACCAAGCCCAATTCCAAGACCATTACCAAGGCCAAGAGACCAAGATCAAGACCAAGTGGCCACCCAGTAAACTAGAGATCGTATATTGATATTGATATTAAATTGTATATATATGGATATTGTATCAAATTCGTACAAATGTTTACATGTTATATGCAAAAAGTATGAATTACATCGTATGAAATGGATTCGACCAACCAATACACGATTTGATATTGAAAATCGTAGAAAGGGAAAAAGTAATCGGGCTATGCTTGGTGAATATCGTATTTGATGATATTCTAAATTCAGCTACCAGCAATGGATATCACGAAGATGTCATCGTATTTAATTTCAGTTTTCATCGGATTATGCTTAGTAAAATGTCTTATATGACTTCGTTTCAGATTAATATACAAACAGTGATGATCATAAGACACTACTTGCTTAAAACTATGATTTGTTTCCAAACACGTCTAAATTTCATTTTTTTCCTATCGGTAGATTGTGAAAAAAGAGAGAGAGTGTTCTTTCAAAACTAATCCTTCCGGAGCTGTACAATTTTCTCCTTGTGCCATTTTTAGTAATAATATTGATGATGAATTGATAACAGAGTCTCCTTTGCAAATATCTCTTTCCGTAGCCGAAATAAACGCGTCCTCGATAACAGAAATGACTTTATTTTGTTCAAGCAACGTTGGACCAACATTGACTATGTTCGTTTACCATATCTGGTACTGCTACCAGTGTTAGATAACCATTTGGTCCAACCAATCCACCCGAACGATAGGTATTTTTTCGCAATGACCAGTCGGATCATAGCTATATATAACACCCTTGCCTTCATCATCTCACCTGATCAGCCAAAATGTTAGAAATGAAGTACGGAAACCTTCTATTATTCGTCAAAATTGCCAATATTAGGGCAAACGTATAGTAGTAGTCATACTTTTATGATGCTGGTTGTTGTACATCTGCATTGTTAACTTGACTAAACTAGTCAAAACCGCACCACCAACACGTTGAGGCGAGTTTTAAACAATGAAATGCGAAAACTGAGAATGTTCATTATAAGCGATGGAAAGCAAACAAACATTCACACTGTCATCGGGGTCATCGGGTCACAATTCATACAAAATCGTAAATAGGATGAGAATGAATCTAATCTTGATGTATCAGATGCGATGCATACACGACGACTTTGACTTAAAAGGTGCAAAAATATCGTTCAAGTACTCATGTGATAGCAGCTTGGAGGTAACGATCAATGTTACCGATTGGAATGTTGCGGGTTCTAAACTAGGATGAAATTAGGTGGTTTTTGAATTATAAGACAAAAATATACAATATTTATAAACTTTCCCTAGTAGAGCGAAATATCTGAAAAGCTTTGGAAAAAGCCTTTCCGCGAAAGCGCTACCTTTTTTATACCATTTTACTTTCGCGGCGAATATTTTGGTATTAATAGCCTGCTCTATATGCAATTTGCCGCCACATGGAAGTCCGTTTAGTAGGTTACACAAGATCGCATATGTTACTATAGAGAAGGAGTCGGAATGATTTCGTAATTGAGTAGAAACGCAATCCTTGAATAGGAGAAACAAAGTTTTACATCTGGATATAGCCAATCAGCTCAATCATAACGTTAATCGTAAAAAGTGATATGTTAAATCAACGTTTCAATTATTTTGATAAACACATGCATGTATATGGCCTCCACTTTCGTAATTGCAGGCTATTTTTGCACATACTATACGATTTCTTTATGTTGTACAAGATATTGTTTATCTCATTCAGGATTAAATTATACAGGCCAAAAGGTTTGCTGGGCAATACCAAGTCCAAGGTCATGAACAAGAGATCAAGCTCAAGACCAAGACCAAAAGACTAAGTCCAAGACTAAGGCCAAGACACCAAGACCAGGATGAACCCAAGACCAAGACCAAGGGACTAAGCCCAAGACCAAGACCATGGCCAAGACCAAGATCAAGACCAAGAGGCCAAGACCAAGTCCAAAACCAAGACCAAAAAACCAAAATCAAGATCAAGCCCAAGACCAAGATCAAGACCATGACCATGACCATGACCAAGACCAAGCTCAAGTCCAAGACCCAGACCAAGCTCAAGTCCAAGACCCAGACCAAGCCCAAGCCCAACATCAAGCCCGAAGCAAAGACCAAGACCAAAGTACCAAGCCCACGTCCAAGACTATGACCAAGACCAACAGACCAAGTCCAAGATCAAGAGACCAAACCCAAAACCAAGACCAAGTCTAAGACCATGACCAAGACCATGACCAATACCAAGCTCAAGTCCAAAACCAAGAGTAAGAGACCAAGACCAACATCAAGAAACCAAGCCCAAGACCAAGACCAAGATCAAGGTCAAGAGAACAAGCCCAGGTCTAGGACCAAGACCAAGACTAAGCCCGAGCCAAAGACCACGACTAAGACCAAGAGACTAAGATCAAGACCAAGAGACCAAATACTACAAGTCCAAGACCACGACCAAAAGATCAAGACCAAGATCAAGCTCAAGTTCAAGAGACTAAGTTCAAGGCCAAGACCAAGATCGAGTCCAAGACCAAAACCAAGAGACTAAGCGCAAGACCAAGACCATGACTAAGACCAAGATCAAAACCAAGCCTAAGTCCAAAACTAAGACCAAGAGTCCAAAACCAAGATCAAGACTAAGACCAAGATCAAGACCACGACCAAGACCAAGACCATGACCAAGACCATGACCAAGACCATGACCAAGACCATGACCATGACCAAGACCATGACCAAGGCCAAGACCAAGACCTAGAGACCAAGAGACCAAGACCAAGAGACCAAGACCAAGAGACCAAGACCAAGAGACCAAGCCCAAGTGTAAGACCCAGACCAAGGCCAAGCCCAACATCAAGCCCAAACCCAATACCAAGACCAAAGTACCAAGCCCACGTCCAAGACCATGACCAAGACCAACAGACCAAGTCCAAGTCGAAGACCAAGACCAAGAGACCAAACCCATGACCAAGACCAAAATCAAGACCAAGACGACGACCAAGACTAAGTCCAAAACTAAGATTTAGGCCAAACCCAAGGCCAAGCCCAAGACCAAGCAAAAGACCAAGCCCAAGTTCAAGACCAAACCCAAGCCCAAGTCCAAGACTAAGACCAAGACCAACACCAAAAGACCAAAACCAAGAGATCAAGATCAAGACCAAGACCAAGTCCAACATCAGAGACCAAGACCAAATTCAAGACCAAGACCAGGACCTGAATAGGGTCCAAGACCAAGATCTATAACAAAATAATATAGACTAACACTCACGACACCACGCAAGGTGTCACGGACGATATTTGGCAGAATATAAATTAACCTGATTGACTAAGATTGACTTTTCTGCGTTGACACAAAGCTTAGCAATGTTTGATTAGTCTTCTGTTCTTGAGTGCACTGTTGTTGATGAATCAGTTTGTCGATTTGGCATGATTTTAAATAACTCGCCGGTTTGCAAAATATTGCAGATTGGAGATATGGTTGACGTCCCAATGGTGTTGGTACAGAGGTGGTGGAGCATTTTTTTTATAAGAGCCTTGAACCACTGCGACTATTAGTTAGATCTATTGTAGGGTAAGACTGTCCAGAACGCAGGGGGGGGGGGGGGGGGCGGGGTAGAATGGCCCATGCTATTAATTGCTTAAAAACGCGGAAACTATTTGGTAAAATTATGAATGCGCATTTTATTTTGGTGTAAAACACGCTAATTCATAATTGTGTAGAATGTAAAAGCATCAAACATAGCCACATCCAATAAAATCAAGCGATTATCCACATGTAAGAAATCACGGTTTTCTCTTAAGCTTTTACCACTAGTCGGTATGCAAATTCCATAATAAATACAGTCTATCTAATTGATATACTGTCATACTCGATGATTCATCACAAAAGCGGCATTAACTATGCATATTTTTCACATATATTGCAAAAAACTTCAAAATACAAAACAGGGGTAGAATGCATCACAGCGGGATCGAACAGTTATAAAATATTTTTAATTTGCAGTACATCTTTTGTTTCGGATAATTTATTAAAAATGTAGCAATATATTTGCCTTAAACCTAATTGTACATTGTTTAACTTACAATATTTCATCACACATCAGTTGGAGAAAAGTAGATTATTAAATTTTATTGCCAATTATGTTGAGATATGAACCCATTATGTCCCAGCAAACAAGCGTTTGCAACAAACGCTATAACGAACGCTTTCGCCATTTCGGCAGCCGAGTTTTAGGAGTTTATACAACACGTGATTGAATGGTAAATTTTTTGGTTGCGTTTAACGCCTAGTTGGGCAAACTTGGTGCGTTTTGTCCACGGACTTTGGCGTTCTGCCTCACATAATGATTTTGACTCTTGCCAAAAATCGTCAAAGATAACAAAAAATACTGGTTTTTGTTAGGAAATTTCACCAGGAGCAAGTGTAAAAACCTTTGTTATAGTATAACAAAGGTAAAAAGATCCCAAAGTCTTCTAGAAGTTGAAAAACGTGGAACAAACACGCCGTTGCTCTGCAAAACGATGTTTTGCTGAAGCGGTGCATTATACACCACCTTACCCTGTGGAGTGGAGGAATTCATATAGCGTTCAAAGCGTGCTTTTTACGGACTACGTTGCCAGCTAAAGTACCGCAGTTTGTAAATTGGCACAAAACCGGCTCTCTGCAGAACACTAATTCTCCCGGTGGTCTTTGACAGACATGAATCATGCACGCTAAAGGAAGCTGATCGATGAATGCTTGAGGGTTTCGAAACACGAGCTGTATCTAGTTTATAAATATGCTATAATATTGAAGGTAGTACAACGTGGCAGGCTGGACACGTGATCAGAATGCCATGAAACTGGACTTGTAATTAAACGTAAAGTTGGATTTGAGACTTGTTCTTTTTACACGCAGTTATTTCACGTGCTAGGCTTGACGTTGGCACTAGTTGTTTATCAGGTTTTCCCCAGCGATCTTAATGATACGTTTTCAAAGATTTAATTTTTTATAAAATATTATTTATACAAAAGACTAGATTTGTTGATTAATAGGACTTTTCAATCAAAGAACAAAGACACCACCAAGTGCGGTGCAACAATACAACAGATGAACAGATGCTCGCTCGCATCTGACCGAGATAGCTACCAATTTTGCCATTCCAAACAATATACCTTCGTTTACATTGGCCGCCAATGCTGATTGTTTGCTCTATCTCAGCAGGTGGTAACGTTTCTGGTGCGAGAGAACACACTGCGAAATTTTCCAAGCCACAAAACAAGCCAGACGACTGGAGGCAGTCTCTCGAGCCATTATGTAACAGTAGCTGGTTGCTGTATCTTCGAGCAGCGGCGGGCGTATGCTGACGGCAAGGAATCATTGTTCTAGTTAACGAACGTACGAACGAACGAACGAACGAATGAATGAATGAACGAGCGCAACCGTGTGTTTGTGCATCCGACGGCTGAGCCATTCTTCGCCTGAATGGGAAAGCATTCCATCCTGGGAGCAATTTCGGGTAGTGTTGTGAGCGAACAGAGTCCCCGAGGTAAGGATTTCATTTTCCTATAGGCACTTCAAGAGTGGAAAATCGTTACACATATGCAAGGCGGATTGTTTTCAATCAAGGCGAACTGGTCCCAAAGTGATTTGTATGAACTAAGCCTATAAAGGAAGCATTGAATAAGGTTCCTATCAAATCAACTCGTTTGATGGATTACAGACGATGCTGGGAAGACTGCACGCAAGGTAGTGTAATTTGGTAACCATAGGACCTGTAATCTGAGCTGAATTGGCAGTCAATAAAAGATTAAACTTTTTGAACTTTAGGCTGGGTGCATCTATCCATGCCGTGGAAATCAGGTAATTACCTGATTATGAAAATAACCATGCGTCTCCATCAAGCCAACGCATTCGTCTAGACTAAACCATCCAACTAGCTAAATGGATGGATGCACTCAGTACCGTTCAGTTTGAATTTAGCAATTGGAACTAGCACTTTTTCGACAGTTTACAGTCTCTTAATAAACTCCCAAAATATTTAAGAAATCCTTCCCAGGCTTAATTCCAGACACAGATTTTATTTTATTTTATTAAGATAGAGATAGCGAACATCGTATCCGCAAATGTTCTTTAGGAACGACATGTGATCGTAAAAAATAAAATTGTCACCTTGAAATCGACCAAAATCTTTAACGAACTGTCCGCCGGTTGCGGCTCACAACTCCAATCAACCAAATCAAAAGTCGTCTCACCAATAGCATCACAAATTAGACCACTTTGGGTCCACCACTCGGTGAGTTTCGATGGATTTAAAACGAAGGGAGCAAAAAAAAAAAATAAAATACCACTCCGCAATACGATATCCTTTTTTATTCCTCCCAGGGGTCCAGTCAATGCCGTGCATGCCGTTGTGCCACCGGCAATGAATTTCGTAAAAGTTTAAGCTCCTTTGGAAGCAGAAGCATTCCCGTTTTTTTTTTGCTTAAAACTTCGGGCCCTCAGGGCCAGCTATAAAAGGAGCATAGCAACACACTATGGACAGTGCTGGTGCGTATGTTCATTTGCACACGGCAGCAAAGCATTTAGTGAGTGGGCTGTAATCCCAATTCCCAGATTAAGAGTTTCTATGCTTCGGAATGGGTTTCTCTGTGTGTCTGTGGATATGTGATGGTCTGTGTAATCAAGAGAGTGTGAAGAAGCAGTGAAATTGACCCGAGAATCGAACGAAAGGTAGAGATGAATTTTCATTTCCAGGAAGGCTCATAGTTAGATTGTTGAGATTTAAGAAAAAAATCCCATTGGGATAGCTGAACGAAAGAAACCAACTAAGGATTTATCATTTTCAAGCTGAGCTGAGCTGAGCTGAGTTTCACGTAGTCTGGTAAAGCATTCATTGGCGCTTTCGAACTAAATGTGTCGAGAGCTGCACCCACGGCAACGGCATATAACGAATGAACCCTAAATACCCCGAGGACGGAGCAACCCACACGGATGATGCGAGAAAAACGGAAGCAGACAATGTGGAGACTTACCGGTATAGCTGACCGAGGTTGTAGTGCGCGTTAATGTGCTCGGACGAATATTTGATAGCCTCCAGGAAGTGGTATTCAGCCGTCTCGAGTTCGCCCATGAGTGTGCCGATGTTGTTGTGCGCACTGGCGTACGTCGGCCACAGCCGCAGCGCTTCCCGATAGTGTGCGATAGCTTGGTCCGGTTTGGCCGAATCGCGCAAAAAGTTCCCAAAATTATAGTGCATTTTGGCATTGTGTGGTAACGTTTTCAGCCCGGATCTGTGTGTGGATAAAGGAGAAAAGCATCGAATGAAATGTGAAACGCCCTGTCGAAATTTTTCATTTTCATTCCAGTCGAGTCAGTTTTCGTCGTTTCTATCGCCTTCTAATCGATTCCGGGCTCGGCTTACCTAAGCAATGCTTCCCGTGAGCTCCAGTCCAGGTTGCGGGAAAGAGTTTTCAGACATCCGGAGGCAAGCAGTAGTATGCAAAATACGAGTACAGGTTTTCGTAGCTTCGGCAACCGTTCCCATATCTGTTGAGCACCATACACGGTCAAGAGGACGCTTCCCAAGCTGAAATGGAGGAAGAGGAAGAGATGGATTGATTTCGTGAGACTAAATTTCAAACCGAATGAAAAATGCTGAAAAGACGTGGAAACAAACAGAAGAAGCGCAGACTGGCAAACGAGAACGTAGTGCCTGCTTTGGTCGGTTTAATGGATTAAAACTTCCTTATAACAGCTGACCTTTTTTTTTAAATGATTTCTTTAAACAATGAAAAAATTTCATATTAGCTGTTTCAACAATTTGGAATCTATTTGATGGCAACAGTCGTTCACATTTCAAAAAAAATTTTATTTTATTGTTTTGTTTCTAAATTCTAACTAACCTGGATAATCGAAAAACTTCTTGTAAAGCCGGTTATTACGAAAATTAAGACATAAAACATACCTTTTTACTATAAATTTACTATAAACTGAAATAGGGGCACCTGGGGTAATAAGCACCGTCGAGGCAAAATTCACCCCTTTGTTTCTAAGCCAAAACACAATTTAAAAATAAAATAGTAATTCTGCCAGTTAAATCGATGTTTGCTTTGGCTACTATGTGAATTTGGCAGTTCTGTCTAATAAGGAAACGTAAATAATAATAAAAATATGTTTTCTATGAATAACGTGTAACTTTTGGCTTTGCTTCACTAACACTTTTTAACTGCTCCGGCCATATTAATCACTGGTAAATGTTATAATTCGATTAATTGTAGTTTGAGCTATAGAATTCTGATAAAACATCATAAGTTTTGATATTTATTACTTTTGTTTTTACCAGGAACATTATTTGTGTAAGTTCAGGGCAAAATGCACCCCGTTACTCGGGTACAATGCACCCTCAACAAACATGCTTTATTTACTTTGCTTCTTTTTAAAAATGACACGCAATTACGTCCGAATGTCTAATATGTTGTCAGGTACTGTTAAACAACTGCAGTCAGCACTGGAGGCGGTTAAATACTGTGTTTCAAAAATTATGCTTCTCGGGTACACGGAATTCCAAAGAAAACACATCTCTAATAATTCATCTTCCTTCCCTCGCTTAGGAACTGTAATTACAGCATTTGGTAAAAACTAGAAATGACATTGTCAGTTAGCACGCACGAATTGTATTACAATTATTGAATTCATTGAATATATTCCCATTAATTAATAAAAAGCATGCATGGGTGCATTTTGCCCCGGCTAGTTGCGTTTTCAGACTTTTGCCTCAGTATCAAAAATCACTTTGCACGCCTTTTTCACAAAGGTTTCCAGCATGATAGCTTAAGAAACTTTTAACTAATATTCATGTGATTATTCTCAGTATTCAAGTTTGATATTTGCTTTAGGCAAATTTAGAGAAAAACCTCGATTTCCTTAAACGGTGCATATTACCCCAGGCTACCCTACAACTATAATTTGTTTTTTTTTAATTCTATATTAGAGAGGTTTTCAGTATATTTTGTTAATTTATATCGAAAAATACTATGTACATGCGAGATTTACGGCTCTAAGACCGTGTAAGAACTTGAACTTATTATACTTGAAAGCAAAAATCAGGCATATTGAAACGAGCCAATATAGTCCCTAAGTTACAAAGCATTTCCTCTTACCAACGCTAATATGCAGAGATATAGCGCCCTACACGCCTTGATCAATTTTAGTGATATTGCTGTTTTACAAAAAATATTTAGACTCGCATTTTTGTTATTTGGTGCATATAGTACCCCTTCCTGAATTAAGGTGGTCACAAAGATCGTCGTTAATAGTCGCAATAAACCATACTTTGACTTGAATTTCAACGAAAAATATATTATAAATTAACAAAAAAAATTCAAATTACATTAAGTGATGTAGGTTAACAATCTCCATTTTCCAGGAAAATATCATGGATCTGGAATGTTACATCTTATATGCTGAATCCATTCCTGTTGACTGACTGTTGAAATACTGTTAGTTGCTTTGAACCAGCAAAAAGCTTTATTTTGCATGTTTGCGGTATACATGCAACATTAATTCAGCAATTCTATAAAGTGTGAATGAATATGGTTCTTTCTTAAAGCTGAATTAAACAATTCGTTTCTCTCAAGCTTCATGAATATTTGCTGATTATATAATTAATTAACAAGTTCTCCAACTTCTGCAGATGACTGATGAAATTGAATAACGTTTTTATTAGAAAATTTTAGTCCTATAATGCTTGGTTCAAAAGTTATGGATACATTTTGGCGACTGTTGAATTTAATATTTTATTTCTACCGGATGTTAGTCTCATTAAATTGGAACAGATTTTATATTTTCTCTGATATTTCGACCAAATTTGATTATATTGAGAGTTTTGCATTTTTTATGTACCAAACAAATCAAATCTCAACCAGCAATAGTTAATAAATAAATATAAGCCTATAAATAAGCCCTGATGAAAACCGAAACTGGGATGGAAAAGTTGGCGTAAAACGGAGAATGTAGCGAATACTAATATTTAGTGACTGAACGGCAATTGCTTGTGTTTGCCAATTTTGCCGGAAATGTCCATTTACTTACTAGACATATACGTTTCATAGTAAAAAAATAAAATGCATCTGTATCGCATTATCTAAGCTTAATTTCTTTAAAAAGATTTAGGTCATTTTTGGAAAGGGAGGAAGCGTCTGAGGCGAAGAATGATTAATTGAATGAACTGAAAAATTTAATATAGACCAAAAATATATCGGGCAATGGCAGGTGGGGTTCGCACCCACGCTCTCCCGGTTGGTACTCGAGTGTTTTACTGATTAAACTACGACCACCCATTATATTAAGGGGTTTGCCACCCTTCGAATTGGTTTTAAAAATCGGGGAACAAAAAAAATTGTGAAATTGAGTAAAATATTTCTGTATCTTTGATAAGGACTATAATAAATAATCGAAACGTCGGAGCGAATTGAAATAGCCAGTTCTTAAACGGCGATTTATTGATTAAATCCAGCATGGCGACCAAGTCCAAGATGACCGCCATTTATTTTACTCCATTCATAAGCCCAATCTCTCCTATTTACAAAACTATGACGTTTGTAGCTTATCTGTTGATTTTTTATTCTGTTTGTCTTATTTTAATCTTTTCTTTTTCTTTGTCTTTTCTTTGTGACCCCTTTATCTTCCGTTTGTGTTTTTTGGTCTTCTCTGTATCTGTATCTTTGTCATCTATTTTTATTCTCTATTTCTTCTCATTATCATCCCTTTGCCTTCTATTTTTCTTCTATATGTCTTCTCTTTATCTTCTTCGTCATTTTTTTGTAATTTTTTGTCTTCTCTCAGCATTCTCCTTGTCTTCTGCTTCTCGTCTTCTTTTTGTTTTCATTTTGCCTGTGTTATGCTGTCTCTGTCTCTGTCGTCTTCTGTTAGCCTTCCCTTTGTTTTCTCATTGTCAGTTTTTTATCATATTTTAGGTTATTTCTATGTCTTTTCTCAGTCTTCTCTTTGTCTTTACTTAGCCTTCTATTTGTCTATCTTCGCCTCTTTTTCCTCTACTCTTTGACTTCTCTTTGACTGAAGTATTTCGAGTGTCTTAGTAGAATACGAAACCCGGAAATTAACTAAAAAGAAAACTTATCCAATTTAATTCTATATAGTAGAATTAAATTGAGTAAGTTTTCTTTTTAGTTAATTTCCATGTCATCTCTTTGTTTTCTGTTTATCTTTTTTTATCTTTCCTTTGTGTACTCTTTGTCATCTTTTTGTCTTCTCTTTGTATTCCTTGGTCTTTTTCTATATCTTCTCTTTGTCTTCTATTTTTCGTCCTTTGTCTGCCCTTTGTCATTTCTTTATCATTTCTTTGTTACTTCGCTGTTTTCTCTGTGGCTTCTCTTTGTCATTTCTTTCTCTTTATTTATTTGCTCAATTAAGGTTTAGGCTTCAAGCCCGTTTTCCAATAAAAAAGTACTTAGTAACTATGAACATTAACTATTAAAAACACTCAAATGGGATGCAACTGTCCCCTAAAATACAAGCTAAGCCTATTTTTAATATTCGCTGGTGCCATGGTAACATTAACTATATGCTGTAGATCGTTGAAAGCTTTCATGAAACGGCACGTTGGCTCATGTTGGGAGTAATTCCTGTTTCGATGAGGTGGATTAAACACTCGGGTGTTCCGAAGTGCAACTTGGCTGTGATTGAAGTGCAACCTTGAAGCAAGCATTTGACTGTCGGCTCGTCCAGATAGGATGTTTGTGAAGAACACTATGTCGGCAATCTTATATCTGCAGTGGATTGTGTCAATGTTGACTAAAGAGCATAGGTCGTGATACGGCGGTAGTTCATCTCCATTGCACCTCAAGTACCGCAATGCAAAAAGAACAAACTTTTTTTGGACTGTCTCTATCCGTTGTATATAGGTTACATATTGCGGACGCCAAACTACACTTGCGAAGTCTAATTTACTTCGCACAAGGCCTACATATATTGCTAGTATTGCATATGGATCCTTAAGGTCACGACCGTATCCTCTCACAAGAGCAAATAGCTTTAAGCAGTCTTTAATAACGTTGTCTATGTGACTTGTAAACGAAAGTGAACGATCAAATATGATTCCTGGGTCACGAATGGTTTCCTTGCGTGGCAAAACGATTCCGTTGTAGGAGTATTGAAATTCGATTGGACGTAGTTTTCGGGAAAAAGTCATAACAGAGCATTTATCTGGGTTGATGTTCAAGCCGCTATTCGAACAGAATATTCCAATGTTATCCACGTCAAGTTGTAGCTTAAGACAATCACTGCCAGTCTTGATAGGTAAAAAGATTTTTACATCATCTGCGTATATTAAGATTGTAGCATTGGACAACATATCCGGAAGCCTGTTCATCACTAGTACAAAAAGCAATGGTCCTAGATGACTACCCTGCGGTACTCCCGAATTAAAAACAAATGAAGCAGAGACGTTTTCCTTAATTTTCACATACTGAACTCTGCGCGAAAGGTAAGTACTTAGCCAGTTGTAAATCGGTCCGTCGATGCCGAAGTCTGTAATCGCTTGCATAATACTATCCGTCTTAACAGAGTCAAAGGCTTTACTCATGTCAGTGTATACACAGTCTACTTGAAACCCCCTTGAGATATAGTCGTTTACCAGAGACGTAAATTCACAAAGGTTCGTGGTTACAGATTTTTTCTTCAAAAACCCGTGTTGAGCAGAAGAGATACGATCAGCAACCATTTCGTATAGATGATCGTAAACTGTTTGTTCAAAGAGCTTCGGTATAGCCGACTGGATAGTTATTGCTCGATAGTTCTCCACATCTGAGCGAGATCCTTTTTTATGAATTGGACTAATACGAGATACCTTCCAAATCGAGGGGAAGTAACCGGAGGCTAGAGACGCATTAAATAGACTCGCGAGAGGTTCTATTAGTTCATTCTGAAACTCTTTCAAAAGCTTATTCGATAGTGTATCGGGACCAGGTGACAGATTTTTGTCGAGTCTGCGAATAGCATTTCCGATGCTGTTTTGAGATACTTGGTATGCTTCTGCATCGCTGTATTGAAATGGTATATTGTTGGCGGAGGTATGTTCGTCAAATACGGTTTTAAAATGTTCCGCAAATAGGTGCGTTGATGACTGAGCACCGGTAGCAGTAACGTTCTAATACTTAACGTGATCTGGAATACTGGAGTTCTTCCTTCTGCTATTTACGAACTTCCAGAAACATTTCGGGTTACCTTTTATAGACCTTTGTATCTCACTTAGGTAAACTTCATATTCTTCTCGGTGGGCAGCTTTGAACATACGTAGAACCTGCTTATAGTGCGTCACGTTTTCATCTGACCTATTTCGATGCATTCGTTTTAAAGCCGATCGTTTGGCTTTCATTAGATTGATAAGCGACCGAGAAAACCATTCGGGGTAATTGTGCTGTGATTTTTGCTGTTTGATGACCATTGGAGCATGACGGGAAAAAATATCGAAAATCACATGATAAAACGACAAAATATTATAATCCACGGAATTATTAACATTCGCAGCATCCCCGATATCGACATTGAGAACACCAACGGCGCGAATAAAATCCAGCAGCACAGATGCTTGCATAACATATCCCGCTACATCGCTTTGGAACATTTCCTCTGTAACAAAGATATTGTTCCATTCAATATTACCTAAGTCAGTACGCACGCCTACACTGTCCATTGCATTTAAATTCAAATACTTTTTGAACACCCCAATGTCACACTCGTTCGATGCGGCCGCTTCGATGGTCAATAACATCGCACAGTGATGAATTTCGTTCTTGATCAATGGATCCGTTAATGCCACCTGGCAGATGGGTGTGTCAGTAGTGAACACCAGATCAAGAAAGCAATTGTTGTTGTTTACAATATTGCATACTTGCATCAGCCCAGCAGCGAGAAAACTATCAACAATAGCTATCTCGGTTTGTGAAGTAATTTGCTCGGGTAAGTAAAATGGATTATTTGAGTCGAAATTAATTTGATTCCAATTCAAATTTGGCAGGTTAAAATCACCGACAACGATAACTTCGTCTTCCGGACTAATGCTCACAATTATGGACTCGATAAAAAGACAAAACGAGCGATAACGATCGATACCAGAGGTAGGTGCAATATATCCGCAGCACATATAGAGTGATCCGCTCTTTGCTGCTAGTTTAACAGTCTCTTCTCTCAGTCTTCTCTTTATCTGCAGTTTTTGTCTCTTTCCTATCATTTCATTGCCTTCTGTTTGTTTTTTCTTTGTCATTGCTTTGAGTCCTTGTGATCGTTTTGTCTTTTTCTTTCTGTCTTCTCTTTTTCTTCATTTTGCCTTTCCTTCGTCTTCTCATTGCCATCTCTTTGTTATTTCTTTAAATTTTCTGCCTTCTCCTTGTCATTTCTTTCCCTTTTCTCAATCTTTTTTCTCTTTTCTTTTTATCTTTCTGTGCCTTTTCCTTGCCTACTCTTTGTATGATTTTATCTTCACTTTATCTTTTCTTTGTCATTCCTTTATCTTTTCATTATCCTCTACAGATATACCTCGATAGTACGTATCCTCGATAGTACGCATCCTCTATAATAGGTACATTTTACGTACGCTAAACGAAACAAAGGTATACGTACTATCGAGATATACCTGTATTTGCTTTATTTTTTGTCTTTTTGGTACTGTTTATCTTCTTGTTATCTCTTCTTTGTCTTCCCTCGCTCTTCTCTGTATCTTTTCTTAGCCTTATCTTTATCCTCTCTTTATCTTCTTTGTTTTCTCTGCACCCTCCATTTATCTTCTCTTGGTCTTCTTTTTACCTTCTTTGTCTTTTTTGTTATTTTTCTGTCTTCTTCAGCGTTTTGTCTTCTTTATGAATTTTCTTTATCTTCATTTTACCTTCGTTTTATCGTCTCTCCGTCTTCGGTTAGGCTTCCCATTGTCTTCTCCTTGTCATTACTTTATCATGTTTTGTTATATTTTTTGTCTTTTCAATCTTCTCTTTGTCCTCTATTTGTCTTTTTTGCCTTTTCTTAGTCTACTCTTTGTTTTCTCTTTGTCTTCTTTTTGCTTTCTGTTTATCTTATTTTTATCTTTTCTTTATCTTCTCTTTGTCACCACTTTGTCTTCCCTAGGTCTTCTCTGTGTCTTCTCTTTATCATACATTTGTCTTCTATTTTTCCTCTCTTTGTCATTTCTTCGTTATTTTGTCTTCTCTGTTTTCTCTTTGTCTTCTCGTTATATTCTCTTTGATATTTTTATTTTTATTTCTTTATCTTGTCTTTGTCTTCGTTTTTTTTTAAATTTTATATCGGTAGTTTTACAATTAACGTACGGGACGGTAGAAGAAAGCAATAAAACAAAGCTGTTGACAGGATTCAACAGAATGCAACAAGATGTGAAGTGGAAAGAGCGGAAAATTAGGAAAGAGCGGGTCATTGCAGCAACGCTTAAAAAGGTGTGTACTCCTTTTTATCCAAGCTGGGGAGTCCGCGGATCAAACCAACCTATGGGTCGGAACCAATTTTAACCGGATTCGAACCCACTCGATCTCCCAAGCCCTGTGGATCACTGATAGTGATGAACCTTTGAACCACAGAGGACTGGACAAAAGGGAGACTTCACAACCCGCTTGTTAAGCGTGCGTCGTACTTCAAACTACAAACTCGATGTACTGTGTTATCCCCTACGATAATTGTAAAAAACTACCGTGATAAAAAATTTAAGGGTCAAGACTACACAACACGAGGTTGGTCCATTTTTCTTTTTGTCTCCCCTTTGCCTGCTCATTTCCTTCTTTTCTTTTGTCCTGTTTTCTCTTTGTCTTCTCTCAGTCTTTTAGTTGTGGTTTTGTCTATTCTTTGTCTTGTTTTTATCTTCTTTATTTTTTCTTTGTCTTGTCTTCGTCTTCCCGTTGTCTTTTCCTTGTCTTCTCATTGTCTTCTCTTTGACTTCTCTTTGTTTCCATTTATTTTTTTGTTTTTCTTGATCACCTTTGTGTCTCTTTGTTATGTTGCCTATTTGTGTCTTTTATTTGTTCTTCGATTTTGTTTGTTTGTTGGTATATTTGGTTTCAAATGTTCTGTGATTCTTTCCTTTTATTCGCCTATATTTTGGATTCGTCTATCTTCTGTTCCTTCTTTTTCCATTATAATATCTACCAATGCATGATTTCATAAAATATGGATAGGCAGGAATTTAAAAATGCTCCGGTTTTGTACAAATCTTGTGTGCTTGTGGTCTTTTCGGAAAATTTCAGATTCGTATTTTGTCTTTGGCGCTTAATGTACCTATTTCCCAGGGCTTCTCATAAGAATTCACAACTTTTAAACCATTTTTACTTGACCGCTGCCATCAACATGAGATTTGATTTTTTGACATTTCGTATTGAATTGCGCTGGTTGGATAGTTAACTGTGAATTTTCAGCTTAAGTCGTATAAACGAAGTAACCTTACAATATTTTATTATAATCTACCCACCCAATCCGAGCAGAAGCGAAGAGCAAAATAATATCAAAATGTGTTATTGGAAATCGAATAACTCATATCAAAATTAGGTCTTGTTTTGGCTGACATAGTTGGTAAAATAACATAAAATAATATCAAAATTTTACTCCTTTAAGGCCAAAAGAATAACTACTTGTGTTATTTGAATAACAAAGCAATAACATGACTGTATTCAGAGTTTAGAATAACATATTTTAGTATTCTTAAGGTATTCAATAACAAATGCAGTAGTATATGAGATATTAAAAAATCATTTTATAAAATATTTATAATCTAAAATCTCTTTGATCAATAAAAAAAATGTTTATGAAATATATCGAATGTCATTTTAAGGCCATAAAAAATATGATAACAAAATCAGCTATTAAGCTCATCTTACAACGATTATTTTAAATATCTACTCAATAACAAAATGTGTTATCAATGTATCTTTATTCCGGTACCTCTATTCAGTAACTAAATATACCATTATAACACAGTTTTATATTGTTTTTATATTATTTTGCTCTTCGCTCCTGCTCGGGAAGATTCGAACATATAATGACTAGTTAGTTAGACCAGCATCGTACTTCGAAGCTAACTGAGACGTATCCAAACAGGTACGTGAAAATTTTCTCCAAGATTTATTTTGCTTGTTAGAAGGCTAGATTTTATATTTCCTACCTAGTAATAAAAGACTTTCGCAATAGTAATAAAAGTCGAATGATTTTCTACAAAACGTAATAAAACTTTTTCTTTCTCATTCTCAAACCCATTGAACTCTACTGCCAGTGGGACACTGCTACCATCAGCATGAGATTTGATTTTTTGATACAAAAATCGTTTTGCAATAAACATTTGCTGGCGGTAGCTATTTTTTTTTTTTTTGGTTGAACATGAAAGTTAATTTTTTTCGATTGCAGTTCGCTTAGAAATCTAATCGGAAGCGTCGTTGTCGTTAACTGGTTGGCGCAGAATGCGTGATTATTGCATCCGTACGTTTATTATACCTTCTTGTTCTTCTTGCTTAACGATCGGCTTCGTGATATCCGGTTTGATAGGAGAAATAGCCGTACAACCGGCGAATCTGCTTAGCAGCATAAAATATTCTCCCATGTGCACACTCACACTTACCTTGGAATATACAGCACTCGCTCGGCAACGACAAAACCGACGGTTACGACCAAATTTGTGGCCGGCAGGAACGGTAGAACTAATAACAGAAACCCTAATACGACCGGAACGTGACGTTGATGCTGTTTTGAGATGGAAGATACAGAAAGAAAAAGAAAATGATATAAAATTGACAAAATTCAAGCTAGGCAAAATGTTCCCCGCCATGCGATCGTGCCATTTTGAAGCCGGAAAATCTTCCAGCAGTCAAGGTGGCGTCAGAAACAGAAACCATAACGTGTTTGAGGAATTTTGGGATGACCATTCGCGAAAGGGGGGGGGGGATGACGAAAGCGCATTAGTGGCAAGAGGCAACGACGGAAATAACCACACTGCTTACGGTTATGACTACCGGCGTTGGCCTGTACGTGGCTGTGGTGAACATACATATAAGGTTACGTGATGAAA